>NW_026781887.1:110000-710000 GCF_031769215.1 Ylistrum balloti
GAGTTGCGTTCCTTATTTCTAATAAATGGAAAAATAATGTTATCCAGTATGAGGGTTATGACGGGAGAGTTTTACGTTTGAAAATATCCATTGAGAATTTAAAGTGGGATTTAGTTAATGTTTATGCACCAAATGTTGATGGTGAGAGAAAAAATTTTTTTGATAATTTGAAAAAGTGGTTGTCGGATGATGCAGATAAAATTATTTTTGGTGGGGATTTTAACTCCACATTCTCCAGTTTTGATAGGACTGGATTTACTGCACATCATACAACCCCAAGTCTGGCTTCATTAAAAAGCCTTATGTTTACTTGCAATGTTTCTGATTTGTGGCGCAGTAGAAATAGAAATTGTTCGGCTTTTTCCCGTAAACAGGTACGTAATGGAAATTTGTCACAGAGTAGAATCGACTACTTCTTGGTTTCCAGACATTTAAGTACCTATGTGCAGAATATCTATTATAATGATACAACGTTTAGTGATCATTCTTTAGTTACAATGAAATTGGATACTTGTATTGAGGAAAGAGGCCCTGGTATATGGATTTTGAACAATTGTTTTTTACTTGAAGAAGATTATAATGTTAAAATAAGAAATTTAATTTCTGAGGAACGGAAATGTTCATTGTTTATCGATGAACCTTCAGTGTGGTGGGATAATCTGAAATTTAAAATAAAGAGATTTTCTCAGATATATGGAAAGGATCGAAGTAAAAAACGGATGTCTGAACATTATAAAATTCAAAATAAGCTACAGGAATTTTCCTGTGATATAGCCAATGGTAAACCTTTTGATTGTACTAAATATGAAGAGCTCCGACAAAGTTTGGAAAAGTTTGAAAAAGAGAGATGTAATGGTGCTGTGTTAAGGTCTAAGTGTAAATGGGCCGTTGATGGTGATAAAAATACCAGTTATTTTTTAAAGCTGGAGAAATATAGACAGAACTGCAATTCTATAAAATGCTTACGTGATGTTGATGGGAAAATATTGACAACTGGTGATGAAATGTCTAATGAAATATTCAATTTTTATAATGATTTATATAATTGTATTGAGACAAATGATGATGATATTGATAATCTTTTATCTTTTATTGACAAAACTATCTCTGTGGAGGATAGAGATAAGTGTGACTCTGCTATTACTGTTGATGAGATACAAAAAGCTTTGTCTACTATGTCCAAATGTAAGAGTCCCGGCTTGGACGGCCTGACTGTTGAGTTTTATTGTAACTTTTTTGATGAATTAAAACATGTTTTTCCTCGGGTAGTAGAAAGTATCTGGGCTGAAAAAGAATTGACAAGAACTATGAGACGATGTGTTATTAACCTTGTATACAAGAAAAGGGGGATAAGTCTCTTCTGAAAAATTGGAGACCAATTAGTCTCCTTAATGTAGACTACAAGATCCTTGCTCGGGTAATGTCAGATCGCCTTAAGTCTGTTTTACCCTCAATCATTTCAGAATTTCAGTAGTGCTGTGTTATAGGGCGGGATATTTCGGACAGCATTTTTAGCGTTCGTGATATCATTGATTTAACAAATCAAGAGGATCTTGAAGGTACATCCTCAAAATTGATCAAGAAAAGGCTTTTGATCGTGTTAGTCATCCGTATTTATTTAAACTTTTGAAAAAATTTGGTTTTGGTGAGAATTTCGTTGATTGGATCAAGATTTTTTACACTAAAATCTCCAGTTCTGTCAAATATAATGGTAATTTGACAAATTTTATCTCTATTGGAAATTCAGTGAGACAAGGGTGTCCTATTTCGGTGATGCTTTACGTTTTGGCCGCGGAACCTCTGGGGAATATGTTTTTAAAGTCTCCAGATATTTCTGGTATCAAAGTTCCTCATAATGAATTTGAGTCTAAGGTGTATCAACACGCAGACGACATGACGTTGACACTTGGAAATAAGGAAACTTTTAAACATGTTTTTAACCTGTTAGAAGTCTACAGTAAGGGCTCTGGTGCCAAGATAAATAAAGATAAGTCCGAAATGTTATGTATTGGTAAAGGTAATATCACAATGGATGAACTTGAAAAACTACGTATCAAATTATGTGATAAGGTTATATGTGTGTTGGGTGTATTTGTCGGTATAGATATACACATGTGTAACGAAAAGAACTGGGATAGTAAAGTTGTGTTAGGAAGAGCTACTGTAATCAGTTCCTTATTGATGTCCAGGTGTTGGTATTGTCTAACTTCACAGACTATTCCTCTGTCAGTTATTAGTAATATCAAGAAATTATGTATTGATTTTTTATGGCATGGTAGATCACATTTAGTAGCCTATGACACTATTATTGGTAAAAGAAAAGAAGGTGGTTTAAATGTACCTGACATTGAATTAAAATTGAGATCTTTCAGATTAAACTTTTTATTTAGATGGTTGGACACGTCTTGTACTGCTGTCTGGAAGAATATGTGCAGCTATTTTTTCAACAAAATACTTGGTTTAAATCTTGATGCTGAAGTAATTTATTGTAAATTTGCTGATAAATATTTAAGAACAGTGCCAATTGTTTACCGCGAAATGTTGAAAGCATGGTATGCCTTTCAGGCAGTAAATAAGGTTTGTTTTAATATGGATACCTTTTTCATTTATGAACAACCTTTGTTTTTTAACTCTAACATTATGGACAATGAGAAACCTATTTTTATTGAGTGTTTTGCTAGGGCGGGTATTGTAAAGGTTAAGCATCTAACGCTTGAAGTTGTGTCAAAGTTCCTCTCCTCAAGCACAGTAGCTAAGATAGTTAAAGAAGCTAACCCCGATATCTCTTATGACATCTTGTTATCTCATTATGATACTATTATGAAATCTATTCCAGTCAATTATAAAGATGTGATTTTAACTAATGTACATACAAATAGAAGAACAGAGCCAGGGCTGTGTGTTACTTACAAAGATGGAAATGGGACTACTATTCAGCTACGCCCCAAAACTACTCGTGATTTTTATGCTTGTTTTATCCGTTATTGCTTCAAATGTCCCAAATCTTCGGGGTACTGGTCAGAAATTTTTCAGAATGTTTGTCTTCCTCGCGTTTTTTCCATTATGTATTTGCAATTTCTACCTTGTGACATCATTGATGTTCATTTTCGTATTGTGCATAATACTATTTTTACAATGGAAAAGTTAAAGAAAATAGGGAAAGTTGACAGTGACACTTGTCAATTGTGCAATTCCGAGAAGGAAACCCTACAGCATCTGTTTGTTGAGTGTTCAGACCTTGCAGATTTTTTGGCCTACATTGACATATTAATTAAGAAGCTTTTCTCCGATGCTGATCAGACCTATCTTTCAGATGTTTCTCTTGGTAAACTTATACTTCTGGGTTACACTAGCAAGGTTAAACAAACAAATCCTTTTTTCATCAACTTCCTTTAAGGTACAGTACGCTTTAGCATTCTTAGAAGGCGTAATCTGGTTGTTAATGGGATGTCTAAATTAAATCTGAAGGGCTTTTTTAAGTATACTTTCAGAAAGTATTTTGATTATATCAAACATTACTACCAGATGAAAAAACAATGCAGTTTGTTCAAGAAATATATTGTTGCTGACAATAAATTATTTAAGGAAGTCGACTTTTCTCTAAGTAATGTAAATTTAGCTTCCTACGTCTTATCTATATGACTATGTCAAGTTATTTGTTTCATCAGTATTAGTAAAGATTGTATGTTTGCATCAACGCAATTTTTAAAAAATGTGATTCTTTATTATTTAGCAAACCTGTGATTTTATGTATTGTATGAATTGTTTATATTTGTATTTTATATGAACTGTGAGGAGCCTTCGGGGCCCCAACCCCGAAGGTCCAATTCGCTGGGAACATTAAAAGATTTATTTTTAAAGATAAAAAAAAAAAAACCGGTTCTCGTCCGATCACCGAAGTTAAGCAACGTCGAGCCTGGTTAGTACTTGGATTGGTGACCGCCTGGGAATACCAGGTGTCGTAGGCTTTTCCTTTTCTTCATAATTTCGTTTTTAAATCATTTTTACCCCTCGCAAAATCCTCACTAACATAACGGCGGACACATTTTTTTACTCGAATACTGAGTCCTTGTCCTTTTTTATTCACTGACCACTGACAGCCTGGTTAGTACTTGGATTGGTGACCGCCTGGGAATACCAGGTGTCGTAGGCTTCCCTAGTGACTTCCGGTTTGGTTCCGGCTATGGACGGGCGTTTGTATCGTCTTCGGAGATAATCGTAAGACATCCTTATTCTGGTGGGATAAATACCCCCATAATTGCTGCTTTTTTCGTAATTGTATCTGTTTATATATTTGTATGTATTAACAGGTGATTTAAGTTAAATATTGAGTTTTGAGCCATTTTATTGGAGATGGACTCCTCGGTGGACGGCCAAAATGGCCGTACCAAATTTTATAAAAAAGACTGTTCGTATTTAGTAAATGTAAAGGACAACAAAGTAGTCCAACCTATGGATTTGATACGTGCTGTAGAGGAACTGTGTGGTATTGGTTCGCTATATGCCTGTGTCCCCAAGAGGGGTGACGCTTACGAGGTCACGATGAGTGGTATGGCCGCTGGGCAGTGTTTGTTAAACGGGTTGGAAGTGAGGGGCCGTTTATGTCAAGTCACGGAAGTGGTAAAATCCTACTTAGTTGTGTCCTTTCTTCACATACCTGCTTACATTTCTGATGACGAAATTACGAGTAAGCTGAGCCAGCTGGGTGTTACCGTACACTCTCCTATAAAACGGAGGTTTTACCCGGGTACGGACATTGCGGATGGGACCCGTATTGTAAAGGTCAAACTACCCCTCGGTTTACCCTCTCTACCATACACAGTCCGCATAGAGAACTCGTACTATAGAGTTGTACACAATGATCAGAAACGTATGTGAACACTGTGTCACTCGCTTGAACATTTGTATAAAAGCTGTCCTGAATTTGTTTGTTATAAATGTAAGGGCCAGGGGCATTACGCAAGAAACTGTACAACCCCGTCCTGTGCGTGCGGACTGCCCGTGCGAGGTATCACCTATCGAAGGTAGTATGGAGAGCGATAACGGTACCGGTGTCTCCCACCTGTGTGACATCTGTGGGGAGTTCAACTGTTCGTGTGAGGGCAATATTAATGTTAACTGTGACACATGTGACCAGTTCATCTGTATCTGTTCTACGGAAAATGGGGATGGGAAAGAGGAGGTGATGGCTAATGAAGGTGTCGATGAGAATGAGGATAGCGACGATGTGGAAGAGGGGTCTGGTGATGGTATCTGTGGTGAGGACGGACTTGACGCGATGCAGATTGAGGTGCGTGATGACGGGGTACTGGTTGAGGAGCGTGTGAAGGAACATGAGGACGGTGACGGTGAAGTGATGACATCAGAGGCGAAGGCGTATGTTGAGGGACAGAATGAGGGGGTATCGAGGCAAAGTATTAATGACAGTGATGTTGATTGTGATATGAGTGATCAAGGGAAGGGGGTGTTAACGCACTCGCCTTTCACCTAGCCGACCGGGGTTCGATTCCCGGAACGGACGTGAAAAGGTAAGGGGTCACCTGTCCGACCGCGTGGGTTTTCCCCGGGTACTCCGGTTTCCTCCCACAATAAGGCCCCTCGCGCGCTTACATCCGGGCCAACAAGAGTGATTAGTATAAGTTTAAATAACTTGTTTCGCAATTGTTGTAAAACAAATAAAGTTTATATTATAAGGGAAGGGGGGGTTGCCCTGTTTGGCAAGCCTCTCTTCCCGTCATACTATTACTGAGACACCTCTAATCGGGGTGTTTTGGGATAATACCGGGTCTGATGACGATGGGTGCTCTGATGTTGAACAGAGCCCCTTCATCACTGTTAATAACAGGAAAAAGAGAACGGCTCTAGAATTTACAAGAGTAAAACGGTTGGCCGAAAAATCCTGTAAAAAGGCAAAACAGCAAACAGGGTTTTTTGTTATTTTTCACGCTGTTTTTCTTATGATTAGAATTATCTCCTTCAACTGTAATGGATTGAGGGAAGTGAATAAATTGCAGAAAGTTTTCTCATTTTTTGATGATAAACGCATTGATATTGCCATCTTACAAGAAACCTTTTGGAATGATGGTTTTATTGATTCCGTTAAAAATAAGTGGAATGGTGATGTTTATTTTTCTAACGGAGAAAATGGCCGGCAAGGCGTGGCAGTGTTAGTTAGAAATAGATTTAAAGATAATATCAGGTTTATATCTGGTCGGAATGGTCGCTTCTTACATGTTAAATTTAGCATGAAGGATAAAGTTTTCAATTTAATTAATATATATGCGCCAAATATTCTCACAGACAGATTGGATTTTTTTTATTTCATCTCTAATTATCTGGAAAATGGATATGAAAATATTATAATGGCAGGTGACTTTAATACAACATTGTCCACTTTAGATAGATGCGGTGTAACACAGCATACTAATGATGCCTGTGTTAAGAAATTACTGCAGGTTATGGCTAAAAATTCTATCATCAATATTTGGAGAAACAGAAATAAGAACTGTTCCGTTTTCTCTAGAAAACAGGTTAGGAATGACATATTATCTCAGAGTAGAATCGACTATTTTCTAGTTTCTATAATGTTTTCATGCTATATTCAAAAATTGTTTTACAATGATACTTCGTTAAGCGATCATGGGTTTGTTACGTTAAATTTAGATCTGGAAAAGGTTGAAATGGGTCCTGGGGTGTGGATCCTTAATAATGCCTATTTGTCTAAAGGTGAGAATGTGGCGAAAATTAAAAGTATTATTGAAAATGCCAAAAAAGAGGAATTATATGAGCAAAATGTCTTAGTTTGGTGGGATAATTTGAAATATGAAATCAAAAGAGTTTCACAGATTTATGGTAAAAATCGTCAAAAGTCATTGAATGAAAAATATTATAAAATACAGAATCAAATTAGTTATTTGTCTGCCAAAATAATAATAACCCCATGTTCGTTCAAAGATTACAGGAACTTCGGGAGGAATTATGTAATTATGAGGAAGAAAGGTGTAAGGGTTCGATTTTACGAGCTAAGGCCAAGTGGGCTATTGAAAGTGACCGCAATACGGCTTATTTTTTCAGACTTAAGAAGTACAGACAAGGTATTAATGCAAATAAAAACTTAGAAAATGGCAATGGTTTAATGTTAAATGATACTAACGACTTGTTGAACGAGATTTACATGTTCTATAAAAACTTATATTCTTGTATTGAGGTCGCTGAAGATGAAATAGATGGGTTTTTGTCTAATATTAGTAAAACCGTGTCTGATAAAGACAACGAGAGTTTAGGTGCTGCTATCTCAGAAAAAGATGTTCAATTAGCTTTGAAAGGTATGTCGCATAATAAAAGTCCGGGAACAGGACGGCCTTACCGTTGAATTTTATTGTACGTTTTACCCATATTTAAAAGAGTTTTTTTTTAATATTGTTCATAGGGTTCAAGAAAATGAACTTTCAAGATCAATGAAACTTGGTACTATTAGTCTTATTTACAAAAAGAGGGGTGAGAAGACTAACCTCAAGAACTGGAGACCTATAAGTATACTTAATGTGGATTATAAGATTTTAGCAAGAATTATGTCCAATATCGTCAAAAGGCTTATATACTGGAATAATACTTTTGGATTTACAAAAGGCCTTTGACACTGTGGACCAATAGATACTATGTGAGAAACTAAAGTCCATGGGGGTCGAGTGTACATCGTGGTTTTCTTCATATCTATCATCTAGAGATCAAGTTGTCTCAATAAAAAGTGCGATGTCTTCATCTCAAAAAGTAACATGTGGGGTAC
Organism: Ylistrum balloti; assembly: GCF_031769215.1. Lineage (NCBI taxonomy): Eukaryota > Metazoa > Mollusca > Bivalvia > Pectinida > Pectinidae > Ylistrum > Ylistrum balloti. The sequence continues at coordinate 117,787 of NW_026781887.1, forward strand.
CCCAGGGGAGCATTCTTGGCCCCCTTCTGTTTCTCTGTTATGTAAATGACATGGAGCTTTCAATTAGTAAAGATTCTAAATTACTTTTATACGCAGATGATAGCACGATTCTATTTTCAAGCAAAAATCCTAATGAAATCAAGGCAAAACTATCGGAGGAGTTATCTAATTGTCACACTTGGCTAGTAAATAATAAATTGTCTTTGCACCTTGGAAAAACAGAAGTAATTCTTTTTGGTACAAAGAAAAACCTAGCAAAATAGACTCTTTTGAAGTAACTATTAATGACCAACCTGCGCTATCTCGGTATCGATATAGATAAGTGCTTAACAGGTGAACATATTGTTGATAACATAATAAAGAAAGTTAATTCTAGACTCCACTTCCTTTATAGGCAATGTAAAGATCTCCCATTGGGTATTAGGAAAACAATTTGTAATTCTCTTGTTCTGTGTCACTTTGATTATTGTTGTACAGCCTGGTACCACGGTCTGAGCCAAAAAATGAAACAACAGCTACAAGTTGCACAAAATAGGTGTGTGCGTTTTATTTGTAACCTTAGTCCTAGAGATAGTATAAATAAAAATGTGTTATCACAGTTAAATATCTTAAACGTGGAAAATAGAGCAAAACAATTATGTCTCAATCATATGTACAATGTATTCCATGGAACATGTCCTAGTTACTTTTTGTCCAGATTTACAAAAGTTTGTGACCAACACTATTATAGTACAAGGAATTCTAGTCTGAATTTTGTTGTGCCTTCTTGTAAAGGTCAAATTTCAAAAACGTTTTATTTTAACGGAGTAAAGGCCTGGAACTCTCTTCCCGTGGAAATACGTTTGTCTAGCGGGAAACAAAGTTTTAAAAAAGCTGTTCGAGATTTTTTACAAAATACCTCATAATTGGATACATTTTCTGTGATACAATGATATTCCTGCCAAACTTTTAGTTTAAATAGTTTTAGGTTCTTTACAAAATATATATTTTATATCAATAATATTTGTGCATTTTGTATTATGTAAGGTCACTGTATTTTATGTTGTATTGTAACGTTTTTTATGTAAAGGGACCACAGCGGAAATAAGTCTTCGGACTTTACTGTGTTATCCTGGTTCAACAAAATTGTTACTTTACATGTTTGTATGTATTTTAATATTGTGTTTTACCAAATAAAAAAATCTAAAAAAAAATCTAAAAATCCAATAGGTTAAAGAGTGTATTGTCTTCGATTATCTCCCCTTACCAAAGTTGTTGCATTATGGGGCGTGATATTGCGGACAACATCAGCAACGTACGCGATATTATTGATATGGTTGGGAGGGATGATCTGGAGGGCTATATAATGAAAATATACCAAGAAAAGAATATGTTAGAGAACCTGTTTGCTCATGTTGATGCGGAAAATATTAATTCAATACAATTTGATAGACTTATTATCATGCTGGGGTTTTGTGAAAAATGGAAGAATATGAATTATTATTTTGTTAATTTTGTATTGAGTGTTGCAAGGTTTTGTATCTATAAAAGGAGGAATATGGTGATGTTGAACGAAGGAAACGTTCCGATTTTACCCTTTTTTAAAGTTACTGTAAGGAAATTCATAAATTATTCCTTCGCATATTATAACAATCCTCTGTTTCGCAAATACTTTGTACATTTTAATCAGTATGTTTTTGCAGATGAGGCAAATTTGTCTGTGAAAGTTCAACTGTAATATCTAAGGATAACGTTAAATTCTACATGTGTTTTTTTTTTACTTGCGATACTGTGTGTGGTTAAATAGAGTGTATATTTTATTGTTTTTAACTCCTATGTATAGGATATTAAAATTATTTTAAAATATAAAAAAAAAACCGGTTCTCGTCCGATCACCGAAGTTAAGCAAAGTCGAGCCTGGTTAGTACTTGGATGGGTGACCGCCTGGGAATACCAGGTGTCGTAGACTTTTCCTTTTCTTCATAATTTCGTTTTTAAATCATTTTTACCCTTCGCAACATTCTCACTAATATAACGGCGGACACATTTTTTACTCGATATTCTGAGTCCTTGTCCTTTTTATTCACTGAAGGCGAGAGTCGTGACCACTGCTATTTCCACTCTGCACATGTCAAATTTAGACACTCACAACTCTACACTTTTACCTTGGACTTCCAGTTTTGATTCTGACGGATATGAAAATGACAAGGACTCAGTATTCAAGTAAAAAATGTGTCCGCCGTTATGTTAGTGAGGATGTTGCAAAGGGTAAATTATCTAAAAACGAAATTATGAAGACCTGAAAATTCTGTTTTACCATTTTGGGAAATTTTATATCATATTTATAATGCGTCACCAAATGTTATTATTACAGGAGATTTCAATGTAGATTTATTAACTGTTGCACCAACGCATGTTTTTGTAGATATAATGAATTCCCTCAGTTTGTCAAATGTTATATAGGAACCCACTCGTGTAGGTCATACGATAATAAGTTTATTTGATTCAATTCTTTTAAGTGAAACTCTTTCCTGTATAGATTCATATGTTATGAATATTGATAGTTCAATCAGTGATCATGATTGTTGTGCGGTTAGTGTTAAACTTCCATTTTCTTTTTAAATCAGTTTACGTAAAGTTTGGATGTATAAACGAGCAAATTCAATGATCTTATAATCAGTTTGACTGGAGTGAATCAGTCGATATTGCTTGTGAAACTTTTACTAATGTTTTTTTTTTTTTTATGACAACAGAATTGAGAAAAAATATACGAATTAGAGATAATTTACATAAAACAGCTAGAAAAACAAAAACACAACATGATATACAATCAGTTTAAAACTCAGAGAGATAAGGTCAACAATATGAAGAAGTACTACAGACAAATATTTTATGAAAATGTCCATGGGCTGATAGATAACTATTCTTCGTCCGACCCAAAAGCCTATTGGAGATTGATTAAACATCTAATGAAATCTAGTGGTTCATCTGATACAATTCCAACTCTTATAGATGCAATGACGGATGAAATAATTATGAGTGATACGGATAAAGCTGATGCACTTAATGGTTACTTTTGTAGTATAAGTCGTACTGATGAGGATAATGTCCCAGATCCCATCATAGCCCCAAAAATTAATAAAAAGTTTAATTCTATCAGAGTGAATTATACCGAAATTAAAGATGTCTTAGAAATATTGAAACTTGGCAAAGCCTCGGGCCATGATGAAATCAGTCATCATGTGTTAAAGAATGTCTGTAATTCAGTTTGTAAACCTCTTGAGTTATTATTTATTATGTCATTGTCTACTTGAATTTATCCTAAATTATGGAAATTAGCAGAAGTTATGCCACTATCTAAAAGGGTGATAGACATTCTCCATCAAATTATCTTCCAATATCTCTCCTTTCTACCGCTGGCAAGGTTTTTGAACGTGTCATATTCAAACATATCCACAATTCTTTTATTGAAAATTCATTGTTCTATAAATATCTATCAGGCTTTTTACCTGGCCATTCTACAGTGTTTCAGCTTATTGAAATGTATCATAATATTTGTTTATCTTTTGAAGAAAAAAAACATACATGGATAGTCTTTTGTGACATATCAAAAGCTTTTGATCGTGTTTGGCATAATGGTTTGTGTATCAAGTTAAGACCATATGGTATAGAAGGAGAGTTGTTGGCCTGTGTGAAAAATTATTTACATCAAAGGCAACAACAGGCATGTGTTAATGAATCTCTATTTAAATTAGGTTTTATTGATGCTGGGGTTCCCCAAGGTTCTATTCTCGGTCCGTTATTATTTCTTATTTATATTAATGATATTGCAATTGTATTAAATTCAGTCTCTTGTCTTTTCGCGGATGACACATCTCTTCAATTCTCTTCATCTTCCTGTCGCGAAATTCAAAGTATTCTTAAAAATGATCTGGAATCTTTAAATGCATGGGCCAAAGCATAACTACTATCCTTTACTCCAGATAAAACTGGTGTTCTTTATAATTCTGATAGAAACGAAATTAATGAAATATTAGAATTAGAATTTGATGGTAAGATTTTAGATTTTACAGATAACCATAGGCACCTTGGCGTAACAAATGGGGTTATCATATACAAATGATCTATTCTTCTGTTTTTGAAAAAAATAATGTTCTGAGAAGAATGAAATTTGTGTTAAAGCGTGATGCTCTTTTAAGAATTTATCGAACTTTTATTTTACCTGTATCAGAATTCGCATGTGAATTATGGGACGGGTGCTCATTTTCTGAATCTGAAATGCTAGAAAAGGCCCAAAATAATGCAGCAAGAATTATTACAGGTCTGCCATCCTATGCTTATATTTATTCTTTAACTTTTGAAACTGGTTTATAATCACTGTTTGCTAGGAGAAAGAGAAGGAAACTTAATCTTTTATATAAAATGCATACTAACAAAACTCCTTAATATCTATCTTTCTTACCTTCCTCTCCTGTTCAAGATGAAATTTGTCATCCTTCGAGAAATAGTAATAATGATAGAATCTCAATCTGTCGTCTTTCAACTACCATGTCTTCTTTCTTGCCGTTTACTCTTCGGAGGTGGAATACACTTGATAGCCCTATTAGGTCATCAGCCTCGCTCAACTTATTCAAAAAGTCTTTAATACCTAACATATCTAACGATTTTCATTTGCCTCCTTCTTACTTTGGTATTGGTGACCGTAAACTAAACATTATTCATACAAAGCTTAGACATAACTGTAGTTCCCTTAATTACGACTTATTTCGGATGAACCTTGTGGATACCCATAGCTGTGTATGTGGAAATATGTGTGAAAATGTCTATCACTTTTTCTTTGAATGCCATCGTTATAATGTTCACAGAAAATGTCCTTTTCCAACATTTAAATGATATGAATTTACAACACTGTGACTTAGATCTGCTTCTTAATGGAAATGATCAACTGTCCCCTGATTTCGTTTACTAGTCCAACATTTTTTAAAAAGTAGCAACAGGTTTTAACCATGAAACTCTGTTATAATTTTACTTCCAATGACGTCATCCCTACAACATTGGTGCTATTTGCTGGGAAAATTAAAATATATTTATACAAGAAAAAAAACCGGTTCTCGTCCGATCACCGAAGTTAAGCAACGTCGAGCCTGGTTAGTACTTGGATGTGTGACCGCCTGGGAATACCAGGTGTCGTAGACTTTTCCTTTTCTTCATAATTTCGTTTTTAAATCATTTTTACCCTTCGCAAAATCCTCACTAACATAACGGCGGACACATTTTTTACTCGAATACATAGTCCTTGTCCTTTATTCACTGAAGGCTAGAGTCGTGACCACTGCTATTTCCACTCTGCACATATCAAATTTAGACACTCACAACTCTACACTTTCACATTGCACATGGAATGAAAATCATTACAGTCAAAACATCTGGCGCTCCACATCTGCCTTGGTCAACTGTTCAAGGTGGTCGCGTACGAAGGGACATGAGAAATATACACGCACGCCGGATGTGCACATGCAGAAAGCCATGCATAAATAGGGAAACTTTTAGTCGTCTAATGTCTACGGCCATATCACGTTGAAAACAACGGTTCTCGGGGGGAGAGGTTCCGGTTTTGATTTTAAGGCGGATGGACCTTTGTCTTTGAGCTGGTATAAAATCTTTCTACATCGAAGGTAATCTCGGGTCTATGACCCTATATTTATGGTTTGACTAAAATATTTATATTGTTGATAACACAGAAACATTTATTATGCGATGTTTTTGAAGCTATCGGTGTATATCCCATTTTCCGGTTTATTCCGGGGGATATGACCACTTGGGGCGACTCCCAGGCTGCACGTAGCGGTAAGAGACGCTATAGTAAAGATAATACTGTTGTGATTGATTTGTTGGATAACAAATCATTAAAAGTAGTCAGGATAATTGATGTAATTTCGGAACTGTGTGGTGAAGGTTCTGTTTTTGCTTGTGTCCCAAAGTCCGGGAATTTATATGAGGTCACCTTAGAGGGCCGAGCAGGGATCAATCTGCTATTGGATGGTATTTTCATTGATGGTAGGACATATGATTGCCACGATATTACCAAGAAATTCACACTTGTCAGCTTTTTCCACCTTACTGCCTATGAAGATGACGACGAAATCAAGGATAAGCTTGAGAAAATTGGTGTTGAGTTAGTTTCCCCCATTAAACGTCGCTTTTACAAGGGAACTAATGTAGCTGACGGCACTCGTTATGTACGTGTGAAGTTACCCCCGCACCTGAAATCACTGCCGTACACCAAATTCGGCAATGATTATCACCTTGTAATTCAAGATAATCAACTGAAAATGTGTTCTTTATGCTATTCTGATGAACACTTATTCAAGACTGTCCAAATTTTGTTTGTTTCACCTGTGATGGCCAGGGTCATTTCCGAAAAAACATGTAAAACACACCCATGCACTCGTTGCGGTGAGATCAGGTACGCGTGTGATTGTGCGCGCGCGGTCAGGCGTATCGACACTCTGTGTGACCGATATGGACTGTATAGCTACTCGGTTGATACCGCTGATTCCCACGGTGGCTCAGAAGTTGATGATGACGTCATGTCTGAGGAGGAATTCCCATGGAATTTTGTTAACATTTATGCACCGAATATTGTGAATGATAGAATGTTATATTTTGATCGCTTAAAAACTTGGCTTGTACCATTTTCTGTCAACCTGATTACAGGAGGTGATTATAATACAACCTTGTCAACACTCGATCGTACAGGTATCTCTACACACCAGATACAATCCGATCGTAAAGGTATCTCTACACACCAGATAAATTCCGATCGTAAAGGTATCTCTACACAACAGGTAAATTCTAGTGTGTCTACGTTAAAAGTTTGATGTTTACTTGTGATATTTTTTATTTTCATTTCAGTAATAATTGCCATAACTTTAGTATGCAAATATAGTACCTACACCCATCTTTGTTTCCCAACAACAAAAGATTCAAATAATCCCGCCCTCCCTACGACAAGTAACTACACGTCCTAACGACACACTTTGGATGACAAATGAAATAAGAAAGAAGATAAGAAGACGCAACCGACTCCACAAAACAGCTAAACTACACCCACAACTACAAACAGCTAATGCCGTACCCATCCACAAAAAAGAGACCCTTTACTTGTAGAGAACTCTCGGCCTATCTCCTTGTTATGTTATGTTGTCTCTACAAAATCTTCAAACGAGTGGTTCACAAACACGTTTATAATCATCTTCACGATAATAATCTGATCTATCCTTTACAATCTGGCTTTCTTCCTAACCACCCTACCACATTTCAACTCATTGAACTGTCATACCATACCAGAAGCACTAGAAAAGAAAGATCATACTGCCTTCGTATTTTGTGATTTCTCAAAGGCGTTCGACCGTGTCTGGCATGAAGGTCTGATTCTAAAACTTCGTCATTATGGCATTACTTTCCTGGTTTTCGAGTTATCTTCTAAATCGTAAGCAATCCGTTGTTCTCCGTAATAATGGTTCAAACCCTGGACATACCAAAGCTGGGGTTCCTCAGGGATCAGTCTTAGGGCCTCTTCTCTTTGTAATTTATATCAATGACATATCATAAACTCTCAACTCTTTGACAAGAATTTTCGCCGACGACACATCTCTTTCCTTTTCATCTTCTGACATTGACGACATTAAGACAACAGTAAATAATGACCTTCAAAAGTTACAGGAGTGGTCAGAGGAATGGCTTATGTCCTTCAACCCCAACAGAACGACAATACATGTGACTGACAGACATAAACATCTCGGACTGACACTTAGTAGTGACTGTATATGGAATGTCCATATCGACAGCATAATAAACACTGCATCTAAGCAATTAGCTATGTTACGTAAACTCAAGTATATTCTTTAGAGACGAAGTTTAGAGAAACTTTACTTTTATCAGACCTCTTCTGGAATATGCTTCAGAAGTATGGGAAAATTGCGGTGCGACAAACGAAGTCAGATTGGAAAGAGTGCAGCTCCAGGCGGCCAGGATCGTCACAGGCCTACCACTTTGCACTAAATTAAACAACATTTATTCAGAAATAGTCTGGGTTACACTAAAACAACGACGCTACGAAAAAAACTCACACTTTTTTACCGATGCAAAAACAATCTAACACCGTAATTTCTTAACAATGTAATACCCAATCAACCAGTTGAACCACGATATCAAACACGAAACCACGATAATATCTACATTCCAGGATACAGACTTCAATCCATGTACATCTCATGTATACCACATTCTTGCAAACTTTGGAACAAACAACAACCAGACACAAAGACCTCGGACACTGAATTTTTTCAACTCGACAATACACACACCCACAACCATACCAGCATCTTCTAAAACGCACGGAAAACGTCACATAAATACACCTCACTGTCGACTCCGCAACAGAGCAAGTTCGCTAACTACGATCTTTACCGAGCAAACTTATACATAGACCCCTCATGTTCATGTCCCTGTGAGGATGCTGACCACTTCTTGCTGCACTGTCCCAACTTTGACCCCCTGAGGAACCTCATGCTTTACGAAATCCAAGTTGTAGATATGCACCTTGCCCCAAGTCTAGACTTACTGCTATATGGCGCTCCAGATATTGATAATTTAAAAAAATATGGGAGGAAGCGACGCTGTACAGCAATATATTGAGCGCTCTGGGAGATTCGGGTAGACTTCATGCAAGTGGAAACCATATATATATATACATTGTACTATATGTTAATTATGCACTTTGATTTGTATATTTATATTCCATCACGTGTTGTTTTCTTAATGTACATTTATTTATAGAAAAAGACCTCGTAAGTTGCAATAACTTGTCTAATCCTTTTGCTCTTACACTTGGCAAGAAAATATGTTTAAATTAAACTAAGGGACGTAAATATACATGTACGCCGGATGTGCACATGCAGAAAGCCATGTACAGATAGGGAAACTGTTAGTCGTCTAATGTCTACGGCCATATCACATTGAAAACACCGGTTCTCGTCGGGATAGCCCGGGGATGATTTCAAGGTCAATGGACGTTGTTTGTGTACCTGGTGAATAATCGTCAAACATCGGTGGTAAGACGGGCTTTTTGACCCTTGTTTTGTGATTTATAAGATTATTAGATATTCATGTTTACGACGAAATACTAATTATGTGACAATTGATCGTATTTCGTGATTTTAGTAGACATTGTTATTACCGGTGTTTACCGGGGCGAGATGGCGTCCTAGTGTGGGATAGGTCGTTTTACAGAGTCTTTTATTCGGACTGCTTCGTTACGAATGGCGATAATTATTGTGACCCAGTAGTAATTTTGGCTCTTGGTAGGTTAACATACCCTTAGTCACGTTGTTGTACTTTGGGGAGTTCAGCCTAGGGTTTAGTGGTGATATTCTGTCTGGTTTGACGAATGTCTATTTAGGAAATTAGTTTGTTGATTACGTCGGTCATTTTGTGAAGTGTGCCGTGCTCCAGCGTAATACGTGCTGTGATTGGTTGAGACTTAAGCGGTGGAGCCAATCTTTTAAGTTTTAGATACATTGCTATGGGTCAGGTGATTACGGGTATAAAAAGACAAACACGTGCGGGCTACTCGGTTTTTCTCTGCCGGAGAATTGGTGAGTTTAGGTTAGACTTCAGCAGCCGTTGTTGACGCTTTGAGATCAGGGCGACTTAAACAATAGAGAAATGCTCTGAAAACAGAGTGACATTGCTTTCTGAGTTAGGGTAGGCCATAGGTTACGATGCTCTGAAAACAGGGCAGTACTTTCACTTTCGGTTTGTGGCTACGGCCATGTGACTATTTCTATACTCTGAAATAAGAGTACTCCTGTTATTATGCTCTGAAACCAGAGCAACCTTTGGTATGACCTCTGACTTATAAGTGGCTTTGTTAATCTAAGCGGTGTTATCACTGCTACGGCCTACTAACACTAACATTAGCATTATGTAAGGATTTATAGACAGTTATCATGTAGTGTTTTCCCTGGGTGGGAGGGTAGTTGTTAGTCCGTCTCGGAGGCCATTAGAGTTCAGTCTAGTGTTACTGTAGGAGTACTAGTCCATTACAGTAATGGACATTGTTTATATTTAAATCTACCTCTAGTTGTATTTATAGGCAAGAGTCTGAAGTGTAAGGAGGGAATGTTGCCATGGGAACTTCCCAGGACTAGGAACTGTGTACCTTGCAGTACTACCTCACTTTACATTTATTTAGGTTGACTTATTTTTGATCTGTTGACTCCAGTTTATTTTTGATAAGCTTTACACTTCTGTTAATTTATTTTTGTTTTGTTTATTTTTTTTTATTTTTTTTTTCCTCAATACTCATTTTCCATCAATGTCTACATAATAAACTTGTGGAACTAAACTTCTGTGTTGTCGTGGGTCTTTCCTAACACTTCGACTAATCAAGGATAAAGAACCTGAAGGTGTGCTTGGAAGTTGACTGTTGGCCATTGTTCTGTTGCGAATTATACTTGTCTCGGCCTATTTTCTCTGAAATTGAACTAAAATTACACAACGCGAAGTCTTTCGTATTGCCTAACTCTCCTCTTCCGAACCCTCCTACTACACTAGGACGCCTCTCGTAATAAACAAAGTGGGAAAAGACACTATCTAACGGAAAATACTGTTTGTATTGATATTTTGGACAATAAAGGTGTGAAAGCTGGCAAGATTATTGATTCTATAACTCAGCTGTGTGGTAATGGAACCTTGTTGGCATGTGTTCCGAAATCGGGGAATCTGTACGAGGTCACTCTCGATTGCCGTGCTTTGACAAACATGTTGTTTCAAGGAATTGATATTGAAGGTAGGACATACGAGTGTTATGATTTAAGGCAGAAATTTCTGAAGGTGAGCTTCTTGTATCTACCTGCATATATCTCTGATGATGATATTGTTGAAAAACTTGAAAGTCTTGATATTGAAATTGCCTCGCCTATTAAGCGACGGTTTTACAAAGGAACTCGGGTAGCGGATGGGACACGATATGTTAGGGTAAAACTTCTATCATCTCTAAAGTCACTACCCTACAGTATGAAGTTCTGGAACGATTACTTTCGAGTAATACATGATAACCAGGTGAAAGTTTGCACTCTGTGTTATAGTGACCAGCACCTATTTCGTCAGTGTCCTCAGTTTAACCTTCAGAGGACAAACCCTGGTTTGATCGTACATGTAAAATTTGTATAAAAGTATATAGATGCATTAAAAAGTTTTAACGTGTGTAAAACTGCTGTAAACCACACGTGTAAACTTTACATACAAAGTAACTGAAAAATATATTAAAAAGGACTTACACGCGTGCTGAAGGCGACATGGTTGAGTACTGCGAAAATATAATCCAAAATATTATTATGCTCACTTCAATAAGAAAAAGTAAATCTTTAAATGTATCTTTAGATAGTTTTTATGAGTATGTTAAGGGTTTAGCTAGTGACGTCACTGATCAACACACTACCGTAAATGATAACATATTAAATGATGATATTGTTTTTCATGAACTTGAAAACTGTATAACTTCCACGGAAGTCAAAACAGCTATTGCCAAGCTGAACAAAGAAAAAAGTCATGGCTCTGATGGTGTTTTGAATGAATATTTCATTGAATTTTGTGACTATTTATTGCCTTCTCTTACCACTATTTTTAATGCAATTTTCACTATAGGGTATTTCCCGTAAATATTGAGTAATGCTTTAATTGTACCTGTTTACAAAAAAAGGTGACTCTTCTATTCCATGTAATTTTAGAGGACTTAGTTTATTAAGTTGTATGACTAAGTTATTTACATCTGTATTAAATACAAGACTACTAAAGTGGGCCGAAAATAATGACGTTTTAACAGATGATCAGTTTGGTTTTCGACAAGGAATGGGAACTGTTGACGCAATCTTTGGTTTACATAAACTTGTTACAAAGACATTAGCGTCCTCACGTAAAAGACTATATTGTTGCTTTGTGGATTTTCAAAAAGCTTTTGATTGCGTCAACAGGTCTCATTTGTGGTTGAAAATTTCAAAACTTGGCATTCGTGGTAAGATTTTTAATGTTGTTAAGTCTTTATATACCAACGTAAAAATCAAGTGTCTTACATAATGGTAAATTATCACATTTTTTCAACAACTATATGGGAGTCTTACAGGGGGAAATTATTTCCCCTTTACTATACGTAAATGATTGCGAATTTGAGTTTTTAAATAGTGGTGTTACACCTTTTGAATTGAGTTATCTCTCTTCCTACTCATGTATGCAGACGACATGGTTCTTTTTTCCGAAACCATTGAAGGCCTCCAGGACATGCTAAATACACTATCTGATTATACAAAAAAGTGGGACTTAACTGTAAACGTGGCTAAAATTAAAATTGTAGTCTTTAGAAACGGAGGAAACAAAAGAATGTGAACGTTGGTTTTACCAAGGTAATCTTATTGAAATTGTTGATAGGTTTTGCTACCTGGACTTGTTTTAAACTATAATGGCAAATTTAATGTCACACAAAAGCACCACGCCGCTCAAAGTCGTCAAGCTTTATTTGGACTTAAAAATAATACTGTGTCAATGCAACTCAACTGTACAACCTATTGTTCATTATATGATACTTATGTCAGTAGTGTCTCAAATTATGGATGCGAAATATGGGGCTTCCATACCGCACCAGATATTGAAAAGCTACATTTAGATTTTTGTAAGAACATTTTAGGAGTTTAACGATCAACGGCTAATGCCATGGTGTATCTTGAACTTGGAAGGTTCCCTTTATCTTATTCACGTAAATTGAGAATATCTAAATATTGGTGCAAACTCATAAAATCAGATAACTGTATATTACGTAATTGCTACGATTATATGTATAACAAATGTATATCTAGTCCAAACTGTCAGAGTTGGGTGTCACTTGTTAAGAATGAGTTATGTTCTCTTGGTATGTATGACCAGTGGTTAAAACAGGAGTCTGTTAATATAAAATCTTTTCTAGCTGTTGCTAAACAAAGAATGTCTGATCAACTCCAACAGGATATGATGAGTCGTTTCAATTCGTCCTCCAAATATGTATTGTATAAATATTTGGTTGACAAAGTCTCACTACAACTGTACCTGTGTAAGCCTATTCCTGTTAAGTATAAGAAACTTATCACCAAAATACGTTTGTCTGCTCATTGTTTAAATGTAGAAACAGGAAGGTATACAAACATTCCTGTGGAACAGCGCACTTGCAAACTTTGTAATTCTGACATTGAGGATGAATTCCATTTTGTACTTAATTGTCCTTTTTATAACAATTTGCTTTGCGTTGTAAATATATCAAATCATACTATAGGAGTAATCCCTCCGTTTTCAAATTAGTAGATTTACTTAAAATTCCTAAAGTAAAAGACTTATGTAACTTGGGAAAGTATTTGTGTCATGCTCTCAAACTGCGATCTAGTCTATTGTAATAAACTCACTAAGTTTTTGTATGTAACTATAATTATAGAAACAATGTCTATGTCTCTCTCTCTCTCTCTCTCTCTCTCTCTCTCTCTCTCTCTCTCTCTCTCTCTCTCTCTCCCTCTCCCTCCCCCTCCCCCTCTCTCTCTCCCTCTCTCTCTCTCTCTCTCTCTCTCTCGTGTATACGATACATGTTGTATATTTATGTATTAGAATCCATAAGCTGTATTGCTTCAGATCAATAATAAGAATAATAAGTGCTTCCGATGCAATGCCCAAGGGCATTTTAAGCGTGAAAGTACAACTGAGCATTGTATCCGTTGTGGTGAGGTGAGATTTGAGTGTGATTGTTCGCGCGCGCCGAGGCATGACAATGTCATGCGATTGTGCACGGGGTGTAGTCGGTTTTGGCAACCGTGAACACTGTAATAAATGTAATGAAACTTTGGATTCGTGCAAGTGTGATATGGTTGATTGCGATGATGGTATTTGTAACGATAGAAAAGAATGTATAAAAGCTCTTAAAAGTATGAGTAATGGAAAATCTTTAGGTCTTGATGGTTTTACATCGGAATTCTATAAAATGTTTTGGTCCGATATACATACGTTTCTTGTTAAGTCAATAAATCAATCCTTACAAGATCATTCAATGTCAATTAGTCAGCGTCAAGGAATTATCGAATGTATCCCAAGTCAGATAAGTCAAAATTACATTTAAAAAATTGGAGACCGATCACACTTCTCAATGTTGATTATAAGATTGCAGCAGCTTCGATTTCTAATAGAATAAAACCTTCTCTCCCAGATATAATTGGTGAAAGTCAAGCTGGTTTTGTTAAAGGTCGTTATATTTGAGAATGTTCCAGATTAATTAATGATATCATTTCAAAGTCTGAAAAAAGTTATGTACTCGGATTTTTGCTAATGTTAGATTTTGAAAAGGCCTTCGACTCTCTTGAGTGGTCATTCATAGCAAAATGTTCACATTTTTCCATATTAGTGATTTTATGATAAATTCTTTTAGAACGCTGTACTCAAATATATCTACATCCGTTGAAAATAACGGACATCTTTCACCCTTTTTTCAAGTTACTAGAGGTGTACGACAAGGGGATCCACTGTCCCCTTATTTGTTTATAATTAGTCTTGAGCTTTTATCTGCTGATATAAGATTTGACCCTCACATAAAAGGCATGATCTTCAGTGATTCTAAACACTTGATTAGTCAGTATGCAGATGACTTCACTTTAATATTAGATGATGATAAAACCTTTCTGAATAAATGTCTATATTAGATCGACATTTTTGGGGAATGTTCTGGCCTAAAGACCATCTTGGACAAAAGCCAAGCCGTTTGGATTAGGGCAAAACGGGGCTGCGGAAAGGAGACTAAAACGAGGCAAAACATTGCTTGGAATCACTCCGGTAAATTGAAGTTGTTAGGAATGGAATATTTTATAATTTAGGCAAAGAAAACTTATATGAAGACAATTTCATTGAAAAGTATAAGACGATTGAGTGTCTTCTTTCTAATTGGTCATTACGAAATCTCTCTATTATTGGTAAAGTTGTTATAATTAAGACTTTAGCTTTTCCAATTCTTTTTCAAGTTTTGACAGTCCTGACAAGTCCATCAGAAAAAATATTAAAATCTTTTCAAATACTTTTTTATAATTTTATTTTGAACTGTAAAGTTGATAAATTGAAAAGGAATCTCTTAATAGCAGAGTATTCAGATGGTGGTCTTAAAGTTCCAGATGTTTTTTTCTTATAGTAGAGCATTTAAAGTAATATGGATAAAGAAATGTTTAGATTCCAAAAATCATGCAGGATGGAAAACACTTTTTATAGACGATATTGAAAAATATGGTGGTGATAAAATTTGGACGTTAACCAAACATGGACTTTTGGAATTAGTAAACAAAGATCAATTTGGACCTTATTGGAAGGATATATTAGAAGACTTTCTTTCTCAGCCATTATGGTTTAATGCCGGTATAAAGATTAACAGACGTACATTTTTCTATAAGAAAATGTGTGATGTAGATTACATAAAAGATATTGTAAATCATGATGGGGTATTTCTGAATTTTGATCAGTTTATACAAACATATCAAATTAATGTTAACTTTCTTAATTATAACAGTCTAATTAGTGCAATACCTAATGGCTGGAAGAGAACAATTAATGTTTTTAAAAGTAATATTGAGGATATAGTTCACAAAAACTTGGAACATGTGAAAAGTATTGATAAACATTCAAGGTTTTTTTTATAAGATTTTTATAAGAAAAACTGCGGAATGGCCTGTACAGTCACACGAAAGATGGCATTCATGGTTGAATATTTCTTTGGATGAAAATGAAAAGAAAAGAATCCACGCACTTCCTTTCCAACTCAATCAAAATTACAAAGCTTACAATTTAAAATCATACACCGGATATTTTTCTCCAATGCTATTTTATTAAAGATGAAGGTTTCAGAACATGGAGAGTGCAGTTTCTGCAGTGAGGCACAAAAAAACTTTTTACCATCCTTTTTGGGATTGTCCACATAGTCAATCTCTATGGACATGTCTTGTTAACGCAACTTACGAAAATTATGGCATATTATTAGAGAAAAAACCCGATTCTTTCCTACTTGGATTAAGAGAAAATGTTCAACCAAAAGGTCTCAATCATGTTATTCTTCTTATAAAAAATATGTATCATTGCAAGGACAATACAGGCGAATTCCTGATTGGGTACCATGTAAATTATTTCTAAAAAATTACAGAGATCTTGATTTATTTTCAGCTTATACACTTGCCCCATATTCTGCTCAAATAACCCGGCAAAAGTGGGAAAGTGTCAAACACATCCTTGACTGAAGTTTTGTAAGTTCTTGTTATCTTATTTTCAACAATGCCTAACACATTTAATCTCTTCATTATAAATCATATGGCAATGTGAATATCAATTATGACATACTTTGTACTTATGTAATTGAATGATGCAACGAAAAAAAAAGTAATTGCATATTTGGATGAACGCAATATTTTAAAACGTGATTCCCTAGTGTCAAGCAAACTTGTTATATAATCTGTTGTATTTTTTATTTTCATATGTATACTGAGAGGAAAAAGAAACGCAATTAGCAGAAAGTGAATATTGTAAATTAAATCCTTGACGTAAACCCTTGAAACTTGACAAAAGTGTGCATTTGAGTTAGGTCCCTATGGTACCACTGATGCATAACTAAACTGCGCACGCCGCTTGTACAAAAGAATAAGAGACAAAAGCACGATATCTCGAACCCAATATAAAGGATTGGTTCAAAATCTGTCTGTGTGAATCTTCAGACATATCCGTCTTGATTTCCCACATTTTAAACAGTTCGCCGTAAAAATGTCATGACTGTCCGACAGGGGTCGTGCCATTGCACTTCTTATGCAAGGTACCCCGCAAAATCAGGTCGCTAATCAATTTGGAGTCCATCCATCGAACATTTGCCGTCTCATCCAAAGACTGCATGCCACCGGAAGGGTTGGACCGTCCCCGAAGCGGTCGCCCTCGTATGACGACGTGTCGGCAGGATAGGGCAATGCGACTTTCGCACCTACGCAATCGCTTTCTGACGGCCACGGAAACAGCAAGGAATACAATTGGGCGTCATCATGCTGCAATTGATCGAAAGACTGCGTACTCGACTGCGTGCCTTCGGTCTAAGACCGCGGCGGCCATATGTTGGACCACAGCTTAATGCGCGGCGACGTGCCAGACGAATGCAATGCACATTCCGTAAGACATTTCCAATGCAACGTTGGAGAAGAGTCCTGTTCTCAAATGAGTCCAGGTTTTCGCCTTACCGGGCAGACGGCCGACATCATGTGTATAGACTACCCGCGAGCGCTATGCAGATGCTTGCGTGATAGAGAATGACCGCTTTGGAGGAGGATCAGTCATGGTATGGGGAGAGATTGCACATGGTATCAAGACTCCTCTGGTCGTTATTCTGGGAAATCTCACGGCCGTCCGCTATAGAGATCAAGTCCTAGCGCCGCATGTTGTTCCTCTAGTACAGCAGCGTCAACTGACGTTTCAGCAGGACAACGCCCGGCCGCATGTAGCGAGGGTTTCCCGGGGTTATCTCGCAGCAAGCAATGTCCCCACCCTAGACTGGCCCCCAAACAGCCTTGACCTCTCCCCAATAGAACATTGATGGGACGAGTTGGACAGAAGGATAAGACCTAGGCCGAATCCTCCAATCAACGTCGCTCAGTTGGCGTTGGCGCTGGATGCGGAATGGAATCATATACCAATGAGGAGGGCTAATACCCCGATCAATTCAATGCACAAAAGAGTTCGTGCAGTTACTGCAGCTCGCGGGGGCCACACACGATATTGATGGGTCCAGAACACACTTCATTTTGAGTGGGGTACTCTTGAATCAACGTCAAACTTGAAAGGTTTACTTAACGTACACGAATGAAATTCTTCCAGTTACACCATAATTACATTCTAAACCCCTTTTCTATTTCCCGTATTTGACCTGGAAATTCCTAATTGCGTTTCTTTTTCCTCTCAGTATATTTTATATGCAATGTGAGGAGCCGTCGGGCCCCAACCCCGAATGTCCTATTTTGCTAGGAACATAAAAGATTTATTTTTAAAGAAAAAAAAATCCCTGAGGGGGTTCTCGTCATTGGCTTCCGGTTCTGATTTTGAAGCGAATGGACACCTGTCTGTAAATGCAGATAAAATCTATAAACATCGGTGATAAGCGAGGGATTTAGGCCCTTTTATTGTTGTTTGTTGATAAACTGTGACATTTCTGATATCTATGAAACATTTGTGATGTGATATTTTCCGAATTTCGTTTGATTTTACAAAAGCCCCACTGGCCGGTGGGTATCGGGGGAATGGCGACTCCTGAGCCTTCTCATTCCGTGCCTGGTGGAAAAAGACAATATTCCAAAGACAATAATGTGGTTGTTGATGTTGTTGACAATAAATCATTGAAACGGTATGAGTGTCACGATATCACCAAAAATGTTCACGCTGGTAAGTTTCCTACACCTTCCCAGCATATATAGACGACGGTGAAATAAAAGAAAAACTTCAAGACCTTGAGGTTGATTTAGTTCCCTCGATTAAGCGGCGTTTCTACAAAGGAACGATTGTTGCAGACGGTACGCTCTATGCACGTGTGAAGTAACCCCAAACTCTTAAGTCATTGCCATACACAATGAAGTTTGGTAATGAGTATCATCGTGTGATACATAACAACCAAACGAAGGTGTGTTCGATGTGCTATTCAGATGAACACTTCTTCAAAGACTGTCCCAAGTTTGTTTGTTTTACTTGTGGAGGTTAGGGACACTTCCGTAAAACATGTAAAACACAGTGATGTGTGCGCTGCGGCGAGGTCAGGTACGCTTGTGATTGTGCACGTGCAATGTGGTGTGTCGATACACTACGTGACCGATGTGGAAGGTATGACTGCAGGTGTTTTGACACGGGCAGCAACCATGATGACAGTGAATCTGTAAGTGACATAGAGTCCATTGAGTGTGTGTTGATGCTGATGTTCAGCAATATTACGAAAGACGAGAGAGGAAGCTCGGATTTTCGTGAAGATGATTTGATGAGTGATGTCGATGATAATGTTGATATTGATGTAGAAAAGTGCGCGGGAGATGTGGAAAGTCAGAACGTGTGTGATCGGATTACATTCGGTGCTTCTCCGGTGTACGGTGATGTGTTTCCGTCGCAAAGTACTATTGCCAAACCTTCGTGTACCAGGTTCTGGGATGATGATGAGACTGAGGAGGAGAGGGAGGAGGAAGATATAGACATTCACAAGTATGATAAAAAGAAAGGGCTCGATTTCCTGAAAACCAAAGTAGGTGTTGGTGGAGTAAGGAAAAACAGGAAAACTAACAAGTTTAAAGATGCTTGATAATGAACGTTGCGTTGTTGTTTTCTCTTATGTTTACTTGTTTATCATTAAATTAAATGGTTTAAGAGACGTTGCTAAAATAAGAAATTTGTTTGAATACTGTCAGTATAATTATTATCAAGAGGTACTGCTTCAAGAAACCTTTTGGTGCTATGTAAATTAAATCAGTCACATGTGGCAAGGTAAGGTTATTTTTAATAATAGTAATGACCACACAAAAGGTGCTGCTATTTTGATATCTTATACTTTAAAGGATGGTTTAATTGATTATGATGGTTATGATGGAAGAGTTCTGCGTATTAAATTAGAAATAGAAGACATTGAATGGAATATTGTAAACATTTATGCACCTAACATTGTGAGTGATAAAAAAGTATTTTTCTGTTATTTAAAGGATTGGCTTAAACCTTAGTGACAACCAGATTACAGGGGGTGATTTTAATACAACTCTATCTTCACCTGATCGCACGGGTATTTACTGCACATCAGGTCAATGCTAGCGTGTCAGCATTGAAAAGTCTAAGGTTTATATGTGATGTTTATGATATTTGGCGAGATAGAAACAAAAATTGTGTTGTTTTTTCTCGTAAAATGTTTCGTAATGGTAATTCATCTCAGAGTCGTATTGATCATTTTTTAATTTCTAAAGATCTAGGTCCTCATGTACAGAGTATTTACAACAATGATACATCTTTCAGTGATCATTGTTTTGTTGTAATGAAAATTGACTGTGATCGTGGAAGTAAAGGTCCAGATATCAGGATTTTTCTCATTGGTTGAAGGTCAGGTCTATCATTTATGATGCGAAGAAATGTGTTTCATATACAGATGAACCCAAGGTATGATGGGATAATTTGAAGTATAAAATAAAGAAATTTTCACAGGTGTATGGCAAGGACCGTAATCAGAAACGTAACTAAGATTATTATAAAATTCCAAATAAGTTGCAGACATTTTCTTGTGATGTCGCGAATTTTAAATCCTTTGATTGCAAAGTCTAATGTTTACATGTATCATAATTTTTTTTTAATTTCTAAAGGAAATGTATTTCCAGAATATTAACTGATGATATGTCTTTGAAAGTTTAAAGTTTAGAAATTGTAATGGTGCCGTTTTAACACACACAGAAATACTAATGTTAATGAGTATAGAAGGACATGTAGAGAGTTAAAAGTTGTTATTTTTCGGTAGGCTTTGTAAATCGGATAAAAAGATACTCCGATTATATATGTATTTTCGTTTACAATTTACAAAACTTCTTTTATTGTTAATCTAGGCACAGAAAATATTTTCAGGCACGGCTTTGTGTATGAGTAAGGATACTGAGAAAGTATCATTTATATAAATCGGTTTTGAACATATGGAGGATGGAGGTTAAACAGGCTGCGATATGTCTGGATATGAAGAGAAAGCCTGCTTAAATAGGACGTGCAATAATGCTGACTTTTCTAGGTTCGTTTTAATACAAGACAAGTTAGTTTTACACCAGCTGTGAAAATTGTGTATAAAGTTCCCTGAAAATAGGAAAGCTGTTAATCATATAACTAAATGAATGGTTACCGTGAGATGGTTCTCTCAAAATGAATTATGTCATAATTTTGATCACGTGTATAAAGATGTAGCCATTCATGGAGCTCTGAAATGTAGTTCTACTGACGAATTAAGGCACTAATTATGGTGTGAAATCATTAATATTAGTGATTACTGTTATGTGTATTTACTTGCCTTGGTTGATAGTCAACTATTTCATGTTCTGATTGAAGGTAACTTTTATATAACTTGTGTAATTCCGAACCTGAAGAGTTCCATGTGAAATCTGTTAAATTCATTTTTCTAATGACATCGTCATATTGCAGCCATGGTATCTATATTGTAAGACGTCAAATAATCAAAAGGACCTGACGTTGTTACTGGAAACTTAAATGCCCGAACGTTCATATCATAATTAATGTATATCTTAATGAAAATGTTGATAAAAATCTCCATTCTGGAGGAAATGAAGAGTATATAAACAAATTAAATCAGGTATATTTTTCTTTGAGAAATTAACGTAATTCCAAATTCATCCAAAGACAAAACACATCAAATAACGTTTAAAAACAATATCACATCTACAATCAGGACAGATGATGCACTAGGACATCAATATGGGATATCTATGTCTTATTACATACTTAAAATATTCATTATATCAGATTCATAAATGAAGTAATAATAATTGCTTCTGTTATCGGTGACGTTATTGTGATAGGAAGCAAAGGAATATAGGAGTATATGGATGTGGCCTTATGTAATGTCGTGAAAGGTAACTGTGGTCTACAAACTGTTGCAGCGTGGATCACGCCCTATTGTAGCAGCTCAGCAGTAGACTGGCGAGGGTCGTGACGCACCGTCGGACAACACCTTGAGGACGGACTGGCATGGCGTATTCTACTAGCGGACAGTCATCTTGTCCTCTAACAATCACATCAATATCAACAAAAACCAACATGTTTTGCGTATGATTTGTGAACACGATGTATGTGTACAGTGCGAGTTTCCTCCCTTGACTTATACTGTTTTTATATTGTACATCAAAATGTTCCAGAAATTCACTGGAAGAAGTGAAATGACGAAATCATATTTGTTGCTAAAATTATTCCGGTCAAATTAAACTAGAAACGGTTGCATGGCAATCTACCTGTCTACTTAATGTCAACTAGATAACCAGGCCTTACCTCTCTCATTTAAATTGAATGTCAGCTATGTACCAGTTATATATAGTGCGGACAGAAGGTTCAGTTCTAACGTTGTGAAATATGCGTACTGGTCTGACACTCAACCGATCGACTAGAGAGAACTTCTCTTTAGCTCGATTGGTTGAGCGTCAAACTAGTGCGCCAGAGGTTCCGGGTTCGAATCTAAGCAGATGCGTTGAAATAATCATGACCTCTGTTACATATTGTACTCTGAAGAAATACAAATTAATTCATGAAAATTTATCATCGGATGCAGTAGATCCAAATTGTGAATTAAACAGCATCATACTACTGTTTCATCCTCCAAGAAGGATTCGTCAGCGTTGTTAAGGGCCTAAATTTTGAAACCTATGAAATGACTGAGGAAAATTGGTCGAACATATCAAAATATAGATTGAGAAGGTGCTTTAGCCCCATAATAAAATAAATTTCGTAATTTTTACATATCTGGAAACGGAGAAAATAATGTTTCCTTGTATGCTTAAGCACATGCTTGAAACAGTGATTATTTTTTAACAAAATTTTTTACTACATTTTGTAAGTTTTTGTTGAATGAAATGTGTTGGTGTAAATAGAAATGATATTTCTAATTAACTTATAATCCTCACCTCTGCAAATAAGGATCGCGTGTACTATTAAGTACATCAGATTTAATATATTGTAGACTGTGCCACTCTTTGAATTTAAAATGTTGCATGCAGTTTATGACAACATTTGATATCACGTGACTAACATTGTAACTAGCATTGTCTAAGAACTATTCACACACCCCTCCTCCAGTATGGTGCCGTAGGCGAATCACATTATGTATTAGAACTGACCAGTGGAGTAGACGGCTAAGGTGATGTATTAGAACTGACCAGTGGCGTAGACTGCTAACGTGATGTATTAGAACTGACCACTGGAGTAGACGGCTAAGGTGATGCATTAGGACTGACCAGTGGAGTAGACGGCTAACGTGATCAATTAGAACTGACCAGTGGAGTAGACGGCTAACGTGATCAATTAGAACTGACCAGTGGAGTAGACGGCTAACGTGATCAATTAGAACTGACCAGTAGAGTAGGCGGCTAACGTGATGTATTAGAACTGACCAGTGAAGTAGACGGCTAAGGTGATGTATTAGAACTGACCAGTGGAGTAGGCGGCTAAGGTGATGTATTAGAACTGACCAGTGGCGTAGACTGCTAACGTGATGTATTAGAACTGACCATTGGAGTAGACGGCTAAGGTGATGCATTAGGACTGACCAGTGGAGTAGACGGCTAACGTGATCAATTAGAACTGACCAGTGGAGTAGACGGCTAACGTGATCAAGTAGAACTGACCAGTGGAGTAGACGGCTAACGTGATCAATTAGAACTGACCAGTGGAGTAGGCGGCTAAGGTGATGTATTAGAACTGACCAGTGGAGTAGACGGCTAAGGTGATGTCTTAGAACTGACCAGTAGAGTTGGCGGCTAACGTGATCAAGTAGAACTGACCAGTGGAGTAGACGGCTAACGTGATCAATTAGAACTGACCAGTGGAGTAGACGGCTAACGTGATCAATTAGAACTGACCAGTGGAGTAGACGGCTAAGGTGATGTCTTAGAACTGACCAGTAGAGTAGGCGGCTAAGGTGATGTCTTAGAACTGACCAGTAGAGTAGGCGGCTAACGTGATGTATTAGAACTGACCAGTAGAGTAGACGGCTAAGGTGATGTATTAGAACTGACCAGTGAAGTAGACGGCTAAGGTGATGTATTAGAACTGACCAGTGAAGTAGACGGCTAAGGTGATGTATTAGAACTGACCAGTAGAGTAGACGGCTAAGGTGATGTATTAGAACTGACCAGTGGAGTAGACGGCTAAGGTGATGTATTAGAACTGACCAGTGGAGTAGACGGCTAAGGTGATGTATTAGAACTGACCAGTGGAGTAGACGGCTAACGTGATGTATTAGAACTGACCAGTGGAGTAGACGGCTAAGGTGATGTATTAGAACTGACCAGTGGAGTAGACGGCTAACGTGATGTATTAGAACTGACCAGTGGAGTAGACGGCTAAGGTGATGTATTAGAACTGACCAGAGGAGTTGGCGGCTAACGTGATGTATATGAACTAACCAGTGGAGTTGGCGGCTAACGTGATGTATTAGAACTGACCAGTGGAGTAGGCGGCTAAGGTGATGTATTACAACTGACCAGTGGCGTAGACTGCTAACGTGATGTATTAGAACTGACCAGTGGAGTAGGCGGCTAACTTGATCAATTAGAACTGACCAGTGGAGTAGGCGGCTAACGTGATGTATTAAAACTGACCAGTGGAGTAGGCGGTTAACATTGTGTTTGATTTTACCAACTTTCTTAGTATGATATCCATTACCACGTTAATACCGAAGTCAGCCTTCGGCATACCAACATGAACCATCAAGTTTGTCATTAATCAAATGATAGATCTTAAGAATGCTCCCTAGATTAATGTGTTCACAGACCTGACCGGACCGATATTTAAAAGGACTTGTATTTGATTGACTTTCTGTTGTTCAATTTGAAAGATAAACTTTCTTTATTGATTTCAGTAGGCGATAGCACACGTCCAGATTGCACGGATACTGTCAACAACATAAACACCAGTGATTACTATACACATAACGTCTTTTCTTTTTCATAAACGCAAGAGTTCCAAATAACATTTATTTAGGGGTTTCTAAAGATGTGAATTTTTTCGACTGATCAGCAGATGCACGAATTAACCAACAGTAATATTTTGTCTTCTTAGTGCATTTTACCGCTCATCTCGATTCAAAACTAGATATTTTTTACATGAAATACTATGATTTAATATAATCCGTATTAATAGTAAATCCATGTTTGGATATAGTAACCTAAAGCATGTGTTCTGTATACAGTTTTATAAAGTTTATAAAGTGTTACCAAATTGGCTTTATTTCTTACAAATAAACTTTCATCTTGTATTTCATAAATTAAATCTTGGTGTAAATTGTCTCTCATTTCTACCTGTGCAATACTGGTCTGTCCAGGGCAATACTCACAGACTCGATTTTCAAAATCTTAGAATGAGGAAATGAGAGTTAATGCCTTTATTTATGTTGGAGTGAAGAAGGGGCTATTTCCCACTCATGGTCACAAAATCTGTTAATACCATCTGCAAAGCCTCCGGTTTTACATAATCTTGTGAAGTCTTGAGTGGAATATGCCTATCCCACATTCAACACGTGAACGAGTCTTATAATGTGTATCCGAATCTATTTATCATTTGTTAGAAGAAAATTACAATATAATTCACCTTACATTGCCCACCATGTTTAGAATGGAAAATCACATGCCCACCTACTCCCGATGGCTAATTTGTCATTTTACGGAAAGGAAATCAAAATTTATTTATATATTCTGTATGCAGTATATGGTACAATACAACAATCCTCCCCGTTTAGCCTCCTTTATAGTGTTTAAGAAATTTTGCAACGGCAAAATATTGCAATTTGTAATAGTCAATACGGATCACGTGTAATATATAAGGGATACGATTATCGTTACTGCCACTATGGATCACGTGTAACAGATAAGGGATACGATTATCACTACTGCCAATACGGATCACGTGTAACAGATAAGGGATACGATTATCACTACTGCCAATACGGATCACGTGTAACAGATAAGGGATACGATTATCGTTACGATTATGTTACTGCCAATACGGATCACGTGTAACAGATAAGGGATACGATTATCACTACTGCCAATACGGATCACGTGTAACAGATAAGGGATACGATTATCGTTACTGCCAATACGGATCACGTGTAACAGATAAGGGATACGATTATCACTACTGCCAATACGGATCACGTGTAACAGATAAGGGATACGATTATCACTACTGCCAATATGGATCACGTGATATAGATAAGGGATACGATTATCGTTACTGCCAATATGGGTCACGTGATATAGATAAGGGATACGATTATCGTTACTGCCAATACGGATCACGTGATATAGATAAGGGATACGATTATCGTTACTGCCAATATGGATCACGTGATATAGATAAGGGATACGATGATTGTTGCTATTAATACAGTGTTCTATTGAGTTTTAATGGGTTCTTCATAATTTCTCTATTATTTGTGACAAGGCCAAGAGCTCATTTATGGTTAAAAACACTCTCCTTCTATAAGTCAAACCTATAGAATATCCATTATTATCAATTAATAATGTCTTTATCTGAGTTTTAACTCTCACATCAACAAGTGGGCGTTAGTCATTTCATATCCATTGATAAGATGTGATTTTTGACGTGTATTGAGATCGACTTTTTTTTTTTAAACCCTGGACCTTCCCAATTTTATATCACGCTATTTTAATTACCCGCCGATATTTGTACAAGTGTTACGCATTTGTATACATGCAAAAACCTTTAGTATACATGCTATAATGGGTGTTAACACCTTCACACCATCCGTCAACCATGCCGTTTTCAGATCACACAGGCGTTCCCCCAAACAACTAGTTATGAATACCCATGATAATTATTTCCAGTCAAAGGAACATTCTGTTCACCTGCGGGCGGCATTAAAAATTTCCTGTCAGGTATTTGATCGAATGTTTGGTTATCTCGAAACTTTCCTTAAATCAGGCATAGACAAAACAACGTACGGTATACTATCAACAATAGCATGTTTTGATATAATTTATGTCAAAGTTTGTATTATTTTCTATTATCAATTTGAATATTCATTACAAGATGATATGGAAGAAAATTACAATAATTCCACCCCTCCCCCGAAGGATAACCATACTTTCTATTATTTGATATGTAAAACGGTATTAATATATCACATCTAACACATGTGGTCAAAAGATGTTGAATATATATAAATGCCATTTATTAAAACCTGACATGGGGGCATGGAGGGGATAATGCAAATTCAACGAATTGATTTCATTCAAACAAACTTTAATCCGTGTTTCTCAAACCTGAAATTCCTAATCAAATCCTAATCCTAAAAACCTAATCAACATATGTTTTTTTTTCTAAATTGATATTAACATGTCATGTTTTTCAAATACAGTGTAAGAAAAATAAAACGAGTTTCGAATTTTTATGTACATATACACACTTGGATGCCTGGGTTGATTGATATGCCATAACTTCTTTCTCAAAAATGTAAAATTCAAATTTATGTTGATAAAGTAAACACTAAAACAGGATAGTATCGTGAAAACATAAAGGATAATTCTGACGCCACCAATCATCAGAACATTTGGTAAGTTTAAACTATGTACCGTTCTCAAAACGGGAAAGCGTGGACTAAGAAATGGTATGAGGGGTTGTAAAAACACATGCATCAAACAAAATGGATATAACATCACACGAAAGGAAAAATATTCTAATTTTGAACGACATTATGATGTGATCATGAAATTTCCACATATTAATCACAAACCCTGTATAGCTAGAAATATACTGTGTTGAAAGGTTTTCACCCTAGCGGTCATAGATATTACACATTTCATTTACCAAAATACATCAAAGGTTTGAAAAATGGACAATGAATAACAAGCAGCGTGGAGGTGTCGCTAGATGTCTGAAGTGTGGAAACCTAGAAGTCGCGTCAGGTAATGAAATTGCCCTAAACAATATCACATGTCATTAATGAGATTCCCCATAATTCAATAAATATCACATGTCATAAATGATATTCCCCGTAATTTAATAAATGTTACATGTCATTACAGAGATTCCCCATAATTTAATAATTATTACGTCATTACAGAGATTCCCCATAATTTAATAAATGTCACATGTCATTACAGAGATTCCCCATAATTCAATAATTATTACGTCATTACAGAGATTCCCCATAATTCAATAATTATTACGTCATTACAGAGATTCCCCATAATTCAATAATTATTACGTCATTACAGAGATTCCCCATAATTCAATAATTATTACATGTCATTACAGAGATTCCCCATAATTCAAAAAAAATCACATCTAATTACATAGATTACCCATAATTCAATTAATATCACATGTCATTACAGAGATTTCCCATAATTCAATAAATATCACATGTCATTACAGAGATTTCCCATAATTCAATAAATATCACATGTCATTACAGAGATTTCCCATAATTCAATAAATATCACATGTCATTACAGAGATTTCCCATAATTCAATAAATATCACATGTCATTACAGAGATTTCCCATAATTCAATAAATATCACATGTCATTACAGAGATTTCCCATAATTCAATAAATATCACATGTCATTACAGAGATTTCCCATAATTCAATAAATATCACATGTCATTACAGAGATTTCCCATAATTCAATAAATATCACATGTCATTACAGAGATTTCCCATAATTCAATAAATATCACATGTCATTAATGATATTCCCCGTAATTTAATAAATGTTACATGTCATTAATGAGATTCCCCATAATTTAATAAATGTCACATGTCATTAATGAGATTCCCCGTAATTTAATAAATGTCACATGTCATTAATGAGATTCCCCATAATTTAATAAATGTCGTGATTTAATAAATGTTACATATCATTACAGAGATTCCCCATAATTTAATAAATGTTACATGTCATTAATGAGATTCCCCGTAATTCAATAACTGTTGCATGCCATTGTTGAGGTTCTCCATAACTCTTTGTTATATTTCTTAGCTCCAAGATGCAATACCATATTAGATTATTTTAAATTATAAGACCTATTACATGACAAGTCTAATACTTAAATGAAAAGTTTATTTCTTACATCATCCACCAGGTTTCTATGGCGACAACCTTATTGGAAATAAAGGCCAAATCTAGTATTATTTGCTTTTTATTTTAAACACATCACATTTACATATAATGACATGTTATCTCAGCATATCTAACTACTTGTTTTTGTTTGTTTAATAACTTTGTCTTACATACATGTACATACATACATACATACATACATACATACATACATACATACATACATACATACATACATACATACACACACACACACTCACACACGCACACACACACACACACACACACACACATACATACATACACACATACATACATACATACACACACACTCACACACACACACACACACACCCTCACATACACACCACACACACACACCCTCACATACACACACACACATACACACACACACACACACACACACACACACACACACACACACACACACACGCACACACACACACACACACACACATACTACACACACACACACACACACACACACACACACACACACACACAGACACACACACACACACACATACATACATGTTTGTTAAATTCGGTTCACTTACGTACATGCTGGTTGCAAACTTATCTCCGAAACATGTTTTTGGCATGCCGAATTAAAGTTCTAAAACAGGTTATGTATGTCAAACTCGGTCCTGACCTTTCACAACTGTATGTCAGGCTTAGAACTGATATATACTTTAAATAAATCAATCTGCGTTTTTAATGATTTTGTATTAACAGGAGAACGCGAATCTCTAAGTAGAGGTCAATAGAATGTCCGTGGTCAGGAAATATTCAACGTCGAATAGTGGTCAGTAAAGCAATGTTCATTAATAAAGATATTCATTTTGATGAAATGTTCTCTAACTCTTTATACTGATTAAATCGGTACGTCCATTAAGCCATGTGTAATCCTATTTAGTAACAAATGCTTACTAAAACATCGTACTGACCTAAAATGGCCTGGGTTAGAACGGATACCAGGTCAATCAGAATACCTTAATACGGATTTGGGAAATACATATTGTACGTGAAACATCGTATAAAATGTATAACAGAAGGAATATAATCAGTGTACTATTAACATGACCAAGTTTTACAGCTACATTAGTGTGACAGATCCATTTTTTCTGATCTTAAAAGCATCCTTAATATATCCCAAAGACTGCTCACTCTGACACCTCGAGTCACGAACATATAGGTTAGCATAACTTCTTTTCTTACTAATATGTTTCTGTTCAGAACCTTGTTGCCTCGTCATTGCCTTCAGTACTCGTGTCTTGTGACCTGTATATTTTGAAACTGTCTTCTGTCAAATGGTTTAAGAAATTACTCAAACTGATACAAAACAGCGACATGTTACACCTAGTTCTCTGAACAAAGAACTCCGCCATCATCACATTTATGGCGAAGATACTGCTTATCTGTCATCATACTCTACATGACGATTTCATGTTCGTAATTGTTCAGAATTTGTTTTATTTAATGTTCTGAGCAGTTCGTTAACGGTTTCTAACGACGTATCACGTTTGAATGAGGCGGACGTTTTGTACACTGTGATGTTAGGTACTAACTAACGACCTAACAACACAATATACATATTAAAGTCCACGATTATAGATTAAAGTAAGGCGGGATGTTTTGGACTGTTAGTTGATATTATGTGTTATATCTTATCTACACAGCCTCCTTGGTTAAGAGAGAAAGTTGTAGACAGTTACATGAATTTGAATGGTCTCACGATCTATCACCTTGTTTAGTGTATAAAGTGACATTTCATTGTTCCACAGCACTCGAGTCTCAAATCACAGGCACAATAACATAGTAATCATTTTCGCCCATTTTACTGAACAAGTTATGTTTCCTTGGTCATCTCACTCATTGCTGCACCTAAAAATTGGGATTCAACAAATATTTAATATCTCCAGTGCGTCTCAACTAGAATTCGTTACTCCTAGTCGTCGTTACTGTGACAATAGATTAACAAAAAGTCTAAATTACGACAATGTCAGAGGCAGAAATAGTTCGGACAAAGATAAGATAAGATTGTGTTTTGGTTTCCTATTGTGTAGTGTCTAATCATCAGATCTGATCATTAAATGACGGTCTCTCGCTGAAAGACGTCTTCTTGTGATAGTAAGGAAGTGAAGAAAATTTTATAGTGTTATCACACTGAAATATGTAGTATTAACTACTATTATAAAAGACCTGAATTGTCTCGGTCAGGGGACAGAATCTAAAAGCTCCGTAACAGGGGCGAACATTAAACGATAATAAAACGCATGACAACAAAAATGGTTATTTAAAAATAACAGCAGATACAAAGATCCCAAATCTAGTCGATTCGTAAAATTGATGCCATAAGCAGCAGGTACAATTCTTCCACCCCATCTGCACGACAGACAAGAATAACAGTTGTATTTCGTTTTCATATCGGTATTCTTCTTTGTTGATTTAATCGCTTCTTTGGATAGTACAGCGGGAACAGCAGGTGGAATTTGTCAAATAAATGTAAGGACATGTATCGATTACAATATGATATTTCAAGTTAACAGCTAATAATCGATATATTTACTAGTATTCTTTGAAATAATTGAAATCAAAAAACAAAAACAAAAAAAAACTTAGTATCGATATCTTTGAAGAAAAAATAGTTAAAATAAGAGAAAAAAATCTGCAAACGAGAATAGAAACGAATTAAATAATTTTTTTTTTTGCCTTTAGAGAAGATGTTGCTGAAGGTCTAAAACCCCGAAATATCAATAAATCGTCAGAGTGTTTAATTCTCTTACTGATAAATAAAAAGTACCCAGTGAATTGACCTTGAACTGATGTTTTAAGCCTACACTGGTTACTCAACCTCATTTACTCTATAATTTTAGATCAAGATTAAAAATTGATTATTCTAATTTTAAAAAAGGTTGAGTAGCTTTTTTTTTGTTTTACTTTGCATATCGAATTGATTTCAATAGGGAGCCAAGGTGCGTGTTACAAAATCAGCATGCACTACTCGCCATTCTACTTCAGACCCATTTAACAAAGGTGACTCGATGGTTTCATTTTCTAACGAAGGTAGCTTTACACATAACCGTCAATAGCTATATAAATGTGACTATGATTTAGGATATTTGAACTGAATGTGTAAGGTGTGACTAATAAAACAATGTGTGTAGAATATAAAAAGTAAAAAATGAAATTGTGAAAGAAATAGTACATATCAAATAAAAATTGTAGTAGAGAGAACAAGTAAAAGTAGACCGACATATCTGATGTCTGAAGTTAACAATACGTTGTATAATAGTCGACTTTTGGTAAAACAAATCAGTGGCATTATATCCAGGATATATGTGTATCGAAATTGATGTAAAATGTAGCGCTCTTTATTATGTCGTAAGAAAAAACTACAAATTGTATCTTATATAAAAAGATGTAATATCCAGCTTAGTTAATATTACAACCTGTCCAGGCGGATCATTAACTGTGGAGACCATCCCGTGGAGGAAATCACAACGATATGTATACACAGGTACTGTACACAACATACAAGATATTTCATAGACGAGATAAACCGCGGATCAACGAACAGAATCCAAGTAAATACAGCGTATACCTTCATAAAGACATGCCAGTGGAGCCCGTAACTCAGGTTTAAAATCGTGAATTTTAAAGGGACAGGTAAAACGTTTGTCTGGCTTATCAGGGAGAGCTATATACGGTAAGTTATTGAAATTACACTTACAAAAAATCATCACTTTTTGAAAATTTATTTCTGTAATCATGTTTCCGTAAAAAAATTGATGACATATTTGCAAAAAAAAAGAAAGACTTTAAGCCATTCCTTATAAGGTATTTTTATTTTGGTCATGGGGTTTAATTTTTAGGTTCACGTTTAACTTATTCGTAAAAAATGCAACGTTGAAATTTTACAATTCTATGACTGAGAACAAATTTATATAGTTAGAAAATGATTCAATGATACACTTGTAATTTAATTAATCATTTTAAGGTACACTAATCCCGATTTTTGCCATCGACTTTGTGAAGATGAAAATGAAATCATAACCAATCAGCACGTATGTACTTTAAACCACACAATTTTTTTAAATGTCAAATACAAATGTACATAGCGATTGTTTATTTAAACGGTTTATCTGCCTATCAAATATAATCATATTGATATTTATATTATGATAACATGAATGATTTGGATGGAAGATTCAAAAGTAAACAAACATGATTCAAAATGATGAACCATCCGGTACTTCTAACCATAAATCTGCCACCCGAATACCGTCTTCTATCCTATTACGTACTCTCAAGGACAGTAGGGTCAAAGACATCATGTCAGTGTAAACCTACTAGTATTATCATCCTGCTAAATGGTCTCAAATGACAATAAACGAAGCGCCTCTTCTTAAAATTATTGCTGGCGATAAAGTCTTGCTGCCTAGTTACTCTATATAGTTGTATCTCCCAATGTTTGTCGAAGAGTACACATCACAGACACCCTTGACACCAACTGGGTGTATTGAGGGGTTTGTACCCACTACCCAAGCACGTTATAATCCATCCTATCTCAATAGGTAATTTATTGTTCATTAACAGGTAGGTAGGGGTATATATCAAACCAGATGACATCAGAACATGGTTTTATATCTTTGTCTAAAGTCTTTATCACAAATTAAACGTATCTATTATAGGTATTTCTTGAATATGTTGCTTTTCTTGAAGTGAATGACTTTTCGGCTTGTTCCTGTTCCTTAATATGAAAACGATGCTGCAATATCAGACAAACAGATTCCCTCTCATAACACATGTTACTAAACACCAGATTTCATATAATTAAAATATTACTTAAATACCAGATTCACTCTAATAACACGTATTACTTAAACATTAGATTCCCTCTCATAACACATTATTTAAACAACAGATTCCCTTTTATTAGCTGTAGATTTAGGTATAAATTTCAGTGAACGGTAAAAGTGTATGTTGGACTCCCATGATACGTAAGTACTACATATTGTTAACAACTGATTGGTCACCTAGGATATATATAAATAAGTACTACTTACTGTTAAGTGATTGGTCACGTATGACATATATAAATAAGTACTTAATATTGTTAACAAATGATTAGTCACCTATGACATATATAAATAAGTACTACATATTGTTAACAACTGGTTAGTCACCTATGATATATATAAATAAGTTCTACTTACTGTTTACAACTGACTAGTCACCTATGAAATATATAAATAAGTACTTCTTACTGTTACTTGATTGGTCACCTTTGATATATATAAATAAGTACTACTTACTGTTAACAACTGATTGGTCACCTAGGATATATATAAATAGTACTACTTACTGTTACTTGATTGGTCACCTATGATATATATTTAAATAAGTACTACTTACTGTTAAAAACTGATTGGTCACCTGTGATATATATATATATATAAATAAGTACTACTTATTGTAAACTGATTGGTCAACTATGATATATATAAATAAGTGCTACTTATTGTTAACTGATTGGTCACCTAGGATATATTTATAAATAAGAACTACTTATTGTTAATAAGAGAGCAAGAAGTCAGTTACCAAATGTATGTAACCATAAAAACCAACTTTAGTGATGATGATTGTCAGTAAATCTGATGGCACAGCAAGGTTTATTTTGATTAGCTTAATCCATGATAATTCTTCACCTACGTGGAAAGTAAGACATGCATACGTCCATTTAGTGGTGTTATACCTCATGATATCTATATATTACATTTGTAAAATTGCATGCCATCCATTTGAATCACTCTTTGATTTAGAGTAAATACCGAATTCTTAACATTTTATCATATTTTGTCTCATTTTTCCCGTAATAAAAGATCATGACTCTAATGTTACATTGTGCTGAATCCCCCCCCTCTCCATAAGAAAGAAAAAAATCAATTGATGTGATTGATCGATGTGTTAGTTTGTTTACGAAATGCTACCCTTCGTGCCTTTTAATTAAGTGGTATTGTTGTTTTATCCTTTCACAAGAGGTCGTATTACTTCGCTAGCCGATCCTAAACAGATACAAAACGAATTTAGTTAGTATTATAAACGAGAATTGTAGGTCCTAAGTGATGTTCCATGTTACCAACTTGTGTCATTAACGTAACACCAAATGTACGTTTTGATAATTGTCAGAAGTGGTTGTCGGACACGGTTATGATGGTGTACAGTGACAGATGATAAATACATTTCCATACAAATCAATGGAGTCAATCACCACTTACACATACCACGATCTTGTGAATAGTATATAGATGTATGTTAATTGCCTTTTACATATTGTATTGATGTATTTAGCAAGTCTTAGAAAGGTTCAATTAAATTATGAATTGTTTTGCAAACACCAGAGAAACATTTAATGTCATTTAATGTCATTCCTGAAGTCATCATGGCCTTATATTTCCTTTGACATCAGATCACATGTTAATATTATAACTAAGGACGGCCCAATAACTCAGGATTCTACACACAATGATATGAACTGAATTTTTTCACTGTAAAACGGGTGTCACAAGAGAGATACGTAGATAATCAATTAAGTAATGGCGAATAAAGTAATGCGACATGTCTTCAGATAATCCGCCTGTTTATTTTAACACTGTATAGATGGAAGGGAAGTCCGTAATATCTTAAACAAAATATGGGTATGTTTTCACTGCCATGCTCCCGATAAGGAATGGTCATTTATAGATGGCAGACGTGGACACCTTCAAAACA
This sequence comes from Ylistrum balloti, assembly GCF_031769215.1. NCBI lineage: Eukaryota > Metazoa > Mollusca > Bivalvia > Pectinida > Pectinidae > Ylistrum > Ylistrum balloti. Next base: position 153,503 of record NW_026781887.1, read on the forward strand.
TGAGAGCTTTATTAAGCTACAAGGCACTGGTTTATGAATTGAATCTGACCGCGATAAGTACCCTGCGAAACTCAGAAATACGCGAAATTTGTATTATAATATTTGTAACATGCAGTTATGGTCAAACTTGAGCAAGAAAAAAAGCACGATGTCGCTTTATTACCTTGCGACAGGAGAGTTCCATGAAAACAAGGCGCAGGGTGTCAAAACTGTCCGTGCGGAATGACTTCAAATGTGGAAGTGAGCTCAATAATACTATTTCGCATTCTATAACTACATATACTCAAGGAATAAAGAAATGCAGGGTAAACTTTGAAGATAATTCTAGGCAAGATGTCGAGTATAATGTTCAATATTTTAAAGCAAGAATGAAGATTAATCCATACAGAACAAACTGCAAAATCAGCATTTATATTTGGTAAGTGATTTAGGAGTAATTGACAATGAATATAAACCTTAGACAGTTTAAATATATTAACAAAATCGCACAGCAAATCAAGCCTCGATGCCAAATTCAACAGTTTGCTCAACTTTGCGAAGTACTCAAAAGAGTTTTTGAACATAAATGCACCATGAATATATAGTTAAAGCGAGCACCGATCTTTTGTGACCGTCTTAGTCCGACATCTTGAAAAGACCATTCCTTAACGGGTACATTCCAGTGGTTCTTTAAACTCCATCAGAAGACACGTCATGGCAATCTGTAAGCAGCCTTCTTTGAAGAAGACGCAGTACTTTATCTTGCCTAAATGTCTGGCGAAACCATACATGCAGCTGTACTGTATAAATCTTTTCCGCTTAGTGATCCTCCACTTTACATTCTAGTAAACTGCTCCTGTCAGTACAAGATTCCTGAACGAAATATGTGTGACATATCAATGGCACTCATTTCGTCTTCTCAAGTCTCTCTCATTAATAGTGTATATTCACATGTTTGACATCAATGAGATAAAAACCTTATTTACACTATAATTTCAAACACGCACTGGTTTGACGAAGTATGCCGTTTTTATCTACGGCCATTTAGTTACTTCCAGCAAACAATGATATATAAGGTAGTAATCTGTGTAGTTTATACAGAGAAATAATTGGGGGAAATCACAAAATGTGTCGCTTTACAATGACAACTTTTGGGTCTTATAAAATTTTCACGTCCTTATTTATGTCGGTATTTTTTCTGTAAATCTCAACATTTATGTATAAAAGACATTTATATAAGTAAGGGTTATTTCGTCGTCAATATTTAACTTCATGGTGAAGTAGTAGCGTGGTAATTGGTTATCTAAACTTCTTAATTCAAGTGAGGTCAAGTTTTAAAATAGTGATAAATATAAACACATAAATTTTGATACGAAATTAGCAGCAACATTAAATATGTGCTCTATAAGGGTATCATCATATCAGCGCGTGGATTTGTCTGTTAACATGAACGCTATATATCGGACATCTTGTCAAAGTTACTCTTACTTGGGGGACTGATTTCAATTTTCTTCATTCAAAATATCGATACAATCAAGCTGATCATAGAAATAATGACTTATCCCAATTTGTACGAGACATAAATTATAATTAATGAATGTGCAAAGTTTGTCTACGATACTGGCATTTACAGAAAAACAATCAAAGTAGTGAGGTTAACTTTTTGAAAAAGGAAAAAATATTTTGAAAAGTGACGGGAATCAATTGAAGTGTTGTAATAATAAATTACGTTTAGTTATTGTCATATCGTTGCGTTTTAACTTGTATTGTGACACTATGGTTCTGGAGAAAGAAGCCTTAGAAGAAAACGATTTCCTTGATATGTAATCCTTGTTGTGTGACATAGTTGTCAGGACAGTGGTTAAGAGTACTAGTACTTTGCTTAGAAAGTGTTAAGTGGGGTTTACATGCGTCAAAGCAGACCTAGCCGAAACTTTCTCTATGAGCGTGTTCATTATGATCATTTACGCCAGGTGTTTGTAACTGGTTAATCCAATGTCATTCCTTGTTAAAACGTTGTCTCGGTCACAAACGTTTGCTATGGTTAGCAGGAACAATCATAATATTTTGTCATTAAAATGCGTTTCACAATTACATCCAGGCGATCCTGATTTTTAAACAGTCTTGATTAGTTTTTGGTTGTGTTGTTTGTTTTATCAAATAACCATGTTCGTGATTTTCTTACTATACCCGGTATTTTCAATTGATTCCGTTATGTTTGTTTTAATAAAGAACCGAATTGTTTGTGAATATTTGTTTCTCACACTGTTGTCCGAATTATTCAGAGTTTCAATTGTCTGCCGGTGACCTTGACGTTAGTAGAGGATATTGTTGTAACAAGTTCCAGACATTACTTTTAAATGGTTCCATTCGTTTAGGAAACAGATACCTATTAGATTTTTGAGAAACATACAAAATAAAATATAAGATTTGTAATGTGTTCTCTAAAATAGAAATATAACATCTTTGACCTTTTTTCCTAAACATTGAGCATACGTCATTTTATAATCTATAAGCTCTTCCTCATTATCCTGGTGTTGGCATTGATGTTAAATTTACTTTTTACGCGCTTACAAGGTAATGTAAGCCAGATTTCGTGCTGTCTTTTTTGGCTATATCCCCGATTTCAAAGCCAACATTTTCTTTATTTTAGGGTGTGCGTAAAACACTTAAGGTCATGTGTTTACCTGACTTCGCGGCCAAAGTAAACAGCTTCTGTATTGCTATGTTGACATAGCCGTCTCAAACAGCCTGTAGTCCTAAGGCAATTGTTTGATTTTCCAAATTGTTTAACACCCACTATGTACAAGTGGAAGTCATCACCGTCCTGGCGGGGTCGTGTCACCAAGTGGCCTGTCTTTAGTGATACGTTGGTCTACAGTGTAGCACGGTGATACAGAAATCTACGTGTTCAACAAAATCATGAAGTTTGCTTTCACTAACACCGTTTCAGTCATATTGTCATAATGTTATGTAATTTTACTCTCCTATAATACTCCTTATTGTTTATGTATCGGTGAATGTTTCTTTTATTACCATATTTATATATACTGTATTCTTTAGTCGATACAATTCATAATTGATGAAAAACTACAAAAAAATCACATAACATCAACTTCTTTATTAGAAATAGCTGAATCATTTTTTTTCATTTAATTTTGGTCAAAGCTATAGATTCAAAAAAAAAAAAAAAACCATTTTGCAACCGCTAGTACCAGTGCATGCTCTGTGTCACAAATTGTCTTCCGAAGCAAGAAAAATTCTCAATGACTAGTGTATAAATTTTACCCTTAATGAATGTTATATGTCCTTCCCAAAGGATCGCGTTAACAAAGACCCGCATTCGATCTTACTATAAAACTCTATAATGACGGTTGCCTTTGCAGGTTATCTGAGTAAAAGACATGTATATAACTCTACTTAATGGAATATATCACATGTATCACCATTATATTATCAAAGATATAATAACCTGTTAGTATCAGGGAATGTTTATAACGTTGTATGAAAATTAAAATAGGAACGCAATAAAAAAAAAAGTGACTTGGTGTGGGTTCTTTTTAATGTTGAAGGCAGCGCGGCGGACGACAGATATTATTCCAGGTATATTGCTTACGAGAATTTACCTATCGCAGGGCAACGCTAAAGATTATGCATAATAAAAGACATTGCAGGGTCATATTTTATATGTGGTGGTCCCAATCATACAAAACAAACTTACATGCCTATTGATAAAAACGATGAAATAAGTTATAGCAGAATAAATGACCAATTGGTGATTGCTTGGGAACATGAACAAACGTTCCCACGTCTACTAAGATACACTTAAGTACTTTTATAGGTGCAAGTTTACATGTCCTCAGTAAATTTAATCAACATGTAATTATCGACCCCTTTTTTCAAAAGACTGGAGTACTGACAATGGTTTGATGTCGATTTATATCGTAACATAGTCTACTAAACGTTCGGACAACTGATTTCATTTTAAAGTAGTTCTTTATGACAAATAATGGAAATGGAAAAACAGGTATCATTGGCTTCAACTGTTAACGAGGTATAAAATTAGAACTTAGTGTCTATCTTTAGAAAAATATTGAAATGCTTTCAATGCGATATCTTTCAATCAAATTAACGATGACCATAATTACTATGGTGAAATAAAGCATGTTTTGCAATACACTCGTCTTTATGATCATAATAAAGCAATATATTTTAATACGTGAGCCACATTTTGTTCTTCATAAAGTCATGCGTACGTGTACATTTGCAAAATATTCATACAGTTGACAATAAAACAAATCAGATTCTGTCAATAACATTTTGCAAAACACAGAACGTTTAAATGTTTGGTGCGTTGGTACTGTTTTAAAGAGATATGTTTACGATGTATCCTGAGACATCAACATCTAGACAAAGGTGATTGAATGTCTTGTGCGTTGATACTGTTTTAAAGAGATAGGTTTACGATGTATCCTGAGACATCAACATCTAGACAAAGGTGATTGAATGTTTGGGGCGTTTGGTACTGTTTTAAAGAGATAGGTTTATGATGTGTCGCTAGACATCAACATCTAGATAAAGGAGATTGAATGATTGGGGCGTTTGGTACTGTTTTAAAGAGATAGGTTTATGATGTGTCGCTAGACAGCAACATCTAGATAAAGGTGATTTCAGATCCGGTCACAATCAATATATTGATATAGACACGTATAATTGAAGTTTGATTTCTCTTACATTCCAAAAGCTAACACGATCTGTCTAATCGAGGGTATCTTATACCTTATGTATCGATTCTAATACCAAACTGGCATCCTATAATCTTAGATCAATATCAATTATGTATGATGTAACTGCACAACTTGCATTAGCAATATAGAGTTTTGTTTATTAGACGTCAAAGCAGTTGGAAGCTTAAAATGCATTTAACACGTCACCCGTTCTATATCAAAGAACCACCGACATGTAGTCATAAACGATTACATGAAAGGGAATACACAAACACAAAACATTTATGAGTTCAGCAAACCTTCAATGGTAGATGAATGGAATTGAAATACTGAAATATCAATGGTGAAACTCCATTCATATGGAAACTAGTCACCGGGTGGTATATCGCGCGATTTTTGTCGCATTCAGCCTTTAAATTGTGGTACATAGCAAATTCGAATCAACATTTGTTTATCACGATAATACAAATATGTACCATTCATTAACGTGCTAAAGACAATATCTACTGGTAAGATATTAGTATCTTGATATCATATTGACGATAAGAGCACAAAAGTATAAAGAACTATGAAATAGTTTTTTTTCACAAATGTTAATATGAATTTAAAGTTGCCAGGAAACAGGTGTCATAATACTGGTTGGCACGACGTAATTAAAATTTAATGTGATGGCATGTCGCTAACAGCCTCTGTAGGATGGTACACGTACTGTTTTACATCTTGTCACTTGTGCGGATTGGTATGCTTGCTATAATGTCACCAGGGTGTTGTGGTAGTGTTACGTTGTCAGGATGTTTGTTTTGTGTCATACAGTCGTGTGTGTTGGATGAACAGAATCATGTTGGCATGATAATATGTTTTGAGTTGTGTTTCCTGAAGGATACACCTTAAAGAGTATGAGAAAGTATGTGATAGATTTAGCGTGTAATTATGATATTAAGAACAAGCCATTAAAATGTCGAGTCAACTGCGGCATGTAAATACCGTAGGTTGGGGGAGCAGGTTAATTTCTATTTAGAAAAATAAGATACACAGTGTGGGAATAGAAACAGCCATGCTTACTCTACAGCTAAGTGGAAAGCTGTCCTTGTTTGTATTATTAGTCTATCGGTCATTAAATAACACAGAAGAATAATCTTGCTGTATATTCATATATAAAATCTATGTTTTTTTCTGTATCAATGCAGCACTTCTTTCAACTAGAACTCATCCTTAACATTGCTATATATTTATATGTCTCGTTTTTCATTTTCAAGGTTTCAATAAGTTTGGCATACATTTTTGACCCACAAGGATTAAATATAAAGCAAAGGTTTGACAAGGGACATTGAACTGAAAGATTGCCGATTGATATAAATGTATTATTGGTAGGCAAATTAGCATTTTTAGAATTGGTAATATACCACGTAACGGACATTCACAGAAAAGTATTATAACGATCACTATTGATAAATAATTAATGCTTAATCTGTAGTGATAATAAACTAATGTTTGTCATTCAGTCTCCAGAATAAAGGATATGACTATCGATTAAAAAGACATCCATTGATTACAAAAGTTACACAATATATATATCCTATTGAATATGCCTTCTTCGTTCAGCTGACATCGAAGAATCAATATTAAGTGCTAATCGCTCAGTCAGACACGTGAAGGTTTATCTATTTCTCCGTTTAAACTTTATTGACAAGCTTCCTACAGTATCATCCGTTAGCTAGGATCAAGTCTCCAAACAACATCGTGTAATTTTATATCTATTGAAAGTTATACGTCGACGTCGTAATGGCTCCATTTCCGAACAAATCAAAGAGAGCTGCTGCGTTTATTATAAAGCATGTAATCACTCACTTTGAGAAAATATTCTTGACATATAAAAGTTCTTGCTTCTTCAACAAATTCTACGTCATACATTTAATTATTGTTTATATATTCACGTTTGTCTTGCACAATACCTTGATTTGTGAACAGGTAGTTTGCTTTATAACTAATTTGAATACAGATGAGTATATTTGACGTATTATAATCTCGTTACGTAATGCAATACTATAATAAGGGTTTTTAACAAAGTTTAAAAAAACTTAAAGAACAAATCTGGAAACAGTTCCATCAGCAATAGTTATTCAACGAATTCGATACCAGCAATTTACTCCCTTCCCACTGATTGTGTTAGAGGAAACATTCGCCTAGGATTCCTCTACAGTGATGAAATGAAAGGTCAGAAAATCCATCACTCTTCAGAAGATTTACGTCAGCTAAAACCAAGTAAGGACACGCTCCTTTTAGAGACAAAAGACAAGAAGTTGATGCGGTGAAAATAAAAGTAGCCGATATAAATGTCAAATTAGAGACGGAGAAGTGCTCTAACTGCATCATTCAAGAAAAAAAATCTTAATTTACGGCAAGAATGAATTACTTCAAACGAGCACCAAGTACTTGTGTATATTCTGAAACGTGTCACTATTCAAATGAATCAAGAGGTGGTTTACAGATTATAGCGTACCTCGATGATTAAAAATGATGGCAAAACATATGTTTCTAAGCTCATCGGGCGATACGATACTATGTAGTTATTTCTTAATTTACGAAGCTGTTTATATTGTATTTCAGACTGCTCGTCACAGGTCACACATGTTTTATTAAGGGTTATGATATTTTGGGGTTAATCTTGAATATCTGTGTCGTATTTGAAGTCTATAGAAAGGGAAGTCTTTGTGTTATTTGTATAGTTCGTTGTCACCAACATCACGCCATCAATCAACTTACTTTTCTATAGTAAAATCCTCCACGAGTTATCTTATGTCATTCATAAGTGTAAGGATCGTGATGTGAAGAGCCTATGCCTAGAGATTAAGGTGTTATAGAAAGATAGTATAGGCATGTGTTGATAGTTTACCCCCCGCTATCAATCAATATTATACACTACCTATCACGAAGAGCGAATGAGTGACATAGTTCAGTGTCCAATTCGTTATGTCATAATATCGCTACCCGCTGTTCAGTTATCCTTTCTCTAATCAGCAATCTCAAAATTATTGTTACTGAGAGGTTCAGATTTAGGACGTATTTCCAGACATACCGGTTTGTATTTATACCAAGGGAAATCTGCAAAGTAAAAAATCTATAAACGAGAATTATGTTGAAACAGGGAACATCTTCTAGATGTAACATTACCCTACGTGTTTTTGGTGTGTTCTATCTATAACACAAGGAAGTGTTTAACTTGTCTTACAAAATTTCGTGATATTTCAGATAACAAAGTGTCGCTAACATCTGATAATATTGATAGTGGTGTTTTAATTAGCAAGTGTTTCTCGGTTGTCTTTTATTACATAAGTTGGCATGTGTTAGGTCACGATAGATACGTAAACTGTTTTATTGAGACGGACAAAGGAATACTTCCCCCAAAGTAAGTATGCTTTTTATAGAATACATCAATATAGATGTACTACTCTGATTGTAAACGAATGTCAGTATTACAATAATATTGTTTTAAAGAAGTGCACAGTTTATTTCAAACTTCTACATGACTAAGACGAAGCTAACACACATACTTAGCGTTTTAGAGAGAATTTCATGAATGTCATCATCTAAAGTTCACATCACAAAATTAGATATAAAGACGGTTTATTTATTTTTAATTTTTGTAAAGTTATTTTTTAAATAATAATTCCTATGACTGAATATGACCACTGAACCATTGTACCATTGAACCATTGAACAGAATGATGATTGTGTTTAGACATTTAAAAAGATAGTAAAAATTCAATCGGTCGATATTTTCCTAACAACTAAAAACAGTTTCAGTTCTCTGTAGCCATCATAGCTTTAAAGTGAACGATATTCCTTCGATTATAAGAACTTTTATGAGTAAGTGGTCGTCACTGGTTACGTCCTTTAGAAATGGTGCTGGCTTCTCTTTTCAGTTTTTCGACATCTACAAATGATAAATGTTTTATTCATGCTCTCATTGTTCTAAAACAGAGGTTAGTATTTTTGTCCTACAAAGAATTATTGAAATGCACGACCTTGGGAGTAAACGAGGACAATATTTTGTATTTTTCTGTTTGTACCTTTCAAATTACAGTCGCCCAACCTGACCAACTGTAATGAATTTACAGGAACTGATTAGAACATATTAACGATGCGTCAAGATCTTATTGAAAACTGTGAAGTGCCCGGACAAAGATATGAATTCGTGTCTATATAATCCCTGTATATATAATTAGGGATGGTAATGTACGCGTTACGTGTCTCGCTCTTTGTGATATTGGCATGTTATGTCTTAACTATTTACTTACCGATAGGTAACACACTATGATATGTATACTTAACGTTATATATAAATCGTTATTATGGGATAATCTTATTTTATTCTGATCGTTCTACTTTAAGTATATTAAAGTGCAATGTATGCATACAGGTAGACCTGTTCCTACCTGAGGCCAGTATTTCTTTATTACTATCCTTCAGTGAACTGTGCGTTTCTAATACCCGCTATGTTGCCTGGATGACAAAGGGTTTCTTGTATATCTTCGTTGTAATAATTCTCTCGGAAATTTAAAATCCAGTATGAGACTAAGTAAGTACAAACTTTGGTTATATAATGATGATTTGTATTACAAGTTATGTCAACATTTCAATAACGTTTATGTTTACTGTCATTGTGTTTGTAATCAGTCATTGTTGTTTTTACACGTACTTACATTGTCATTTAAGAATCTACAATAAGATTTAAACATTGGACATTTTAATAAATTTGGCTTCTGACATAAATGAACTAGCAATATATTGATAAAATTCCTCGGAAGTTGAAATGTTTTCATTGTTGTGTCGGTAAGGCATGTACCATGTATTGATGGTACACTCCTTAATATTCACTTGCCGGAGAAAGTTTTTCTGTTGAGTGTTGTTGTGTTCGTTGTAAATACGGTATGATTCTTCATTACAACATTGTAACTACCACTGTGTTATCATTAATACCGTGGAGATGAATATTAGATTTGATTGACAAAAGCTTTTCATTCTAACAGGAAAATAAAAAGAAACTTTGTAATATTTCACGATTGAAAAGCTGTGAAATGAACAGTTTATGAGTTTACACGTCAGCTATAATTTATGCACTTGTCACCACATCTGTTGCGTCACATTCGATATACGTCACCACATCTGTTGTGTCACATTCGATATACGTTACCACATCTGATGTGTCACATTCGACACATATCACAACATCTGTTGTGTCACATACGATACATGTCACAACATCTGTTTTGTCACATACGATATACGTCACCACATCTGTTGTGTCACATACGATACATGTCACCACATCTGTTGTGTCACATACGATACATGTCACAACATCTGATGTGTCACATACGATACATGTCACCACATCTGATGTGTCACATACGATACATGTCACCACATCTGTTGTGTTACATACGATATACGTTACCACATCTGATGTGTCACATTCGACACATGTCACCACATCTGTTGTGTCACATACGATACATGTCACAACATCTGTTGTGTTACATTCGATATACGTCACCACATCTGTTGTGTCACATACGATACATGGCACCACATCTGTTGCGTCACATACGATATACGTCACCACATCTGTTGTGTCACCTACGATACATGTCACCACATCTATTGTCACATACTATATACGTCACCACATCTGTTGTGTCACATACGATACATGGCACCACATCTGTTGTGTCACATACGATATACGTCACCACATCTGTTGTGTCACATACGATACATGTTACCAGATCTGTTGTGTCACCTGCGATACATGTCACCACATCTATTGTATCACATACGATATACGTCACCACATCTGTTGTGTCACATTCGACACATGTCACCATATCTGTTGTGTCACATACGATATATGTCAGCACATCTGTTGTGTCACATACGATACATATCACCACATCTGTTGTGTCACATACGATATATGTCAGCACATCTGTTGTGTCACATACGATACATATCACCACATATGTTGTGTCACATACGATACATGTCACCACATCTGTTGTGTCACATACTATAGGTGTCACCACATCTGTTGTGTCACATTCGACACATGTCAACACATATGTTGTGTCACATAAGACACATGTCACCACATATGTTGTGTCACATACGATACATGTAACCAGATCTGTTGTGTCACATACGATACATGTCACCACATGTGTCACATACGATACATGTAACCACATATGTTGTGTCACATACGATACATGTCACCACATTTGTTGTGTTACACGCAATACTGTATAAGTTACTATGTCTTTTTGTCGTACCGCACACGTCTATAGCAGCGGTGGTCAATCAGATCTATTTTCCGAAATCAATCTTCCAGCAAGCTTATCTGCATAATAATTGTATGGAATACAGTGATCTATCATCAGAAGGCTTCGATATTACCTGTAAAAACTGATAATAATTCGAATGCAAATGAGGATGGTATGGAGTGAGATTTAAACAAGCACTTTTATAGATTTTGTATATATGCCTTAGTATGACAATCAAGAACTGTACAAATGATATTGAACGTACTTATTTGTGTATTGATGGTGCCGGGGCTCCTAACTCGTGATTACACAGACAGACCTTAAACACCTACTTCAGACCTAGCCCCTGTCTACAATACGATTATATGGAGATATTACATGACTTGAAATTAGAACTACTGATTATTATATTATTTTCACAGCAATGTTTGAGATAACCTGTGAAGTACACGTTAAGGTCCTTAAAGTAAAATAAATATTGAATTGGACAGTAAATGTAGGAAAAGATAATATTTATACATAGCAATATGATATCACGTCTTACGTTATTAATATAGGATTTTAGGAGTAATTGGTTGACAACACCGTAAACCAAAATAAACATTATGGATGCTGTAATGATCTGTCTATAAATTAAATTATTGGTGAAGCAGAAGCTATGTTATTCAAAAGCAGATTAGTGGATGAGATTTCTTTAGATAAATCCCATAGATGTAGAAAAAGTAGAATAAATAAACATATTTATAACTGATGAGGTAAGTCGTTTTGTATATTCCTCCGCTTAAGGGAGACATAAAGGGGTGGACATTTAAATGTCAATTTCGTCAGTGAGGGTTGTGCAAACAGGCCAACGTGCCATGACAATCGACAGTAGGAATCATCAATAGCCTAACGCGATAGTTCTGATGTTCTCCGTGTGGTAGGGCCCGAGCCTTGTCACTATAACTCTACGGTACATTACGTTATATTCTACTTAGACTGCTCGCGCGCTAATATCCTACTGAGAAGCATGTTACATTAGACGGAGTAAGGCATTCCTATACTTGTGTATATAACGATTTGGTATACAATGTTCATATACTAATGCTTATCATAAATTTACATAAGGAACTCTTTTAAGTATTTGTTACAGCCACGACAAATCAGAGTGTGATGTACAGAGCCTAATTTGTCATGGAATATGTTATTAATGACTTCCAGGTAAAGCAAAGGCATTGGCCCGGTGGGAGAGGTTACGGCAGTACGTAAGGGCCGGATGTCATAGGCTTCTGATCCCACCGGAAGAATATTTCAGAACTTTGGCAGACATGGATGAGGTTATGTACCGAATGGACACGAGGGAACGGACGTTTTATGAAAAACAGGGTCGATTTAGAAAACCGAAGGGTCTAAACAGAGAAACATCGAAACTTTCTTCGAAAAGTTTGTCCATAGGAAATTTACGGAGTGGAGACAATTGTTTAAATGGGGATAGTGTTTCTAACCAAGACGTTCCACCACTGCCTGTCATTCCTGATATGTCCCCAACTCCTACAAAGAAAGATTACGTAGAGGATTATGATTATGACGCAAACGAAGGTAAGCATTCGTCGGTCCAGTTTAGTTATTTTCTTTGAACATTGAAATACAAATTGACCACGCTAGTAAAATTTGGTGGTTTAATTTACCTGACAAACATTGTCATAGCAACATGATAGTAGATTTATAGTTAAATTTAACATAATTATTTGAAAATTCGTGCATGTCGATTCATCCACTGAAATGTCGACAGTATTCTACGTCATGTAACGTATCTATAAACATACATCTCGAATTAAATACTTATTTTCTTCACAAATTAATTTATTGAACACAAATACACTCATATTTCTTCCGAATTTCATTGCATGACGCTGATGTCCATCCTATTGTGAAGTATAATATTATCTGTCTTTTGTTATAGCAAACGGTACGTGGGTTTTCTCCATTTTTGTTGTTGTATTATTGTCATTACTCTCCGAGATACAGGATTTTCTCTCAACAAACTATATACTTATTACCGAGCATCTTGTAACAGATGAGTTATAGATCTAACATTTGTCCAAAGATTTGTGTTTCCATTAAACAAAAGATACTAGGTCCTTAGAACAGAAGTTAACAGTAATACACAAGTAGTGCTATCAGAACTTTTATCAACAACAATCTGAAGGTTCCGTGATATACCACTTCCGTCGGAATCACTACAATCCTGATTTTTACCAAAAATATAACATAGGATTATGTTTCTCATTCCAGTTCTCATGTAAAGTCTATTAAATCTAATTAGGTATATATATATATATATATAGTGTTTACTTGTCGCAGTTGATTAGATAGCCAAAGTGTTCCTCCCGACGTATGGTCGAAAGATGTCAACAAGTGACAGGGGCTTTCCATAAATGCACTTATTTGGAAACTTTGTGAAAATTTATTGTGTTCATCCTAGTTGGAAAATATGCTGTATCCTTGTATGATATGAAGTTAGATGTGCCCGATGCTCGTTAGTAGGGCTGATGGTTTTGTTGTGTGATATGAACTTAGATGTGTCCGATGTTCGTTAGTATGGCTGGTGGTTTCGTTGTGTGATATGAAGTGGTGTGCGATGCTCGTTAGTATGGCTGGTGGTTTCGTTGTGTGATATGAAGTTGTGTTCGATGCTCGTTAGTATGGCTGGTGGTTTCGTTGTGTGATATGAAGTTGTGTTCGATGCTTGTTAGTAGGGGTGATGGTTTTGTTGTATGATATGAACTTAGATGTGCCCGATGTTCGTTAGTAGGGCTGGTGGTTTTGTTGTGTGATATGAACTTAGATGTGCCCGATGTTCGTTAATAGGGCTGGTGGTTTTGTTGTGTGATATGACGATGTGTCCGATGTTCGTTAGTAGGGCTGGTGGTTTTGTTGTATGATATGACGATGTGTCCGATGTTCGTTAGTAGGGCTGGTGGTTTTGTTGTATGATATGAACTTAGATGTGCCCGATGTTCGTTAGTAGGGCTGATGGTTTTGTTGTGTGATATGAACTTAGATGTCCCCGATGTTCGTTAATAGGGCTGGTGGTTTTGTTGTGTGATATGAACTTAGATGTGCCCGATGTTCGTTAATAGGGCTGGTGGTTTTGTTGTGTGATATGACGTTGTGTCCGATGCTCGTTAGTAGGGCTGGTGGTTTTGTTGTGTGATATGACGATATGTCCGATGCTCGTTAGTAGGGCTGGTGGTTTTGTTGTGTGATATGACGATGTGTCCGATGCTCGTTAATAGGGCTGGTGGTTTCGTTGTTACAAACACTTGATCCTCAGTTGACAACACTTACTTGGGTTAACAGAGATTACAGTATCGTGTACGCTCACCTTTCTTAAGCACACGGTCTTGTCATTTAAAGAGTCCAGGACTTTCCATTTTGGTTTTTTAAAATAAATTTTGGATAACAACACGAGATTACAAGAAAACCACAACGTAAATATAGAATGCTGACGATATCGAAGTTATTGCCTTGTTTCTTACAGCCTTTGATCTCATGTAACGTATAATGACATCGGCAAATATTAAAGTTACATTTTTACAGTCAATTGATGGAAAAATTTTAATTAATGAAATATTCCATATTTATAAAATGAGATGATTACGATCACCTTTTTGTACCGAAAAATATCTTTATCAATAGTAATATGTAAAATAAAGTAAGTCTACTTCGGGGCCTACTTTGGCCCGAAGACGTTTCTATCATTCTCGGGCAGTGCTATACATTATAGTGGTTAATGAATGGTCAAGTACATATCAACATTACACTTAGGCCATAGCCAAACGCACGCTTTTAAACACTTAACTTTCTACTGTTGATAAGGTCACATAAACATTTATAGATCACTTAACTGGCCATGCATATCACGCTGTATTCCAGATAATCAATCGCTGAAATCTTGAATGTGTCCTCACATTAAACTATCGCTGATAGGGCCAAGGTCAGACCCAGTGTTAATTTGTTCCATTATAATTGGTCAGTGACGATAGATCTGTTGAGATTTATGACTTAAACGCAGCATCGATCATGTTTGATGTGTCCTGCTACATTATCGTGTCACACATGGCTATAAAATGGATTCTGTCGTGAAACTGGTTTTGGTAGCATTGAAAATATGCCGGGATATTTTACAGCATGTTGATGTCTTGTTATGCTAAAATTTATTTCAGATTATTAAATGAATCAATAGTTTGTTTTCGAAACATTGCCTTGTTAAGGTTTAGTATATATATTCTATGACTGCATCTTAAGTAGTTCTCGCTAATTCTTAATATCATCGATGAATTCGATAAAAAGAATAATGAGCACAATCTTCTATGAATTTAACTACTTTGGAATAAGTATATAGATCCATCCGTCTCAATTGAAGTCAGCTGTCATAATGTCACGTTTGTATCTGTCCGATGTGTGAACCAAATGAAATATTATATATCTGATTATCAAAAGTCACTTGTATACACGATGTCATTACGTAACCATGGAAATCTGTCCGAATATTATTAAGAATTAGTGACACAATTAAAGCATATTACCAAGAATTAACAATATGCATGATTCCTATGCCATATAACAGCTAGAATTATTTATATAAGTACAATTAGATATGGCACCTCAGTAACCACTGTCCTAAAGTGTCCATGGGGGATGACAGGTGCTTCTATCTCGGCTATTGAATTTGAAATAAACCGTTTTCAATTGAATTTGGATACAATTACTAAGCGATCACTCAATGGAATTTCCGACGCTTCAGGACAGGTGGTCTGTCTTGAAATGTTCCAGTAGACTGACAAACGGTCCCAACCCGTAGTGTTCCTGTAGAACGACAGGTTTGCCAATTCTGAAGTGTACTTATAGACTGACAGGTGGGACACAAGACTCTGTACCCGTTAAGTGATTAATGCCACTAATCAAACTTCATTCTACAAATCTGAACTAAACGATATCCTCGAAAGAAACGTTATGAATCAATGCTTTAGAAATATTCGACAAATCCTGACATACACTTTATAGATACGTATGTATAATTCTGTAGTACAATGTAAAGCATACCAATATCATAACATATCTACCATATACAATATCTGGCTTTCAACATCCAACTCTGATACAATATTCATAAACATTCCTATAACTTTACAGACAACATGTAATATCATAAAATATCTACCATATACAATATCTGGCTTTCAACATCCAACTCTGATACAATATTCATAAACATTCCTATAACTTTACAGACAACATGTAATATCATAAAATATCTACCATATACAATATCTGGCTTTCAACATCCAACTCTGATACAATATTCATAAACATTCCTATAACTTTACAGACAACATGTAATATCATAAAATATCTACCATATACAATATCTGGTTTTCAACATCCAACTCTGATACAATATTCATAAACATTCCTATAACTTTACAGACAACATGTAATATCATAAAATATCTACCATATACAATATCTGGCTTTCAACATCCAACTCTGATACAATATTCATAAACATTCCTATATTAATATCATAAAATATCTACCATAACATTGATACAATATTATAAACATTCCTATAACTGTACAGACAACATGTAATATCATAAAATATCTACCATATACAATATCTGGTTTTCAACATCCAACTCTGATACAATATTCATAAACATTCCTATAACTGTACAGACAACATATCACCTTTACACACCTAAACATGAGTCATAGATTCCTAATCATTAAAAATTCTGAATCCCTTTAGCGTTCACACTAATACAATAGTCATTTGATATCTAACACCCACGTCCTGCTAATACTGCATCAAAGTCTTCGATTGCAATTACTCATACGCTAACACAGTGGTCCTAGACAACTAAACCCTGTTACAACAACCCTGTGTTATCTGCCTTTTATCTCACTCCTTTCACTAAGATAAAAAGGGTTTTTTTTTCCGAAGAAGATCATTTCATACATAGAGACAATATATATATATATTCCGACCGTTGTGGTGGACGGGATCAATACAAGGGGGAGATGATAATGCTCCAGTCTTAAAGACATTGGTGTAAGTGGTGTCATACATTTAATTTATTTTAATTTATTGATTCGTAACAAAAGATTTCCTATTTTTCGTACATGGGCCTAACAGTGATTGTTGATTACATTTGATTTAATTTGATATAACAATACTTTATGGCAGTATAGGTTTTAAGATAATCACAATTATAACTAAACGGAATTTCTTAGACCTTTCATCGCAAAATTATTCAAATTTGTAAACGGAATTATACCTCAGTCAGTAGAGAATTGAGAGAATGGTCGTTTTAATAGCGTGACAGGTGTTATATATTTGGTGTACCCCCCTTTATTTTCTGTTATCCTCTGTTAACACCTGAGTGCCATTTAATGTTTGCTTGAAGAATACCACAATATTTTTAGAAAAACGAGTGAATGTCTGTAATATGGCCTAGTAATTGAATATAACAATACACGTACATGCTGTAATTCATACAAAGACTAGATTCTATATATCACTGATTGTGTAAAAATTCTATAATAATCTGTATTAAACCGCAGTAAACATAAATGTAAAGATAGAAGAATAAGACTGACTCTCTCCCCCCTCCCCCTCCCCCTTCCTCCTCCTCAGGTATATTGTTATGTTTGAAATGTTTGCATTGTCATAAAAGTTTTTCAATACTTGTGAAACGAATTTGTGGGTTTCTCTCTACCGGAATATTTCAGTCGCTAGTTACGCAATCTATAACGAAAGCGGATCTGGCTTATATTGTTAAAATACCCAACAAATGCTTTGTAAATTAACATATGCATCAACACGGAAAGACATATTTGTAAAAAAAATATATTAATCAGTAATAATTTGTGTAAAGCAGATTGTTTACAAATACTTGAACTACATATGCGTCAAATACTTTTATTGAAATATCAGTTTCATTTAGAAAGAATGAACAGGAGAAAAATCCAATTTTTATGACATATATAACTTCCTCTGTCTGACTTGATTATTAATAATAATGATCATGACGTTTTATATTTGAGACATTTTGCGGTCGCATACAAAAGTTTAAATGAAATATCTAAATGTAGAAATGGATAACATTCAGTAGGTTCATATCCTTTCATAAACCAACATATCATTCTCCCAGCTGAATGGTCAATTACTCGATCAGACTTTAACACCAAGCTATATTGAAATCAAATGATTGTGTACAGGTCAGGATTAAAACATGCCAACTGTAACTGATTTAACAGGTTAATCGCTTAGGTATTACCTCTATTTATTCTAAATATAATCGTCTGTGACATGTGATAAGCCACGTCTAAACACACTAGGGTTAATACCAGTACACTTTCCGATACAATATCCACGCATGGCTGTCTTTCTATTGGTTATACTTGTATCAGAGAATGTACGACGTGTTGCATTTTTAATTTGGGGTGGGGCAGGAGGGGAGGGGAGGAGGAATTATGTGGCTTCTAACGGTGAAAATTTGAATTTCAGAAAGTGAAACATTATGTGAAACACATGTTTATCTCGAAGTCTTTCATTTTTGTAATGAAATTATTCTAGATTTCATGGTGCATAACCCAATCACATCCAAACATGATAATTTTTATGTTCAATCTCGACCTTTCCTTAATGTTTGGTTATGATGTACTTTAATAACCGATACTTACCTGATAGATTTAAACATGCAAGTGTCTCGATTCTGTTCATTTGATATGAACTATGACCACCTTGACATAGCCAACGCTCTCCTCAATTACAGACGTGAAACTTGAAGATGTGAAGACGTTCGTGACGCCTCGACGAAAAACGACGAAGACAGCCGATGTTTACCTACTGGCATGTAAACGTTGTAAGGTCACCGCCCTGTCTAATTATACTCGCCAGCTTCAGGTACCAACTACAACTAGTATCGACCTTGCCAACAACCTCATCACAGCCTCTGATATGAAGGCAATAGCAGTGTCTCTAGTGGTACGTTTATTTATTTATTTATTTTTATCTTTTTTTTTTTTTTTTTTGTAATTTCAGTTCTGAAATCAAAAAGTTGTCACCACTCTCTCAAAGTTTAGAATAAATTTTACTTGTATCAACCTTAAAGTTTATAATGAACCACCAATACGTGGGAATATTGATTGTATTTCAGCAATCTAAGATAAACATTCACATATATAATATTTTTTTCAGAGAGACAAAAGGATCGTCAGTCTAGATTTATCAAACAATAAGTTGGGACCTCTTGGAGTCATGTACATAAGTGAAATGCTTGTCAGGAACAATACCTTGATTGAACTGGTATGTCATTATGAGGAATGAGTCTCTGCATGAAAGTTTGACGCATAATTGTGTGTAGCGAACAAATATTAACATGTTTAATAAATGTACAGAAGTGTAATTACGTGATTTTTCAGCTGTTGTCCCTTATTGAATGTATTCGATTGTGTTGCTAATAGGACTATCAGCCTTCAAAAGACACTGCCTTCTGAACAATTTATACTTCAACCTCTCGTAATACTACGTCAAAGCCTCGCTACTTGTATTCATAACGACATGATATAAAATCAAGTATCTACATTCATCACAAAAGATCCGAATATGTCGGGTTAATTAAATATGATGCAATTTTACCTATGGTACATATTTACAATCATGACTACTAAGATATTAACAGTGCATGAACACACCAATTAAACATCAAAGCTTCGTAAAAAGAAGCCCGTGTGGTTTAAACTTCATTATAGCTTTATCATAAAACTTTATTTTGGATAATTGAAAACGTTCCTCTACACAAATAAGCAACATACTAGAAAGCAGGCACAACACTATAGTCAATCATCATGTATGTACACACACAACACTATAGTCAATCATCATGTATGTACACACACAACACTATAGTCAATCATCATGTATGTACACACACAACACTATAGTCAATCATCATGTATGTACACACACAACACTATAGTCAATCATCATGTATGTACACACACAACACTGTAGTCAATCATCATGTATGTACACACACAACACTGTAGTCAATCATCATGTATGTACACACACAACACTGTAGTCAATCATCATGTATGTACACACACAACACTGTAGTCAATCATCATGTATGTACACACACACAACAGTAGTCAATCATATGTAGTCATCATGTATGTACACACACAACACTGTAGTCAATCATCATGTATGTACACACACAACACAGTAGTCAATCATCATGTATGTACACACACAACACAGTAGTCAATCATCATGTATGTACACACAACACAGTAGTCAATCATCATGTATGTACACACACAACACTGTAGTCAATCATCATGTATGTACACACACAACACAGTAGTCAATCATCATGTATGTACACACACAACACTGTAGTCAATCATCATGTATGTACACACACAACACTGTAGTCAATCATCATGTATGTACACACACACAACACTGTAGTCAATCATCATGTATGTACACACACAACACTGTAGTCAATCATCATGTATGTACACACACAACACAGTAGTCAATCATCATGTATGTACACACACAACACTGTAGTCAATCATCATGTATGTACACACACAACACTGTAGTCAATCATCATGTATGTACACACACAACACTGTAGTCAATCATCATGTATGTACACACACAACACTGTAGTCAATCATCATGTATGTACACACACAACACAGTACACACACAACACAGTACACACAACACTATATCATCATGTATGTACACACACACACAATCATCATGTATGTACACACACAACACTATAGTCAATCATCATGTATGTACACACACAACACTATAGTCAATCATCATGTATGTACACACAACACAGTAGTCAATCATCATGTATGTACACACACAACACAGTAGTCAATCATCATGTATGTACACACACAACACTGTAGTCAATCATCATGTATGTACACACACAACACTATAGTCAATCATCATGTATGTACACACACAACACAGTAGTCAATCATCATGTATGTACACACACAACACTGTAGTCAATCATCATGTATGTACACACACAACACAGTAGTCAATCATCATGTATGTACACACACAACACTATAGTCAATCATCATGTATGTACACACACAACACTATAGTCAATCATCATGTATGTACACACACAACACTATAGTCAATCATCATGTATGTACACACACAACACAGTAGTCAATCATCATGTATGTACACACACAACACTGTAGTCAATCATCATGTATGTACACACACAACACTGTAGTCAATCATCATGTATGTACACACACACAACACTGTAGTCAATCATCATGTATGTACACACAACACTGTAGTCAATCATCATGTATGTACACACAACACTGTAGTCAATCATCATGTATGTACACACACAACACAGTAGTCAATCATCATGTATGTACACACACAACACTGTAGTCAATCATCATGTATGTACACACACAACACTATAGTCAATCATCATGTATGTACACACACAACACAGTAGTCAATCATCATGTATGTACACACACAACACTATAGTCAATCATCATGTATGTACACACACAACACAGTAGTCAATCATCATGTATGTACACACACAACACTATAGTCAATCATCATGTGTGTACACACAACACAGTAGTCAATCATCATGTATGTACACACACAACACAGTAGTCAATCATCATGTATGTACACACACAACACAGTAGTCAATCATCATGTATGTACACACACACAACACTGTAGTCAATCATCATGTATGTACACACACAACACAGTAGTCAATCATCATGTATGTACACACACAACACTGTAGTCAATCATCATGTATGTACACACACAAAGTAGTCAATCATCATGTATGTACACACAACACTAGTAGTCAATCACACACACAACACTGTAGTCAATCATCATGTATGTACACACACAACACAGTAGTCAATCATCATGTATGTACACACACAACACTGTAGTCAATCATCATGTATGTACACACACACAACACAGTAGTCAATCATCATGTATGTACACACAACACAGTAGTCAATCATCATGTATGTACACACAACACTGTAGTCAATCATCATGTATGTACACACACAACACTGTAGTCAATCATCATGTATGTACACACACAACACAGTAGTCAATCATCATGTATGTACACACACAACACAGTAGTCAATCATCATGTATGTACACACAACACAGTAGTCAATCATCATGTATGTACACACAACACTGTAGTCAATCATCATGTATGTACACACACAACACTATAGTCAATCATCATGTATGTACACACAACACTATAGTCAATCATCATGTATGTACACACACAACACTGTAGTCAATCATCATGTATGAACACACACAACACAGTAGTCAATCATCATGTATGAACACACACAACACAGTAGTCAATCATCATGTATGTACACACACAACACTGTAGTCAATCATCATGTATGTACACACACACAACACTGTAGTCAATCATCATGTATGTACACACACAACACTGTAGTCAATCATCATGTATGTACACACACAACACTATAGTCAATCATCATGTATGTACACACACAACACTGTAGTCAATCATCATGTATGTACACACACAACACTATAGTCAATCATCATGTATGTACACACACAACACTGTAGTCAATCATCATGTATGTACACACACACAACACTATAGTCAATCATCATGTATGTACACACAACACTGTAGTCAATCATCATGTATGTACACACACAACACTGTAGTCAATCATCATGTATGTACACACAACACTATAGTCAATCATCATGTATGAACACACAACACTGTTGTCAATCATCATGTATGTACACACACAACACAGTAGTCAATCATCATGTATGTACACACAACACTATAGTCAATCATCATGTATGAACACACAACACTATAGTCAATCATCATGTATGTACACACACACAACACTGTTGTCAATAATCATGTATGTTGTCAATAATCATGTATGTACACACACAATACTGTAGTCAATCATCATGTATGAACACACACAGCACTATAGTCAATCAGCCTGTGTGTTTACACACAACTGTAAACACATACAACTATGATGTAACAACCAGGATTACCGTTTCATATCTAGCCACGTATGCATATATATATATATATAAGATATAAATATTCTCATTTTTTACGACGTTGTGATCGTCAGAGATCAGCTAGTAAACCTCGTTTATATAAAAGATAGTGACTGGATGGTCCAAGTCACAAAATACATTAGCCGATTTAGACTCCCTACCAACAAAGGACGAAACCGCGCAGTCATTGCATGACAAGCGGATTTAAATGCATTGCATTTCAAATAAAAATGTATTTTTTAACTTATAATTCAATGCCACAGATCACTTAACATTGGGAAATGTCTAGTTTAGACTTGATTGTATAATTCATAGTAACATATTGCTTAAACCTCGTTCATTTATTCTAGAACATTGTTGTGGATGTTATGACTAAATGCCTCGATGGGTGTGAAATTACAGATTATTTATTGAGTAGGATGTAAGGTATTCAACTCAAATAAACAGTAATATGTTTTAAGACATCCTGTCTTTACCCCAACAATTATCGTTTAAATCGTGATATTATTAACAATATGTAAGTCCTTAAAATAAAGATAATAAATATCAAACAGATCTGAGGTCGTCTAAAATATAAATGTGTTTAAATACCTTACTTCGCATCATTAAGATAGTTGTAAAGATCGTTCACAATACGTTCTGGCTGAATGTTGTAAATTATTTAATATTAGAACTGTTCATAACTTCTAAAACTATTGAAATTTATATCGTTACAAACATAAATCATCAATATGAGACAGGACGTCATTGCTGCTCTCGCGTAATATATATGTACATCACACAATGTGAAGATAAATATTGCATATTTACATACGTAAAACAGACGGTCGATTCTATATCGATCAAAACGTACTGATATGGTAGTCCATTGTTATCTAGGGACTTTCCTGAATAATACAGATATGCGGTCAATCACTCTGGACCGTTCATGGAGGGATTTGCAAAGCGCCTTATTGTCCACCCGCTCGTCATCTGTAGGACAGAGTATCTATCAGTCGATATGAAAATGACAAAGGATCACTATAGGTTAATAATATACCTAAACCCTGTCTAACATTATCTAATGTATTACATATCGTCAAGCATTATCCTGACAGGTGCAAATCGATCTTTAAAGGTAGACCACAGTTTTACACAACTTTGATTTATATACAAACAAAGGAGCAATACAACCAACATCAGGCTATAGCGCCCTATCAATATCGCTGTTTTAATATAATATTTGTAGGTAGCCTTTGACACGTTGAAATAAAAGAAATGGTTTCAGCGTAATAGCAAAAGCATGTACAGAAAAAAGATGTTTGTCAGGAACAGTCAATTATGATTACCTAGATCATTTACGGAATTGTTCGACAAAGAAACAAAGTTTCTAGTTATCCCTCATTTTTCAAATATTGATAGCGCTTTGATTTGAATAGAGAAGAGTCGTCTTCAAGAATGACAAGGAAAAAAAACTTTATCTCCAATATTAGGCTGTTTAAAATAACACACAAGTAGACCCGTTCCTCGAATCGTGCTTGGAAAAATAAGAACACAAATAAGATACTATATGTGTCAATGTTTTTCGATTTCCCATGTAGACTTAGCATTGTGTATCTGTCAACTTATAAGTGATTAACTACAATTGTTATTCCAGAATCTGTCTGAAACCTTCCCTGGTCCTGAGGGACTAGAAGTTCTAGCCGAGGCACTGCAACACAATGGTTCTATCAGAACTCTCAAACTGCAAGGTAACGCTGTAATCATCTTATTGTCCGTGCGACAAACTTTTCCATGTAAAGAACAATTCTGAGAATAACTGAAGGATATGAAGCTAGTAGAAAAGCAATGATAGGTTTCTTTTCTATTGTATACAAAGTCCCACTTTGTTGCATTTTACTTCATGAGAGTATGCAGATATTCAATAAGGATTTTACAATAAATGCATATGTATCCGTCTCTTTCCATACCAGTTTAGAAAGATACAGTATACCCAAGTGAATCCCCCAGCAGTGTCCTCATGAGGCAGTCTTTGATGTTTCCTCCTGAGGCAGCCATTAATGTTTCCTCCTGACGCAGTCTTTAATGATTCTTCACGAAGCAGTCTTTGCTGTTTCCTCCTGAGTCAGTCTTTGATGTTTCTTCCTGGGGCAGTCGTTGATGCTTTGGTTTTGTTGTACTGATGTTTTTTTAATTTGTGCCGATGGAACATTATCCAGAGATATTTTAAAGTATCTTGATAACCTGTTATTTCAGGCAATAACATAGAGCACACGGAAGTTGAAACAATCGTAAGGATGTTACAGGTAAGAACAATTAACGTAACATTCTTGAATTCTGTCACATATTTTTATATGCACCGGGTTTTCAATGTTGTAGTATAATAATGATAACTAGGACTAATTCTAGGACATCTTATTTTATATTTTGTAACCATTAAATATTTTTAATTGACGTGATTGATACACTGTTCCTGTTTGTGTACAATTCAATTGTGATGATTATTTTCAGAGCGTGCGACTACGGGAGCTTTACCTGGGCCACAATTCTCTAGGGTATCAGGGCTTCAGTGCCCTAGCAAGTGCAATAGGTAAACTGATATTAACGAAATAATTTGGCAGGATTTTAGAAATCCAACATTGAGTTAATGTTGAAGTGTTTTTGATAAATGAAATATGTGAGGAAATACTATAGTCTGATTAATTGTAGGATAACACAGAATGGCATGAGGCTGGTGCTGAGGGTTTCTTACCAACAAGTAAAGTGCGCGGTTTAATGAATCGTGCTCTTTGTTTGTGTAAATAATTACTTTGTTTTATATTTTATTAGATAGGCGAATCATTAAGAACTCTTGCATTTTCCTTAAACGACAAATAAAACAAAAGTATTATATTTTTAAATGGAAAACAAATGCATTATTAACATTCAAATGACTTTGCTTGCATGGTGTTGAAGATGTAAAAACCCAAACACGTTGCTGCATAATAATGTCTTATTAATACATTTCATTGTAGTCATATAATGCAGATACCTGCAAATGCATATGTCTTTATCGTCAAGTACGGACAGTAGGCACAACACAGCGACAGCTATATTTGTAATGGGATGGGAACGAGATAATCTTTAACTGCTGTGATTAAATGTAAACTAAAAATAAGACTTTTTCATACGTCCTTATTTCTAAGACAAGTGATAGATAATAACATTTTCCATATTTAAACATAGTGGTTCCTTTCATTCGTATCACATCTATGAAATTATCGTATTTTATCAATCATTTTGTACTCATATCTTTTAATTTATTGTATAAAGCATTAAGGAATTAGGCTAAACGTTTTTACTGGTGACGATTTTTTACAGAAAGAAATACCACGTTGCGAACACTTGACCTACAATGGAATCATATTCGCCGGGATAGTGCCAAACAAGTGTGCAAAGCAATAGCGGTAAGACGGATGCTGAAATACTTAACATTGTAACGAATTGATACCATACAAAATGTGAACTTCAGGAGGTAATTAAAGCTTTACTTTAATTGAAACCATACGCTATGAACGTATATAAATAGAGTTGAATTATTATTATTCAAAACACATGCTTGTTTATACAAGGCATATTGTAATATCTTTCATTAGTATTACATGTAAGTAAGCCCTTCTAGAACAGTTTATGATTGAAAGACAATGCGGAGCTATTGTAATTACATTTGCTTGTTATAACTGCTTTATGGAGTTTTTTTTTAGATTGTTACTTACAATCACAATGTATAATATCGCTTACAATGTACGTTGTAGTATACTCACGATTATATTCATATTTGCATGACAATGTATAACATGCCCAAAAAGTATGTAATTTAAGATACAAGATATGTCGTCCAGCGCGCGAATAAGATGAAGCCAGTAGGGTTACAATTGAATAGCATATTTTAATACAGCGACAGTTCACCGTCAATCTGGCTGATCAACTTCAAGGATTACAAATTGGATTATGAATGATTGATTTTATATTAAGAACGTTATAATCAGTATAAGACATGATAGGCAGATACTTTTAATATTAGCATTGAACCGTTTTTATCGTGCAACACTCATTTACATGGCCACTGATGTTATAACAATACAGATGCTGAAACATAGCAAACACTACTGTATATACTGCATGTGGAAGGATTCCTACTTAAAGTGCACACAGATACAGGTGATGTTTTCCGTTAATTTTTCAAAATATGCAGAATAACATTAACCTTCATGTGGCTTTAAACTGAATATTCTTGTGTACTCTCCAGGTAAACAAGGGTCTACATACAATAAACTTAGCCTGGAATGGTCTTGGGAAGGAGGGATGTATCGCATTGTGTAGGTCACTGCCAAAGAACGTCACTCTACAGGACATTGACCTAAACAGTAACCGAATAGATACAACATCACTCCGATTTCTACTCCATGGTCTAGTGCATAACACATGTCTCAAGTGTGTCAGAGTAAGTCAAATATATCAACACTTTTGTGTACATTTATATGTAAATTTATTAGTGGTTATTTTCTTGTACTTCGATAAGAATTATTATTCATTATTGCATTTCCACAGCACAGAAAATGTTTCCTTAGAAAATCAAACGTGGAAAATTCTAATAATAACTTACCGTATTTTGCAAAGGAATACAATGATGCATCACCTGCTCCGGAGACTACATCAATATAGTTGTACAAAAAAGACACACAAGTGAATAGCAAATACAAACTTAGAGTTGGAGTAGAGTCAAACAATGGATCAAACTGCATCATACCTATATCTGGTAATATCATCTTGTCTTGATTTTTCCAACCAGACAAGAAATGTTTGTTGTAATTAAATCGAGTCTAAAAACAAGATAATCCAAATTCAAATTTAATCAAACTAGGACAAAATATGAACAAAAAGAACGATTTACACAAAGATTCCTGAAAAAACAAGTCCGGCACAAAGAAATACCATAAAATTTCAATAAGAACACTAAAACGATCGTTAATCTTCCCAATACTTTACATCAACTTGCATTTTTTGAAACCCTGTACTACGAATTTGTCCGTCAGATGACAACATCTTGATGGGAACTCTTGATATTGTGAACAGGCCCTTGAATATCGAATCAACTGCGACATGTAAACAACACATATTGGAGAGACAGGAATGTTACTATCCTGAAATACAAAATTATCAAAAGGAAATTGAACTCATCAAACTTATCATACAGCTTCGTTGGAAGCTGTCCATGTTGATTTCGTTGTAGAAAAATATTGAGATAAGTGGCTAATATAGAAGAGTTTGTAGTGCCCTTTTCCAAAGACAATCATGAATGAATGTCAGAATATTGTATAAACTAATGCTTCATATCAAGCAGAAAGGGTTCTCAGGAATGGAAGCTATATCTTTTATTCATGTAGAAAATGCACATGAGGAAAACGTGGTTTTAATCCTCCAATGGGAAAACCACACACTTAGGACTACTCACACACTCAATAGTGAACTGTCGTCAAGATTCAGTCACTTGCACTCTTGATAAAGGAAACAATATTTCAAAATATTACAAGTTAACAGTTGATGTTTGTGTTTGAGTAACTATATCAAACTGATGACTCTCATTTCTTTGACATTAATCTGGGTTCGAATTACTGGTAACGCCTTTTCATATATGTTACCGTTTCTTTACCTGTACTATTAGCAAATAACAGTACTTAAAACATTAAAGCCTTTATAAAAATGAAAACCATAATGTTGACAGATTGGCCGCAACCCTTTGACTACAGATGGTGCTAAAGCGATATTACGTGCCCTGCAGTCGTCAACGAAACCTGTCATTGAGGATTTAATCTTAGAAGTAAGTAAATTATAAACTACGAAACAGACCTTTATAAAATATAAACGATGACTACCTCGTCATGAATTAATATTGGTTTTCGTGACGATGCTATGATATACAACAGTTCAAAATTCAGCAAAACATGCTTGGTACAACTGTTTTTGTAGCGAATTTTGTCTATCTTACCTTCTGTTATAGCAAATTCACACTTTTGATAAATATTTCCCTTTGTTAGGATTTTGCATGCTTGTTGATTATTTGGTAGTTTTTTTGGGTTTTTTATGTTAAGCGAATGGTTTCTAACACTTCAATACAGTGTAATCCATTACTTTACTTCTTTTGATTTAGGATGTTTCCGTAGATGAAGAATTCGTGACGTTACTGACAAAACTACAGGAAACAAAGAAAATGAAGATAGTCCACGGAGAAATACTTTCCTCCGGAATGAACATAAAAGAACGAAAGCATGACCCTCACGACCTAAATCGATTTGACCCTGTACTGGTTTTAGTGGAATACATGCGCATAGACAATCTTCGTCTTATTGACTTTTTCCAGTATCTAGATACGACAAATCGAGAACAGCTTTCCAGGACGGATTTTAGGGACGGAGTAGCGGTAAATTGTCGTATTATCCATCGCTTTTTCTTTTCTGTGTTTGATGTTTTGAAAATCCAATTTTATCTTTGCAAAAAATTAAGAATAATACTCGATAAAAGATTACCAATTTTTTCTTGACTTGCCATGATTCTTCCTGTTGGTGTATATGTCTGTTCACAATATATTTGATTTATACTTGTTAATGGTTGGAGTTTTGACAGTTTTGGTATAAAGGCAGCTTAAGGTCAACTATGTTGCTTTCTGACCTTTAACAGAATCTCAGGATACCTCTAACGGAACATCACTTGGACATCGTCATGCAGACACTTGATTTAAAGCGTGATGGATACGTGGATTTAGAGTAAGTATAATGAAGTGAATACCTAATAGCAAGTGACTTTATTTAAAAAAAAAACGATAAGTCGAGATTTGTACATATATGACAGACAATCTTTTTGTGAAGTAAGAAAATTAATGTTTCTTCATTACTTCAGGAACAATAATAAATCATAATATAAATTAATAAATAGATGAGATTTATGATATTATATGTCAACATATCTATTTATATTATTCCTTTCAAATATGGAAATCATCTTCAACAGTTGAAACGCATTTACATTACAGTTTAATTGATACATCAATAGCACATCAATTTATATATAACAACATATTGATTGTTTTTTATTCAAAGCTCTTCGCTGTGATCTCATATTAATTGATCACAGGTAATTTTTTAATTTCCCAATAATATCTTCTACTACTGCGTCTATAGAGAATTCATGACGGTCCAGAGAGAAGTGCAACGCCAAATCACAAACAGAACAACGAGGGCAAGGCGACGCACAGGCAAAGATGATGAAGGGCTTGTAGGGCTTCGAAAAATTCTTAAGGAACTTATAGAAAAAAGAAATAAAGAAAACAAAGAAAAGGCGAGTAGTACCCAAGGTCCTAATACAGCACGTGTAGCGACTAAATCCAAATCTTTGACTGTCACTAAGCCTGTTCTTATACGGAAGGGTAAAACTAAAACTGCATCTTAGCACTAGACGTAGATATAGTTTCTGTGATAGACACGTGGAACTACTGTATTGCAGCATTGTATACCATCGTAATAGAAGAGCATTCATCAGTCATTTATGAGGTCCTGTTATTATTGGATATATCATATCTACCGTGTCTTCTTTCCAGATGATAATTTCAAGAGACAATTCATGAATATGCACATGCATGAATGTTTATTTTCTAATTTATGTAATATTTATCAAGAGCTTCCTGCGAATCTAATATATGAAATACTCGAACAAAACTTTTTGTTAAGTATTCTGTATCTGTTAGTGTTTTTGTTTTGATTTAAAATTTTAGTAATCCTTCAATTCATTAATCAGTTTAACAATGATATGTTTGTATTGTTGAACGTGTGATGATCCTATACTTGATAACTGAAATGTTGTATAAACCATCTCTTCTTTTAACAATAAAGATTTCAATTCTCTGTACCTTTCCTTGTCTGTACACAGAAGCCCAGCCCCTTTCGTGTGTTGGCTAACTTCCTATGGTGTACGAACTAACAGTGATAAACACACAACTACTAACACATATGTTGCCTATCCTGTGATGTATTCTACATGTCTCTGCTGACCTGTATTCTGACACTATGGCAGAATTATTACGTCCCCAAGCATGCATCAACATATGATATTGGGTTAAAAGGAAAAAAAATATATAAGTTTGCAAAATATAAACGAATTTTGCATAAACATGAGTGTTTTTACCAAATATTACATGTTTCATCACAGTTTTTGCAACGAAATAGCAGATATTTCATCCACTTAATCTTAATGTGACGAACTTGTGATAGTTAAGTCTATAAGTTGCAAGATCATATGTGTGGCTTTAAAATTGCATGATGGCGAGCATGTGAAGAAATAGTTGCGACACTATCAAATTGCAAATTTAATTTGTTTTATATTGTACGTCAACAAGCACCAATTAAGCTGGCTTTTTGAATGAATGTAGTGTATAAATAAATAGTTCGCTATAAGCACGTGTTATCACTGCGGGACTATAGAATATATAGTTTGCATTATGGAGAAGCATTGCTGTCCTGGCAAAAGATCGAGGTAAGCTATGAAGATACTTCTCTGAAGATGGCAATCGAGGTAGGTTTTGTAATTATATGTTCTTCTTTAACACTCTCCTCTGGTATTTCTTGCATGTGGTATCCTTTCCCATTTCCGGAAACCCTTCTATATATAACCGAGAATGTATTATATTACAGGCTATGGAAAAAATGGAAAGACAAGCAAATAATAGACCGCTACAACAAGTATAGGTACCTTAACCACGGTAAAGCGTGTTTTAAATCCATCACTAGCCCCCAGACACATCCAACAGCCACAGTGTCAATAGCACTGATATCACTTGCACATGAAATATACGGTTTGATCACAGTAATTCGTTTGTCAGTGCAAAGTGTGATTTTATTTTACAGAGACATCGTTTTTGTTACACCAAATTGAAAATAAGCATATATCACAGCCAAAAGAATGTGTAAACCGACATGTTTGTAGTGTTATGACGTTGTCTGAAATGCTTTCACATTGACTATTTTTATATACAGATAGAGATATCACACATGGAATAATCCATATAACATTATGTGATTCAAAAGTTTCCAGAAGAATTATAAAGTCAATTCAATTACTTCAAGTTAAGAAGTCATATTTCTACTGCGGTAAATATGACTAAATGATAAAACTAAATCCGTCAACAGGATAGTCTGTCATATTGTTTTTAACTTTGTATTCAGTTTCGCTGATATACATTTATTGACAGATTTCCGTCATTTGTAGCGCTCGGTGTATACACATCGATATGGTATTTTGTAGAGAAAGGGAGACAATGCGTAACTTCTAGGAAACACATCAACTGTCAAATGGAAACATTTTATGCCAATTTCAATCGTCAAGTAAATGGTATTCCAACTTTAACTTACCTAGTAGTATCAACTCTGTATTTTAGAAGTTATACCTGAATCCCAAGCAATTATTGTTGCTCCTACTGACTGTCCTCTCGGGTGTAACAAAGTGAATAGTTTTACATGTACAAAATGATGTACCTACGTTCGCTCTAGCAGGCTTTGCGAAAATTCACGTATAATAGATCCTTCACCATTACAGCTTTTATGAACTTTACGTCTTTTATTCATCTTTGCTTCTTTACACCTTTTCTAGAGAAAACCAATAAATTGCTTTAATCCGTTTACATAGTTGAAGTTTTCTTAAATATTGTTATGATGCATTTTCATACCTACTTTAATTCATATTTTGAATATAAAGATTTTTTATTTACCACTATTATAGTAATAAGCAACAAATGGTGTATTTTTGAAAGTGGAAAACCGTGGAGAATTGCCTTATATATCATACCAAGACAAACACTAATACTTTGCTTCAAAGATTTGCTACCTTTAAACGTTTAATCAATATTTATTTGGCATTTTACAGGCAGCTGCCAGACGGTTTTCGTTGGCATGGAGCAGTGCTGTACGCCAAGCGTCAAACGCACGCAGATTCTCGGACCCAGTGGTGTCAATGTCCCATGATCAACAGGAAAAAAAGTCCCCAATACATTTATTACAACAGTTAATGAAAAACAACATTGCCGGAAGCACAGATACGATTCCGGAAGAGGAAATAGCATAGCAAAAGCTGACAGCTATCATTGTTCTCATTTTTAATACTTATTCTGTAATATCAGGAAATAATTTAATAAGAGATGTCGTTAACTGTGAATTGTTACACAGCCTGGGGTTTTATATTTTGTTGGTTCAACATACTTGCCAGTATCATATATCCACCAAATGTTGCTAACGATGATCATGAAACGTTTAATATAATTCGGAGTGGTCATAAATTGTGCATTTACATTGTCCTGAAGTATATCCATTGCATATGATTTTGTACACGAATGATTTTTTACTCTGAGATACGCTGCCATCTGCATAACGCTGAAAACCACTCTGAGAACCATAGCATAGTCAATCACGTCAGCAGTGAAAATAGTGTCGAGGTCCTTGGTCTCGACTGCATTATACTCAAATTGGGCCATGCAGGTGGCTTTTGCACTTGTCTTCATTCCTTATTTATAATCATTTACGTTTCGCGTCTAAGAATTAATGCTGGAACAAGAAGTACCCTTTAGACAAAGAATCAGAGCTGGAAATAGAAGTAATCCCTTAGTCAAATATCAACGCCGAAATTAAATATTCTACAAGACCACGAATTCATTTTGGAGATATCACAAAATGCTTGGTTAAAGAACAGAATGCATTATGCCACGAACAGTTTCAGATCATTCTTAATGCGTTTTCAGTCGGCAAAACAATTATTACAACTGAAATTCCTTTTACTCCTGCATTATGACAGGGACAAGTCAGTGAACAGTGAACTTGGACCTACCATCGGTAGTACTGCGTTGTAGACGATTTCAAGTTAGAGGTCTCTGTTCCTTGATTTGTATGTCCTTCTGGTTTCTAGTAGCATGTCACTCCCTCTTCTTGGATTCTTCCGCCTTTATGACGCATTTCTGAAAATAGTGCTCCAACTTTATCTGGTGCGATTATTTGGTTTGAATATAGAGAGGCCATCTACGCCCCTGCTTTCGTCACAGACATAGGTCCCTTGATCCCTTCGCCCAAGATATTTACCATAATCATTACATTTATTGGCACATGTCTGAAATTCATTGCAAACTTTATAATTCCTATACAGTATTATACCATTTTATCTTTTTATATATACATGTGTATATACAATTATATATATATACCTAATGTTCCTTCATTCATTATTTTAAGCTAGACATTGTTGCCTTTATGGAAATGTCTATGAAGTAGTTATGTTCTGTTTCAATACCCCGGTATCTTCAGTGTCAATAGGAATTTACAAAGATATTTGTGTTCTCCACACATTCTCCTAGATTACCAACAAGCACCAGATTTAAGTTTTCTTTCGTTTTAGGGTCAAAACGATTACCCGGTTGAAAGGTAATGGAACCGTAGATACAATTAAATAACTAAAACATTTTTATCGAATATTTTCAGTGAAAAGCTCCTTAATGTTTTCCCGTTTGTAATATTGTATAGTGAAAAACGTTTTTTATCATATATAACATGCGGAAGTGTTCATTTCTACATTACCGATATAAACAAATTTAATTATTTGAATTTTTTTTTCATGCCAGTAGTTTCTTTGAATATCTCCAGAAATATTGTAACTAGGATTTTTCATTACACATATAAACGCATCTGTATCATGTAATGAGATTAATACAGACGACTTCTTAGCAAGGACTCTTTGATGGCCAAAATTTGGCTATTACCTTCGTCAGACACTTTGACTCGTTAATCCACATCAACAGCTTTAACACACACAGTATATTTCATTAGTTATCTCTCTGAACTTCTCATTTTAATTATTATTTTACAATACAGCGTTTCTTACAACATTAAGATTTAAATATAAAAAGAGAAGATAAGCAAGTCAAATGTATTGCTCTAATGAATAGCTGTTTATCACGCAACACAGTTTTAATGGATCAGATACAAACCATACGTCAGCGTTTGCTGTGGTAGGACTATAGAATCATGGCGGACAGTAAAACATTAAGATAATAAAGTAATACATTCATGACATTCTTGTGATAGCAACAACGTTAATTGCAAAGGATGGGAATGAGTGCTTGATTATCCCTTGGGGAATCAGAGCCAGACCTTCTGTCCAGTTTTTTTTTTTTTTTTTATAATTGGAGGTTTGGGCATTTAATTACCAAACACATGCGGAAAACAAATGCATTTGTTACTGTGTAGTAAACCAATAATAACAAGTAAAGAAAGGGATGTAGCGTTATACCTATACCTCTGTTCCAAAATAATAACAATTACAGAAGAACAATACCTGCTTTGTTATCAGTTTCTAGCTGTTATTTATAAACGCCTTTCATGTAACTTAATGTCACTTAGGTAATGTTGACAGAACCGTCATAAGGGAGATAACTCTAAGCCCATTACAGATATATAATAGCGATAGATAGCGAAAATTCCACAACAAAGACTAATCACATAGGAACTTTACTCTTCATTTTGACATAAAACCGAACAACTACAATGCGCTAATCGAGTCTGATGGCTTTCACCTGGGCGTCCACGGTTCGATTCCCAGGACGGACGCAAAAGGTATAGGGTAACCTGTCTCACCACATGCCTTTTCCTCTGGTACTCAGGTTTCTTCACACAGACCACTTGCACGTTTCCATTCGGGGCAACAAGGGCAATCAATATAAGTTGGAAAAATAATTGTTGTGAGAAAAATATAGTTTGACTTTGAATATGATGTACTTTGGATGTTCAAGTGGTGTTGTTATTATCTCAGAGCTTTTGCTGCGATAAAATTATGATAATGGCAAACCTTCTGCCATAAAGGGTTTTAATTTATAAGAATTCTATTGTTAATTCATGTTATAAAAATTAAAATGCGTTTGTTGTTGTGGTTACAAAATAAATAATGTTGAACAAAAAATAAAGACATGTTCAAATCGTTCATTTGTCATGTTTTATTTACCAAATAAGAAGCACCTCAAGAATAAAAACTTCAATTGATTGCAGTGGTTGTTTAACATCGAAGAACCTGACTGAAGGTAAGCTAGTATAACGTCCATTTCAAATTCCATTGATCTACACTGCTAGTTAAAACATCGTTATGTTAACAAAAACAACAAGAAAATACCAACATGCCAATATCATAATCCAAACTCAAATTCAATACAACTAGGACAAACTATGAATTAAAGAAAGATTTAGACGGCGACCCCTGAAAAAAAGCAAAGACCAGGGGTTCTAGAAATCTAAGCGTCTTCTGCTTCATCGACAACACTCGCTTGGTCAATCCAAATAAGTAATGTCACATTCTAAGGTGAGAACAAGGCTTACAATGACGGAACCAGCAGGCAAACTAACAAGCATCAGAAACCTCCAGCTTAGATATTTCCGAATGATATCACGATGACGACTAGAAAATGTCCTAATCATTTTCATCAACTTGCATCTCTTGAAACCCTGCGTTACTAGTTTGGTCGTCAGTTGACGATTTCTTCCACGAAAATCTTTTACATCAAGTCGCTGAAACGTTTGCCTGTATTTTTTTTATTAAATTATACAATTGAATTAATATCATTATAATTATTACAAATTAACCGGTAATGGGTGTTTATATATAACTCTATATTTCTGGGGTACTGTGACACATGAAACAGTAGTCGGGGTGAAACACCTTGTAAAAATAAACCTATATAAAACTCTGTGGTAGGAAATGATTTACGGTACATGATTTACGTATTCATCAGTTTTATACGACAGTTGACCTACTGACATTAAATATTACTCATTTGCCGATAAGGGATCACCAAGCAATAAATTGGAAGTGTGGATCCAAACAGCTAGTGCTAAATTTATTAATGTTCTCGCTCAAACTAGCATGTAACTGTTATTGGTATTTACATTTCTTATCCAGTGCAATATATGAGTGGTAAAGTGTAGTGCGATTTTAGTCTAAGCTTTTACTCATTTCACAACACCTAAGGCCGTTGTTTATTTAGAATGGATGTTGGAAGCGTGAACGCGGTCACTTGGCACCTCAATCGTTATGTAAATCAATTCGTACCGGAGGCAAGCCAGGCCAAACGAACTGTTTGATCTCAATGTCTCTGTAGTTTACTATATAATTATCCTCGAAGTTGAATAGGATTTCTATTATGCATCGTGTATAATAATTCACCGCCGTGTAGATATAACTTCCGGCGGTATCCATTAACTTACACAGGCCACCATCGTAGAATATTTATGAAATCGGATGGGAAATTTATGTTCCAAAACACTACGTTACTAACGGGTCCATCGATTTCAGTGATGTGGGGGATCCAGATTCTATCAACTGCACGAAGCGTACTTCCCGTTTGAGTAGTATGGTACGATAACCGTATTGTGTGTTAGGTCTCCGGATTTTATACACTTTTCTCTCATCAATGGCTGCACTTGTTTAGAATCGTCCAATGCACCTTAATATAATTTTATATAAAGCTGTAATGATACGTAGTTGACATGTCCGAATTGAAAACAACGCATTGAAACAAATACAGCGATCAAATTGATTAACATTGGAACAATTATAGAAGTTATGACAGTTCAGCTGTGAAACTTACTGTTATATTGTCCAGATTAAAAACAGAAATCTGAAAGAAATTCCAATATGGCTACATTTTTTTTAATAAACTCAGGGGCGAGGAAACGAGATCAAAATATGAACCAAACTGATCCCTGACAATTTCAGAAGAATAAGCATCCTGCTTCATCGCCACGTAAATCCTGGTCAATCTAGGTAAGAAAGGTCCGAGGTGAGAAAGGAATTAACACGCAAAACTTCTTACTGTCCCGAATGAGGTCATTGCCTTGCCATGAACATAACACTTTCTGATAATGTTCGTCAACCTGCATTTCTCGAAACCCTGTTATCTGTCGGTTGTCGAAATCTTTGCACGGAAATCGTGTTATTGTGACCAAGATACTACTGAATATCCAATCAACTGCGATATTTAAACAACATCGATTGTCGAAGACAGAATTTTACAATCAAGAAATTGAAGAATTACAAAAAGCAATCGAAACTATCACTCTTGCTATAAGGCTTGATTTAGAAAAAGTTCTAGATATTAGGATATATGTAGAAGAGGACGCCGTATGCTTGATTTCTATCCGGGGGATATCTACAGTATGATGAACAATCAAGAAATATCTTGCTATCTTTAAAAAGGGACGTCGTATATGTATATATTTCTAAAATGAAACTGAAGGACCTGTTCCTTTACGTTCGTTGATATATTCAGCCACGTACGAAAACAGCAATAATTTTACCGAAGGCGTTTAGGTGTAGTTCCATAGGTATGTCAAAAGTCTGTTGGAAGACCGCCATTGGTTTTAGATGTACTCTTCAAGAAATGAGATCCACGATAATCCACATCCATTTATTTGTACCAATGTTTCATTGAAAATAAAGACATCTTGTCGGTTTATAATATGGTTTAGTGATGTACAGAGTAGTAAAATGAAATATTCTGATGGTAACATTGTTTTCAAGATTGGACAAAAGGTCTTTCTGAGTTCTTTAAAATCATTATCTCAATTATATCACTCAAGTAAAGATGATCAAATTAAAATCTGATTTCATTGTTTTAAAACGGTAGCAAGGATAATTTGAATGAAAAGAAATGCAGGTAATAACTTTATGTCAAATTGGATTTCTTGCTAAGTAACAGTATCCAATTTGACCAAGGGAGGTTCATACTTTAACCATGAATAAGTGATCTGTAATTATAAGACAATAACGTAGCACGATTAGGTCGTATTTCGGATTTGGTAAGATACTGAAATGAGTAGGGAGTGTCCTTCTTTATACAGATCGTACACCCCGAACTCTTGTGGATTGTGGACGTAGATAATTGCTTAAGTTTTCATATCAGAATCGGATCATTAAGTGACGTCAGGATCAAGAGATACGGCCAGGTCTTCAAGTTTATGATAATTTAAAGAATGATAGACCGAATGAATTAAATCCACTCTAAAAGTGGATCCAACACGAGATGCTCTTGATTTAGCTACTAACAGCAAACAAAAATTAAATGACCTGCTGAAGAAAAAAACAACGAGAAACAACACAAAGATACCAAGATCAAATGTAGAAGAAAATCCAGATCCATAGAAACTTAAGGGAAACCAGCTTAATAAGAACCGCAATCGGATGCTTTGTTGATACATTAAATATACAAAGTTGTGGATATACCAACAAGAAAACAAGAAAGATTTAGGTTTTCAGCATTAAAAACTGTCGTTTTGTAACCTGTCAAACTCTTGCCAATGCGTTCTACGATCAGTCGTTATTGCTGGTGATAAAGTTTACCTGTTAGAAATCCGCCTATTATCAGCAATACAGATAAATGAGCTGAGAGCAGCCTCAGGTATAGAAAAAGCTAGCACATAGTTGCAAACATCAATGTACAGGAAATTCTCTGGCGATATATAATCATATAAATGTTAACCGTTTATTGAAGTATAACTCATTAGGCAAGCAGTCCTACCTACATTCTGATGATTGTGGGTTCAGTTTTTAAACAGCGTCCATATCTGTCAGTATCGAACAAGAGTTTTAGCCTGAAGAACAGCTTTTGATGGTGCTACTGATTAAGCGCTGGAATACTATGATTGATACGTGTTTTTTGGTAAAGTATAAATACAGGAGGATATTCTATATCGACGTTTTACATTGTACCAGACTCAGGAAATATCGTTCCGCAGGTTGTCATTCGAATTAATAACACAATATTTATCCAATAATTAATCTATATTGGGTTATTGCAAACGACAAAAGGCCATTTGCAAACCGTACAAAAGAAATATAAATATTTTTTTACCAATTTCTGGTAATATTTCAGAAACGAAAGTAACTGACGATATCGTCTAGAAATATAAAGACAGCTATATTTAACGTATGTTGTGAAAAAAATATTAGCATAAGTGTAATTGTTTAACTTTGATTACGCTATAAGGTATATACATACCTATTCTGTTGCAGAATTGACTACCACAAATATATATCTGTAAAGGTTCCAATTGTTAAATCTAAAATATTTAGAAACTGAAACCAGGATGTCACTCAGTTCTTTCCAACAGTTAAACTTTCTTCCTAAACTAGTCGATATTTTAAAGTCCTGTTCAGAAATCTATATCGTGTAGGTGTAATTAGTCACTCCTTTGTGTGGATTTTAAATTTGCAGACGCCTTTACACTTTTGAATGGCATGCACAATGGCGTGAACAGATACATAGGACAAAAGCCTTTAAAATGTGATGATACTAATAATTTTGGTGTTTTTACCTGCAGCCCGAGAATTTACGATGTTTTGTAACAACTATAACAACGATACACAATGATGTTTCTCCTACTTTTAAATATACATTATGCTCTTTTCTTCAACGTAATATTGA
The DNA here is from genome assembly GCF_031769215.1 of Ylistrum balloti. Lineage (NCBI taxonomy): Eukaryota > Metazoa > Mollusca > Bivalvia > Pectinida > Pectinidae > Ylistrum > Ylistrum balloti. The sequence continues at coordinate 194,285 of NW_026781887.1, forward strand.
AAAATACGATCGATAAGCAAAACTTCTGGTCACTTGTGCATATTTTAATTCTTTCAATAAATACCTCAGGTAAACTATTAAGCAACACTTTTTATTCAGGGAAAAGGTAACAAAGTTTTTGATAAAGTGGTGTTTTAGGTATTGGTTGATAACCATATTTTATTATTGACTCTACAAATTGGTTTAACGTTCACGTGGTTTGAAATTATGTAAAAATCATTGTGATGTAAACAATGAGAAATCCTGTTGTAATGGAATGTATAGATCGTCAGTAGCAGGGCGATATGAATCGCTGGTAATTTTGTCCTGTATACAAATTGATTGCAACCACTGGGGAAACATTTATGGTAGTAATAATTACTATGCATTTTATGTGTACGGTGTACAGCTGACGTCGCGAACGTTACTTCATGTTGAACCTGTCACCATCGATTCACAGGACAGTTCAGACAGGCTCACTAATGGCTTTACGTTTAATGCTAATATCTTATTTACTCTGATCTACCGACAACAAAAGTATTATCAAGCGTTGTTGATCCACTCTGAGTTTGATTTATACATCTCTTCTGTTTCGAGAAGCGGGTACTCCGGGGATAAGTGTTGATCCACTGGTTATAAAAGATGTAAGACATTTCTACCAGCCTAGTGTTTACTGTTCTACTTACGTCAGTGGTGAGAGAAACGGATCTAGTCAATATTGTAAACAACTGATCTACTACTAAAGACCTAACACTAAGTGTGACTGGACATTAATACTGGAATAAGGTTAGTATTGTTTTATAAACCCACTAAAATCAATATATTCTATAAAGAAACGTGGAAACAATTCTACTTAATATAATTTCAATCTTAAGTATTCTCATTGAATGAAAAGTATGATTGTATGATATTCAATTTATACATTTATTCGTCGGTTATGTTACAAGTTACTACCATATGTATTTCCAAGTCTGATAATGATTGTAATGTTATTGTTTTATTACTTCTATTCGGATAATTATTTATCTGCTTTACCTATTGTTGAACAAAAATATCATACCTATGTAGCTGTTATTTGTATTAGTCTTTCATGTGATTAAAATTTTATCATATATAAATATATAAACAAAGTGAATCATCAGTAACTTCAAACAATCTTAATCATTCGTGATGTTTTCTAACATACATAAAACTTTCACGGAACATGTGAAACTTTCATGTTATGTATCAAATGATATAACTTTGTACTGGGAAAATGTATAATCATTTTAATGGTTAAAACATCACATCGATTTCTTTATGTACAGATATACCATACTGTAGTAATATTCTGTACACGTCAGTATCAGCAAACAGAAACGGAGAATAAGAAAACAAATAAACCATTTGATATAAAACACGACTATGAGTACGTATGCATCTTACAGATGGAAGTTGAGGATATCAAAATCATTTTTTACTGTTAAATGATGCAACGGTAGAATTTTTTTCATGTACATGCATCTAAATCACATATCAATTTGTCTCATACAGTTAAGTACTAAGATTTGACATACATAGTGCATTCAAACTGATGTTGAAAATTTGGTCAAACCAGGAAGCGAGGTTTTTTTTTCCAGAAGCCATTTGAAAAATGCGACGCTCTTCCATTCAATGTATTGTATCTTATTTTACGCGGCAGAACTTGCTCTTCCCATCATGAAAAAATCATATTTACACGACTTTACAAAGTTGTGTTCTCAAATGCATCTACGGTGTGCTACAGCTTATATCAGTGGTTCTATCAGTGGTTTGTTCTTTGCCATTGATGATCGATAAATCAATCACAAATCACTTGTAACATTTGATAGGGAGTAGTAAAAGTTACGATCCTATAGTCTAACTAAATTTTACCCACTTATTCGGTGAATTCTCCCATGGGATATCATTGCAATTATTACCCTGGAACGTGTTATTTGGTTGAGCCAATCATTTATTGATTCTGTCATTTCATGTGAAATTTAGTGAAGATTTGTTACATAAAACCTCATATGAATTTAAAACTTGTTTTGGATCCAATTTAAATGTCTCTTGTCCATTGTTTCTTTTCGCTGTTGCCAGTCCGATCATGTCCGGTAAGTCCGCTTTCAGAAACGTTTGTCATGGATGGATACCATTATGAATTGTAGAATTGTTTGAACGTAAAGTTCTGGGCATAGTTAAGAAAGACACAAATAACTAGTATTATCTTTGAATACAGTTATAGCATTAGATTCAGCAGAGTCAAAGGATGAAGTAAACTGCACAATACAGAATACATGGTTAGTTTCTTAAGATATAAGCAAGGCAAGAGTAAAGAAAGACAATAGTGGCAAGCCAAAAAGACAGCTTTTGATTTAAGACATTAGCCATTTATTCTATTTATCATGCAACATTCATCAAAATAAGCATATTATTGGCAAAGATATTGACAATATTCAAGACAAAATGACTTTAACTTTGGTTTCGGTCGACGTCGAACGTTTCAGTATAGGCGATCAGCTGTAGAACTGAAACCAAATGTAGGTCAGATGACGTACATGTTGAAGTATTCCAGGGTAATGAATTGAAGGTTTTTGTTTCCAATTATTTGCACTTTGTCAAGTTGGCGGTATGTTTTCATTCCTTAGTATTTGCATCAAATGTTGTGTTCTCTGTTTTGCTTCCTAGTTAATAGTTCCGTTTGCATTTGTTTCTGTTTTATAAACCACTTTTTCAGAACATCCGTTCGTGGATGGCATTTTCTCGAGGGCTGTATAAAACGTGCCGTCAATTCCGGAGAATCCTCTTGGACAGTTTTTTCTGCATAAAATTATTATATGGGTACAGACTCCCGTTGGAAAACTTTATTTAATTCTAAAAATCATTTTCCGTCAGATGCCTGCTTTAGCGTGATATCTCCCGATCATAAATCATAATGTTCTCTGACTCCTAGGCCAAATGTGTACGGAATTGCTCACTCATACAGTGTTTGATAAATCCATTTTGGTGAGGCTTCCCCTACAATTCCCCCTCCCCACTCCTCCTGACTGTTGTGTCATGATCTGTTGTTTTTGTTTGTTGATTACAAGTTGTGACTATAGATAGGAAGACGACGGCAAATATGTCAGAGAGCAAATCGACGGAAATTCAGACACATGATGTTTTGGACATTACTAATGCTATTTATTTATATTAGTGAATTATTTAGTGTACATGGTATCAGCAATTAAAGCGTTCAGTTACGTGAGTGATTTACCGTTTGTTACCTTATAAATGAAGCCCAAAGACCAGCGTTCGCGCCGCTCATAATTTACATCCGTGTTAAAATACTGATTTCGTCGCTGTCGAATACGCCATAAACATGACTAATATTTATTTTACAATTAAGCTTGAATAGTTACGTGAAGTGATATGACTTTTCTGACATAAAGATATTTTTTTAGTAAAGTAATATTTTTCATATCTTGTATATATGTAGATATCTAATAATGTATAGATCCACTTCAGGCACTAAGCAGTTCCCTTGACAATATAACGCCGTAAACGTTTTATATAACCGTCTTCTGTTATAAACTGAAGATAATATTGCCACCCAGGACAAGATATTGTTAGAATATATGTAATAGATAGACCATGATTGATTATTACGGTCACATCATCGCATGAGCTTCCTAATCTGCGCTCAATGTTAAATCATGATCACCATTAGAACAGTACATCAACATTCGACATCGGTAATTCATTAATCGACTGTGTTTCACTGACAGTGTGGTCCTTGTCCGCACGATGTATGAACGATGTACACACGGTAGGTTTGGTATATTATGTAATGAAGTGTTTCTGATGTATGCTGCAGACCATATCAGTACAAAATTTCCTTTCCTATTAAAGGGAGATGAATGAAATTCTTATAAACAGTTTCATGAGCTTAATACTTTGCCACAGACATATCAGTAACCAATCTCCTTCAGGTACATTCAGCGGTTTACAAGTGATTTCTACCCTCTTCGAATAAGTAGCATGGAAATGGATTGTGAAAAATGAACTCAAAGAAGGAAAAAAGTAGAGTAGAATCTCGAGCAAAGGAGGAAAAACCCACGAGCTATGGAGGAAAATATGGAAGTGATGCATGGAAAAAAGACTCGAAGTGGAAACCCGCCTTTATCACAGCTGGGGAGAGGAAGCCCACTGTGTTATCAAACAAAGAAGACGAAGACAGCAATATTGAACAGTCGGAAGAAAAAGGAAACTTGCCCCCTACAGAACCAGCTCCTGATATATTTGATGGTATGTGAAAAAAGGAAATCATATTTGGTTCATTTTGAAGGAAATCTTAAACATTTGCTTTGAATATATATTGCCCCATATCCTCTATTATATTATATCCTTCACAAATGATGTTAATCCTGTCAACATTGCTTTTCTTTTGAACAGATTTAGACTCCAGCATCTTGTCGTCAGAGTCCGACATTAATTCCCCACCACCCTCCGTAAGCCTTTCACAGACTGTCTATACAAAAGCATGTAATAAGTTGGGTCTAGTGCCCTCAACGTATTTCTTCAAACACTTGACAGAGGTGGCTCTGGTTATGCCTCATCATGGTATCGGACCAAGAGGAGCAAAAGCTGTAGCTATAGCACTTGTTGTACGTATTTGGGTTAAGAAGGAAAGACAATGTGATTTATTGAATTCGTTATGCATTTATTTATTTTCTATATCTCCAACGTTAACAATTTTACGTCGAACGTAAAATGGCGTAATCAGTTGTTTGTGTTTAGTAAACATTACAGGGTCAGTAAAAAGACAGTTTTTATACTGATTTAGGTCAATGAGGTGACTTATACGTTCGCAACACCACCTTGACAATAAAGTGATGTTAACCATAAAATCAAATAATTTATTTTCTAACCTTGTCAATTATGAAACATGGTATCCGTGCGTTACTGAATAAGTCAGTAGAACTACGTGCTACATGGTGAGTACAAACAACACAAATATAGACAGTCAGGCAAACACCTTGGATAACAATGGTGCTATATTAAAATCAATAGACCATTGTTAAATAAACCTATATATAAAACAATTTCGATTATTGATAATGTTATACAATTATCCTTATTTATATTGTGTTTGCTGTCGTTCAAACAAAGCAAGTATTTTTTCCTAATGTAGTCTAAAATAATAATTGTTTTAAGGATAGGCATCCAGGAGAAGGTTAGGCAGCGCCGTGAGTGTGCTAACTGTGGTACTCCTACGTTATATAGTTTTACAACCAGATTAATCTAACCATGCTGGGTGACTACATTGAAATCCACGACACAAATGAAAAAATATGGAAACTTCATGGAATCAAATAAGTCAGGAGTAGTGATCTCGTATGAATGCATAATGAAAAACGAAAATAAATTTATAATCAACAATTTGCTGCTGAGCGAGCAAATGTTGATTTGTATAATTATCTATATGTGAAACGAAACGACAGAAAATTACAAAAGACAACAAATGTGAATGAATAAAAGGCTAAACGTTAATTTGTTTAAAATTAACATATATCAACTGTTAATTGGATATGTTTAGTCTGGAATACAGATGATGATAACGTTACATATTTGATATAATCTAGCTTTATACTGGTCATCTTAATCTTCTGTATAAACAAACGTATATGAAATACACTGGTAATCGAAAGATTCGTTTTGAGCAAATATGTTTTTGAAATGTATATCAGGTGCAGAGATTTCATAAATTAGACACAGGAGGTTATCGAAAAAAATACCAGTTTGATATTTTCATCTTGTTATCCAAAAGACAATAATTCAATATTTTTAATACATGTTCAAATCATTTTCTACATTTACTCACGATGTTCAACATTTCTGTTTAAGAAATATCGTTTGGTTTGATATAGATTATTTCCCCATAATAAACTATAGTTGGGACCTATCAGATGTTGAATCTCAATTTTGGTGCAAGATTTATTCAAAATTACACACCATGCACGCTCCATATATATATGTTTTAAAGATTAATTGAAATTTTGAATCCGTCATTCTATCTTTAACAACATTGCGATAACAAATATCAGTGTCAATCATGTGATATTTACAAGTACGCCACATCGTAAATAGTCTATAGTGAAATGTGTAGCAACCTTGTGAAATTTTGTACTCTTAGCTGTTTACTTTTTATCATTTTTCGCGTTACACCATATATTGATTTTTTATACTATTTCTATTTTGAAAATAACTGAACTCAAATTAGTTTTTTGTGTAATTGAATAATGAATAACAACTTGCTTTTCTTACCTATTAAAGCCGAACCAGACCATTAAAACGCTTGACCTCTCAAGTAATGCTATTGGAAGCGAGGGACTATCACATATACTTGACATGTTGTCTGGCAACACGTCCATCAAAGAGTTGGTGAGTATTTTCAATGTTATAAGATAATGTTATTAAACAGTCCCAACTTGTGAGCAATATTGTAATTGACAGGATGACGTTTAGGTCGTGTAGAGTTTCCACTGATATACTAGTTCCTCCCAAAGGGGCGTTTCAGAGTTATCGATATCAGCTATATGTTAGTTACCCAAGTTTTAAAAGTCTTTTGGTTGGGATAATATGATTCTCTGTTTCCCTGCTATGCTCGATATATCTATTGTGATTTATCTCAGAGATATAGGAAAATAAATGTCCTTACCCTAGGAGCACCACGTGTTGAAATGATTGAAACAGAAAAAATAGAATATTATGGATGATTCTACTATGACGACCATAGAACTTCCCCATAATTTTCATCAACCTGTATCATTAGAAACACTGTTGTGAGTTTGTCTGTCAGTTGACGACATCTTGCACCAAAATTATAATATTGGGACTAGGACCTTGAATATTGCGGCAGGTAAACACTAAAGGTTGGCGATGCAGTTGTGTTGGTATCCAGAAGTGAAAAAGTCGCTGCAGGAAAACTGAAATCATCACCCTGATCATACAGTTTGATGAAAATAGTCCATGTTGTAGATTAAATTCGCGATACGTCTGATGTACAAGAGTCTGCTGTGTCCTTGATTTCCACATCTGGTGAGAATTTACAGTGGACATGTTCAATAAATCTTTTGTTTATCTGAAAGCGATATTAAAGAACTTAGCAAGGTCTTTTAATCTGTTTTGATAAGTTCTTCAATAAATTCAGTCAAGTACGAGAAAAAAAGAAATCAGCCGACAGTTAATTATTTAGGTACAGATAATTTCCATTTCTATCACCAAACTCGACGAAGAATCAACCAAAAATTCGATCATTTTTATGATTTGTCCTGCATATTTTTCTCTTTTTTTTTATTTTGACATATCTTTCACAAAATCAGTGTAGTTAACAACCGTATGTCTGTACCGCCGTTCACCTTTCACGTGTAACAAATCTCTCATAACAAGAAATCGGAGGAGTTCTTTTAGTATAGAGTTGGGTATGGTAGTGTGTAAAGGGGAAAACTACATTATTCTGATGAAAAAAAATGTATAGAAGAGGATAGTGAAGATAAGTCAGAAGCTCTTTAGAGGTCTTTAAATTACACGTATCGCCAATTCCCTTTCCTGAGTAAACAATATTATATTTAGACAATAACTATTAATTGCTAGTACTTAGAATGGTACGAGTGAGATGTTTAGACCAAGGTTTGGCTAACAACTGGACGTTCCAACAATAAATCACTCTTTATGTGGATTCTTGTGAAGTTTAGGAATATCAATATAAACTGGGGAGGTCCGTATTCTTGTCTATAATTAGAACTCTCGACATTGTAATAATGAGGCATGATTAGCCGGTATTTCCGTTTTGGAAAGATTGGATAATGTGCAGTTGGGATTTTCGTCGCTATAATGAAAACCTGCGTCTGGTTGTTTGTTTTTTCCGTCAGGTGACCAATACAATCCAGTCAGTTACCATTTCATAAAAATGAGGTATTATCATAGGATACGAAACAGGTGATGATACATTTTTGTATCGATGCTCCTTTAACTTTGTCAAGTTTCTCTGTGTAAATATTTTGTATATGTGAAAAATCAAAAAATCAAAAAGACGGTAAAAATAAGGTTCTCTAAATATTTCTTTTAGAATATATCCGGAAACGGTTTGCTTTCGGCTGGAGCCAAAATGCTCAAGGAAGAATTATCTTGTCATCGCTCTCTAACAAGTTTAGATATATCAGGTAAGGTATCAACAACTGATATATAAATGTTTAACATTAAGATGCAGATATGTATGTATAGGTGTTCAATGTTAAATAATGGAAAGAAAGTTTAAACAATGTTTTCGTAGATCAGCCACCATAATAACACCCTACACGACCTTGTAACATGTTAATCGTGGTATTAAGAAACAGATCACATGAAGATATTAAGAACTAGTCTATGAATGTCGGATTAAATTTAGGTGATCGGTTGTCGTAGTAGTAACGTTCTCAACTTTTACCTATGCGTCCGTGGTTCGATTCCGCGATCGGACAAGAAAAGGTATGAGGTCACCTACCCAAACATGATGGTTTTCCCCGAGTACTACTCCCATGCTTCTGTCCGGGTTAACAGGAGTGATTCATAGATATGGGGAAAACTTATGTCTCACACGTTGAAAAATTGTTAAAGTTTGATTTTTAATGCAGTTCCTATATGTAAACGTCGGCGTGTGACAGGGAAAGTAAAAACCAAACAAAATTGTTGTTCCAGAGAGTGGCACTGTTTGTTAAATGACTATTAACGAGCTTTAAAGACTTTTTAAACAATAGGAAGCCATGAAGCCAGAAAGAGAGATAATTGGGGATGCCTTCTCAGACAATCAGTTAATTTAGGCTGTTTCAGACACAAGAAATAAAAGTGAGATACGGAAAGAGAGAAAATTGCGGCTGTTTCTGATCCCAGAGATAAAAGTGAGATAATCATGGAGCGAGCGCTTAGTATGAGTCCTTATCTCCACTGATAACAAAAACCAATTGCTCGTCAAGACATTTGTCATTAATTGTCAAAATAATCGATGTTTAATAGGTCGAAAGCGATATTGTAATGCCGAGAGAGATACGAGGCATTGATTCTCATCAGTCATAAAAAACATCACAAATATGAATTGTGAAGGACTTCTATCCAGAAAACTACACGTGACGTCGCCGTTGTTTATTTGCATTGTTCACAAATTAATGGTGTTAAAGAGTCCTGACTCTAGATTTAAAGTGCTTTGTGAAATTGTCACTTCAATATCGATGGAGAGTTGACATTTAACACATGTTCGCAGAGGAACACTGCATCACACGATCGATTTCGTTCGTTAGGATAAAGATATTGTTATCGATATTTTCTTCATATTTACATGGATTTTGTTTTAACATATTAAAGTTGTTCTGATTTATAAGCAGCTATAGAGTTCGCCAGTTATCATCAATAAATGTGATTTAGCATTCATATCTACTTTGAACTGTTTTTCAGCGAATGGTTTCAATGAAAAGGACGCCGATGAAATTGCTGATTTACTTATAGTAAGGTTCCAATTATTACACAGTACACGTTCTAGCCCATGTGTTGTGTCATAGTACATTTAATCTTCACAACAGCTGTTAAATCAACTAATTGTGGCACATGGTAATCGATCACAAGACACGTGACGTAAATAGAACTAAGCAGTTTCCCATCATATGTAATCGTTCACCCGCACTAGGTTATATATTGAACTCCATATTATCACAGTATCGATTGAAGGTAGGGTTTTTTCTTCTGGCACACCTGTATTTTTGCGGGTTTCGGATTTTAGAAAATATGCTTTTAGGGTATATCATCTTTTAATCGATTACAAAAAAGGTATAATTGTATTTCTTTTTCGTGCATTGTGCAAACTCGTGTTCTATTGATATACATAGTATAACATATTTCAGCATTATTCTTTAATACCACTTTGACTGGTATATTATGTTTTAAGGTTTTAAACATTTTTTCATTCCTGTGTGTGAAGTATCACGTTTACATTAACAGGATAATTCTACATTGAGACACCTGGCTGTCGGACACAATACATTTTCAGAGGGAGGAGGTGCAGCTTTCGGAAAAGCTTTAGGTATCCGATTAATGTTTTATTAGGGAGAATATTTATACTAGGCTAGCTTAAAGTCTCTTTTTATTTCTGTTAAGGCTGTTGTTACCATACTAACTAATTTGCGATGTTTGTATATTGAATGTTAATCGGATTGTGATAGCTAATTTGATCTGACACCAGATTTTTTGGTTTCTGTATTTAAAGAAATATATTGCGGTTACCATACTGAATCAACCAATATATAGTATCCTTCTGTCGTTCCAGAGGAAAACTCAAGCCTCCAGTCATTAGATCTACGATGGAATCATCTGCGACAAACTGGTGCTGTTTCTATATGCTGGGGCCTCTATGTAAGTTCATGTACCTTAAACCACTTGCGGAAGAAAATGGCCATGAAATTGTCTATTTCCTAAAGTACCTTTCTTGTTTCTCTAATTTCGTACACGTTTTTATTTACAATGTATAACGATTTTTTTTCTCGATATTCTCGATCTTCCCAATATATGAATTTTGATATGTGTTAATGTTGACACTGCGGATTCTCACCATTGCTTTAGAGTAACAACACACTAAAATCCCTGAATCTGTCCTGGAATGGTTTTGGAATGGAAGGCTGTCATGAGATGGGAAAGGTACTCATGCGTAACCGCGGTCTGACAGAGTTGGATTTGACCGCGAATCGTGTAGGACTAGACGCTTTCCGCCAACTTCTTAGAGGAATTGTCAGGAACCGAAAACTGCGAACAATAAGGGTACAACAGCTAAGTTGTGGCATAAAGTCTATATCAGTTCAGTAGAACTCCATTACACCTATGAAAGCATATACAGCGTAGCGCATTCGATATGGTAGTATTTTTTCTTATTAATTTCATGTAAATTTGCAATTGACTGGCTGTTTGTATTGTCATGTTGCCCTTTCTCTGCTTAACTAGTTTGATAATGGTGACAAAACACGATTGTACTATAGGTGCAATATCATTCAAAAGTTACAATATAGGTAAGAAAGTGATCGTGCCTGCAATTGATTTTCATATTTTATATATCATTGCCTTTAACTAAACCATTCAAAAGTTTATTGGAAAAATGATAGCAGCAGGTAACAATTAATATTGAAATAATCATCGATAAAAATGTATTAATACCTCACTGACACAACCTTGTCTTGAACATAATTAATTATAATCTGCTAAAATGAAAACAACAAAAGCAACTTCCATTAACTTTATAATACCTCGACGATAAATACATTGTGTAACAATACGTTTTGTGCTGATACATAACTATATTGCGTTCTATCGCCCTGGTATATCAAATCGATATTAAAACACCTTGAGCGAGACAAAATGTGGTAATGTGTAGTTGTATCAGCGATGTATCTAATGTTCTATACAACTTAGATCGACTTACTGACTGCTATATAAAATATTATATTATTATTTCGTTTATGATTGTAATTTTGTTCCCTTCGTTTGTACAATACGATCGATTATATCGTAGAAAAAGTCTAACGTTTTCATCACATAATTTCGTTATGCGTGAAAGGTACGCCCCAGGAAATAATATAGTGTTTCAGAAGTTTTTGACTTGTGTTGTTAGATTTCTTATATGTCTGATATCTGTTACAAACTCAAATAAATTTCCAGTAAGACGGGAAATATTCTATATCGGAAAAGTTTTCAAATCTGTTTTTCTTTTTCATTTATTTTCATGCAGGCGCTTTATAATTATTTCTCTAATACAAAATATTTCGAACGAATAAATCAAATGATTTTAGCGTATAATTTTCACTAAATATGTCGGATTACCATTGATGCGTCAATTCAAGAAACAAAAATAACTGAAGTGATATCATTACAACTATATTTGTTTGCACTTGATGACGATAATTACCGCTTTTCGTTTAAGTTGGTGTTGCCAAGGTAAACCATAGATTATATATGATGATCATCATAGATAAAGATATACAAGACATATTTATTGTCGTATCTTTTAACTGGAGTTATATATCGTGATAAAAATCATTACATGCCATAAAACATTACAAAATCTATGGTATAATGATTTTCTGTAATAAAAAAGAACTTCCTATTCTCAAAACATGGTAAATAATGAGGTACATTATGGATTAAATAAATATCACTCCCTTATCTAGAAATGGGAAAGTTTAATTATACTTTGCTTTAAAACCTCAACAAACAATTGACTGAGACTTAAAAATTCAGTCAAATACGTTAATGATTCCAACCACGCTCTTTATACAATTATGTACTTATAAATAGGGAATGGGACCGCAGAATGGCCCACACAATTAATCACTCATTGTTTGATTTGGATTGCTGGACAAACTCAAATAATGTTGTTATTGTTAAGATCATCGATTTCTTTGCATGTTAAACACATGGTACTTGATCATTAATGGAATGTTATTTTTTACAGATTGGCATCAACCCAATAACAACGGACGGTGCGACAGCCATACTTCGAGCTGTCTGTGCGTCCGATTCTAACCTGACGGAGATTGACATGACGGTAAGTGCAAATATGTGCGTTGACCAGAGGATTACTTTGATTCCGATATAATTGCAATTATTCATATTTCCTTTGATAGTTCTACAGTAATATTTATATCATATGAAATAACCAGAATAAAGTGAAATATATAGCGCTATAAATGACAGAGGGTGTCCATTATTGTTGGTACGAAAGCGGCGAGCATCTTCAAAATGGCCTTGCCATTGAAGAGTTCTACCACAGATAATATACAGTATAGACAATTCATATCTGAGAACATGTTAGATATAAATATTGTACGGCTATAACATTTACATCGTTGATTGATGACATGTCAATGTCCGATGTCCTCTACGGTCTGATTCATTTCTTGTAAAAGCCCGTGATAAGGTATCTAGAAATACGAACATCTACATCCTTGTGATCATTCAATATTGGTAAGAACGACATTCATTGAATTAGGATTCCTCTGTTGCATCCGAAGTTTCCACAATTCAGCCCCTTATCCTGTATGGACGAAACAGGTATATGATGCAGTTAAATTGTTTGGCTCTACTGTATCTAATTTGTATTGAGAGGTTCTATTTTTGTTCATTTAGTAACCATAATGCCTATTTCCTTGTATTTTAGGTTTACAATGGCTTCATGAATAGGGTTAACATATCATTCTAGCTAGGAGAACAAATCTTCAATAATGCATGTCGTCTCTCTTAAGTTTAACCTAAGACCTTTGACCTTACACAGGACGTTTCGGTCGACAATGACTTTGTATCACTTCTACATGAGGTTCAGAAACAACGACAAATGAAAGTGACGTATGGTAATCTGTTACGTCACGACGAGATACGTCGCGGGAACGCTAGCTGGGTACTGGATAGTGATGATCCAGTGGCAATCTTGTTTGAATACATGAAGCAGAAGAATTTGCGTCTGATCGACCTCCTCCACAATCTGGACAAGGACAACAGCGAGACACTGTCGAGGGACGAGCTCCAGATAGGTCTGTCGGTGAGTAAACTGACACAGCTCCAGTTAGGTCTGTCGGTGAGTAAACTGTCACAGCTCCAGTTAGGTCTGTCGGTGAGTAAACTGACACAGCTCCAGATAGGTCTGTCGCTGAGTAAACTGTCACAGCTCCAGTTAGGTCTGTCGGTGAGTGAACTGTCACAGCTCCAGATAGGTCTGTCATTGAGTAAATAGACAAAGGTCCAATAAGGTCTGTCGGTGAGTAACCAGACACAGGTCCAGTTAGGTCTGTCATTGAGTAAACAGACAAAGGTCCAATAAGGTCTGTCGGTGAGTGAACTGACACAGCTCCAGTTAGGTCTGTCGGTGAGTGAACTGACACAGCTCCAGTTAAGTCTGTCGGTGAGTAAACTGACACAGCTCCAGTTAGGTCTGTCGGTGAGTGAACTGACACAGCTCCAGTTTAGTCTGTCGGTGAGTAAACTGACACAGCTCCAATTAGGTCTGTCGCTGAGTAAACTGGCACAACTCCAGTTAGGTCTGTCGGCGAGTAAACTGGCACAGCTCCAGTTAGGTCTGTCGGTGAGTGAACTGACACAGCTCCAGTTTAGTCTGTCGGCGAGTAAACTGGCACAGCTCCAGTTAGGTCTGTCGGTGAGTGAAATGACACAGCTCCAGTTAGGTCTGTCGGTGAGTAAACTGACACAGCTCCAGTTAGGTCTGTCGGTGAGTAAACTGTCACAGCTCCAGTTAGGTCTGTCGCTGAGTAAACTGGCACAACTCCAGTTAGGTCTGTCGCTGAGTGAACTGACACAACTCCAGTTAGGTCTGTCGGTGGGTGAACTGACACAGCTCCAGTTAGGTCTGTCGGTGGGTGAACTGACACAGCTCCAGTTAGGTCTGTCGGTGAGCGAACTGGCACAGCTCCAGTTAGGTCTGACGGTAAGTAAACTGGCACAGCACCAGTTAGGTCTGTCGGTGAGTAAACTGGCACAGCACCAGTTAGGTCTGTCGGTGGGTGAACTGACACAGCTCCAGATAGGTCTGTCGGTCAGTAAACTGACACAGCTCCAGTTAGGTCTGTCGATGAGTAAACTGGCACAGCTCCAGTTAGGTCTGTCGGTGAGTAAACTGGCACAGCACCAGTTAGGTCTGTCGGTGAGTAAACTGACACAGCACCAGATAGGTCTGTCGGTGAGTAAACTGACACAGCTCCAGTTAGGTCTGTCGGTGGGTGAACTGACACAGCTCCAGTTAGGTCTGTCGGTGAGTAAACTGTCACAGCTCCAGATAGGTCTGTCGGTGAGTGAACTGACACAGCACCAGTTAGGTCTGTCGGTGAGTGAACTGACACAGCTCCAGTTAGGTCTGTCGGTGAGTAAACTGGCACAGCACCAGTTAGGTCTGTCGGTGAGTGAACTGACACAGCTCCAGTTAGGTCTGTCGGTGAGTGAACTGGCACAGCACCAGTTATGTCTGTCGGTGAGTGAACTGACACAGCTCCAGTTAGGTCTGTCGGTGAGTAAACAGACACAGCTCCAGTTAGGTCTGTCGGTGAGTGAACTGACACAGCTCCAGTTAGGTCTGTCGGTGAGTTAACAGACACAGCTCCAGTTAGGTCTGTCGGTGAGTAAACTAATACAGCACCAGTTAGGTCTGTCGGTGAGTAAACTGTCACAGCACCAGTTAGGTCTGTCGGTGAGTAAACTAACACAGCACCAGTTAGGTCTGTCGGTGAGTAAACTGGCACAGCACCAGTTAGGTCTGTCGGTGAGTAAACTGTCACAGCTCCAGATAGGTCTGTCGGTGAGTGAACTGACACAACTCCAGTTAGGTCTGTCGCTGAGTGAACTGTCACAGCTCCAGTTATGTCTGTCGGTGAGTAAACAAACTATCATATACGAGTCAGGTGAAACGGTTCCGGTTTGGATATTCAGGTATGTGTATATCTTTTTACGTTTGTCAGTGAATATTGATATTAGTGAGATTGTTATAACATAGTCAGCGAATAGCAAGAGTTACAATAGCGGAAAAGAGCATTATACTTCATATGTACTTTGTCCATTACAAGTTGTTTGGCTTTAATGAACAATACTTCTAGCAGTTTGTATAATCTTTAAAAATGCTTCGTTAGCTAAGTTTGTAAAAATCACTCTAGTAACATTGTAGGATTCTATTTTGAAAAAATATACGAAAACAACCTTATACTTTGAATCAAACATCGAAAAGTGTGACGAAACATTGCTGAAATATTTAAATTAGTCATTTAAACAGTGGAAATTTCAATAAAATATTGCTTGATTTTAGATTTGATAGCAGTCTATTCTAAATAATAGATGCCTTATCACTTTCAGAACAACGACATTCCTCTGAGCAGTAGATCTCTGGATATTTTGATGAAGCGCCTGGACACAAACAACGATGGACATATCACATTTGAGTAAGTTTATCGTCTAATGTTTAAACCGTTCCTACATAGAAATAGAACATATTGTCTCCATATAATAATAGTTTGGTTAGTAGTAGCCAGTCAGGTGGACATATCATAAGTTTTATATCTAGTCAATACTACATGAAAAAGACAAAGAAGTGCCAAAGTAAAGAGACAAAGACAAAAATGACATATGAGAAACTACTCCCGATCTACAGGATATCCCTGAGCTAGCAAGCTTCAAATGTATACCATATAGAGAGGCATCAGAGTTAGGAGTCAAAAATGGGGGGCGGGGGGGGACTTAAAAGATTAATAGTACAAACACACTAAGAAGATGGGTTATAAAACAATGGAAATATGTGTCATTAACATTATCAACAAACAGACACGGGGCGATCTGTATACCTAATATAACAGTTGTCCACAATGCACGTATCTAGAAAAGCAAAGACATCACTCATGACCTCCAGACCTATGGCATGCTGAAAACTGGTGGGTTTAAAATAGCATTATTACAAATGTGTTTATTCAGTTGACATGATGATAGTATACGAGTATTATAACTGATATTTTCTCACCAGGGAACTTGCTGCAAAACACAAGGATTACGTAAGGCGAGCGACAAGACTACGTGTGCAAGCTGATGAAAGTCTTAGTCACTACAAAAGTTTTGATAAATTGGAGCAGATACGAGAGGCCGTCAAACTCAAGATAGCTCTTAGTGTCACCATAAGGCCAAACGCTACCAACAAGTGACCGTACTGTGATGGAACAGTAACCTTCACAAACATCATATCTGTAACACCCGATTGAAATAGTGTTGTTAACACGACATTTTAAGAATAATGGACCTTTTTTTTATTTTCGTGTTATGTACATAGATTTCTAAGCATATTTTGAGAACAGAAACTGTCAAATAAACAATTTTCGCTATGTTCGCCAGAATATTTGAAATTGAAAGTTGTATTTAAATGCACTTCTTTATTTAACAAAAACGTTAACTGCGCAGTATATGTAACATGAATATTTAAATAAAGCGTGACATTATTTGTATATAT
Source organism: Ylistrum balloti (assembly GCF_031769215.1). NCBI lineage: Eukaryota > Metazoa > Mollusca > Bivalvia > Pectinida > Pectinidae > Ylistrum > Ylistrum balloti. The sequence goes on from NW_026781887.1 coordinate 211,302, forward strand.
CACCATGCTTTGTTATCACATATTTTCTGCCTACGTGTCTGATCAGTTATACTTCGCCCTTTGTACAGTACAGGTATGTAGAATTCTTCAGAATAATCAATCTTAAACAATTTTCAACAAGAATGTCTTATGAAAGTTAATTCTTCATCTAAAAGAATTTTATACCAACATCTGGTTGAAAGTATTTAACTCCAGTTATACCTACATAAGCCAGTTAATTTTAAGTTTCAGAAACTTCTCTCTAATGTCCGTTTATCTGTACCTGATTTAGCAATACAAGGACGTACCAAAGGAAGAAAGAAAATGAACGTTATATAATGAGAACGATATAAAAGACGAATGTAATTTTATCATATAATATAAGTGTTACGCAGATATTCGTACCAAATTTAATTAAGCCATATCATTTTAATGAGTCTAGTATGCTGAGATTCATTCAGTTACTGAAAGTCGAAATTATAAAAGAACTTAATAATTTAGGAAAGTTTTTAACATCAGCAAATAAACATGAAAGATTTATTGTACCAATTTAATTAGTATTTTCGTGGTTTCCTCCAGAAGTATAATACCAATATTATGAATAAGGACAGAGGATATGATGGTAAGAGTGTGAGTGTCTTTGTTCTTTTGACTGTTATTTATCCAATAAGTTGTATAACTTACGGAAATTAATTTAATAGAATTATCTCCTCTTCGTTATGAGTGATTTGTTACTTAAAAGAAAGTTATTCTATGGTATTGGATAATATATTATCCACTTTGGAGACTGTATATTAAATTTGTTGTTACACATTCATTACAATTTGGGTTTTTTTGTTTTGTTTTTATATTTCATGCCTAACGCCTCATCATCAGACGTTACATAACTTCAAATGTCACACCATCCTTTAGCTCTCAAATAAAATATCTTACGAGTTATTGATTCTGATTCAGATACATGTACTCTAGAGAAAAAACACCCGTTTTAACAGGATATCATCTGGCTGAGGAAAAGATCATATTAAGTATTGTGGACGATTCGTCACGTACATGTTAACATGTTCATATCATCCTTGTATTCAAACCTTATCAAATTGTGTTTATTTGTTTTGTTTTTCTGTTCCAATTATATTCGATGTATCTTTGGAAGGTTACACTGTAATGTGAATTAATGACCGTGTTTTGAATTTAAGAAGACTAAAAGTCCAGCAGCAGTGTCTATGCTATCACAAGGAGTGTAGAAAAGACACGAGTGAATAACACCTTTAAGACAAATTACGAATCAGATAGAGGAAATTAATAACGACTTGAATTGCAACATTTCATCTATTTCATACTTCTAGAAATGTTCAGTAATGCTACGGGCCTAAATTTTGAAATCTGGAGGTGACTGAGGGAAACCAAAATTGATCGGGAAAATATCAAAATGTAGATTTGGAGGTGCCCAAGCCCAATATTTTATATTCGTTGAAAGATTTTCCTATGTCTGCAAAAGGAGGTCAAGCACGTGTATATTGTAAACGTGTTCTGTGAATTAAATCATGGTATGTTGATACAAATAGATGTATCCACTTTTAAAAATCAAAGAAATAGTCAGAAATACTTTCTATAACATTTATTCATTCACTCTTACAATACCAAATCACTCTCACTTCACTGCACCTGTACTGTTAAATATTTAACAGCATTCTGCTCAACTCATCATTTAAACCCGATAATCGTTTTGATACAGTTATTATCAATAAGATTTACACACAGCTAACATACCAAAACATTATTACTCACTACTGATCTATGAAATTAAAAATTCTTCATGATATATAATTACAAAATATCACCCCAGAATTACACTGTGGCAAAAGTCTAGTAGATACGACATGTTACATTAAAAAAAGGGAAAGCACTGTTATGGTATCTGTCTGTCAAACTCAGATGTATCTTCATTTGCATGGCAACCCTTAAGCATAACATAATAAAATGGATATGAAATTAGAATGGTCAAAATTATCTGAATTTCATTTTATGTGAAAACCAGCAGTTCATCAAAACCTGTGTCAAATCTTTATTACAACATGAAGCATTCACATGTCCATATTTATAAACCATCTTGAAAATTATATTTGATTATGAAATTTAAACACTGTTTATAATTAAGGTATGTTTTACACAATGAACAAAGATCTAATGTAGCATCTTTAGTTGCAGTAATCACATAGGAATTGCAATTAAATCTGCAATTAATTAATTTTCTAAACCCAAATCTCCCCTATCCCTACCCTGACTCTGAAATAAAAATCAAAGATACATGCTACACAGACAATCCTGCTGTCAAAATAATTCCACCAACCATATCAAAATTTGAATACCTCACTATACCAGATACAACCACAACATACAACTACCAAAAAACTCACACACTCCCATTCCCACTAATCACACACCATTACCAAAACAATAACATACTATCAGTGCAAATCTCATCCAAACATTCAGCACCATTCATTGCTTATTAAAGTTCAACAAACATCTGATATTTCCTAGATACAGGTATAAAATATGCATCTGATACTGTAGATACCTTTCAAAAGTTGCAATCGTATTTAATGTTCATTGCCATAAAACACTCAACAATCACACATTATGAACAAAGAAGCGCTTGTGGGGGGGAAGGCAATTATTTCATAAGATGAATAGATTATACTTTGATGTGAAAAAAAGCAATGAACTTCACATTAATTACATAATAATATTACAAATTATTTACTTAACAAGAAACAATGTGTACATGTACACAAAATTTACATAACAGCAGCAACAATAAGTAAACCACCTCTTGGTACATTTCTGTCTTTTTTCATTTTTGTTTGGTCAAATAAGTGTTGTAGATGTGAAAACAAGGAAGAGAAGCTAGCTTGACATAATAAGAGGATATAGGTACATATGTCCCTGTCTACATTAATTTGTAAGTACTAAATAAGTATTAATTTGCTATTAAAATGGAAAACTATTATACAATGTACACCAAATGCATTATTCTTCAGGAGAACTAGGCGAGACAGGAGCTGTTTTTGAGGATTACAACATCAAACAGCAATCAGTAACCTAAATTCAAATAAAATGATGATCTAAATCACCAATGAAAAATTATGCAGATTTTCAAATATCAAAATAGATCTTAAAAATGGATGAATCGTACATTTGTCGCTACAGAGCATTACTTCAAACATTCATCTATTACACCTAAAATGTCTATATCATGATCTGATTGATCTGTAAATCAATGCACTAAGATGACAATTTACTCGGATGCCAGATGATAACTCTGGAAAGATTGATTTAGCTCAGACACGAGAGGAGATACAACCTTCTATAACAAATTGAATGTATGCGGAGAGGTGAAATACAGTTACTAATAGATCAATGACCCACTCACACATATCTCTCTCATGTAAAGTCACTAGAACTAAACATGGATGGAGTCTATAACAATTAATATACAGTATGGCAACTCCTTAACAGAATTGGAGCAAAACTTTGTATTCCTCTGTGTTATACCCCAAATCTTAACAATAAGTTAAAACAAATTTGCTGAGTACAGATTGCATGTTACACACTTACACTGACAATGTTATAGTACATACTCCCAGTAATTCTGATCTGTTACTGAAACAGGTGGTCAAATTATTGTAAGCACAATCATGTTAACTGTATAGAATAAGGAAGAAAATCAACACCTCAATATGAAACATGATACAATGAGTCAAATATCTATTCTACTGAATCAATATTCCCTTGAAATACATTTTTTTCAAAATAAAGAAAAGGGACTGATGTAAAATAAATTCATCGTAACACTAGTGATGTCAGTATATCACTTCCAGTACTCTTGTACAACATTTAGCAGTTGTCAACTGTGAGAACTTGTTTACATTTATGCATAATTTGGACAATATTTCTAAACATTATCAACACGATGGTCTACATATCCTTCAATATGTTTATATGCTTGTCCTCAGATTCTCTTCTACTGCTGAAAATGATACTAAGCTCTTAGTCTTTTTGTTTTGATGAGGAAAAACAGTTCTGTTAAATAAAAGAAATAGGAATGCCAAAAAACTGTGTTTTTTCTGATGTCTTACATCTATAAAATTGCCCTGAAAATCCCCGCTGGAAGCAAATCCTACAAGTGTATTGATACTTTTACCTGGTATATTGCTGCCATTTCCATCAGAACCCAATCAAGGCCTTGATTACTTATTAAATGATAGACTGTTATGAATTACGTAAATTTTTTTCATACAAGATCAAAGCAATCATTATCGAGATATCAACATTATATGATGATGTCTGTTCATCACATTATTACTGTTATATGCCACACCTGAAAACCCTTACCATAGAATATATCATACTTTTTTAAATGTTCGGTTTCAACCATCCCCAACTATAAAGCACATTTATTGTTATAGAAGTTATAACAGAAGTCCTGTGTACTAAAGCCTGTTTGTGCTGTACTCATTGGGAAATTTAAACTTGTGAGATCCTTCTCCTCTGATTTTTGGCAAGGTTCCAGCATTAGGAATGACATTCCATGACAAAGTCAGAGTCACGTTGTTGTTTCCTCTACAAATACAGAAAATGGAAAGTCCAGAGGATATGACACACAAATATGGCAAGAAAATTCTCACAATTATCAATACGACAAACACTATAGCAGAAATAGCAATTAAATGACCGCTGTCTAGCATATTGAATAATAGTGCATCTTCATGTACATTTAGATTACAGTGTATCTCACTGTACTCTTAGGTTCCTTACCCAACATGAACAAAACAAAAAGCATTATGTCATTATAACCTTATACTCCTATCCGGTTTTCGTTGTTGTTCATTTATGAAATAAGGATGAACTTACAGATCTGATTTTGATTTCTATCAAGCTTCAACTAAGCCTTACAAGGCCTGTATTAATATTTGAAGATCTGTTCTGATTTATGCAGGAAATTTTACATATAGAATAGTGATGAATCAATTTGTTTGCATACATGAAGAGCAAAAAAAAAAGAAATATGGTAGCGTTCTCTCAAATGTGTCATATTTAGGTACTTCATTAAACTTATCAACCAATGTAATGTTCAGAAATAAAGGCAAATGTGTAATTATAAAACTTCACTTTAGAAGAAAGTTATTTTTTTCTACCCAAATGGAAATATAACTATGTTTAACACAAAAAGATTCTTACTTCAGGCCATTGCCATAATCCCAGAAATAATATTTGGTATTGCTGCTGCGGTAGTCAAGAACAGAGTTCTCTCCCCTCTTAATGATTTTGTCCCAGATCACCACCTGGTTTAAAACCTATAAAGAACAGAATAAAGTACAATGTAATTTCAAGATATACCATAAACATGTAATGTCATGCTTTCTGCCTATTCTTTACTGCAAAATATGTTTTACATGTAAAAAATACATTGGTGTCTGCAATCAAGCACAATTCCATTTCTATTCAAACAAATTGACTGCCCTGCCCTTAGTAAAGCATGCCACAAACCAAATATTGGGTATCGTGGATATTGTTAATAATCTAGAATGTAGAAATGATTAAATGTAAGATCAAATAATTTCCATAGCATGGCCTTGTCCTTCACGCAAAGTTAGTGATGAGTTTATAAAATTACACCATAAATATCACTGTCAGATGATCAAACAATCAGGAAATGCTAACACTAGCTATAGGGACCTGAATGCATCCAGCCCTTCTAGTCCCAGATTTTATTATCATACTTACATGATCTTTTGTCTCATATTCTGCTGTCAGATACAGGAACAATTGCTTCACATTCCAGTTAAATATCCTTGATAAATGTGTGTGTGTTAAAGAAAACTCTTCTCAGAAAAGAAATCACACTGACATTAAGAACTGTAAGTATCCATTTTAAAATGCAACCTTGCTATCAGGATTCAACAAAAGCAGAAAACGCTATCTCTTGTACCATGTTTACTATAAAATTAAGCATTTTTGGAGGATGTATCTTCTTAATCTACAAATTCATATGCCCACATATTGTTAAAATAATCATATATAGATTTATTGAGTTATAAATACTTATGAAATCAAGTGTCTACGAAATAGTATTTTTTTTTAAATATCGAAAATTGAGCCCAATATACCTAAGATTAAAAATGCTTTTAAAGGATATCTGCTTGCATATCAAAGACAACAAATCCAAGGTCATTCTTTTCTCTTGTGGCGCTGTAGTCGGGAACATTTTTTCTGCAAAAGACAAAAGAACTCAACAATTGTGTTCTTCTGCATGTTCAAAATATGAATGGATCCTAGGGAGACATTGAATTAAATAACCTCTGTTACATTGGTACTCATGTATGCACTCAGGAATAATACTTCCATATGCACCACAAAGTAACCCCTGAAAACTCGTTATTTCTTATTTATTTCTTGGAAAGGAGTATCTAACCCTTGTGAATATTTGCAGCAATATACCACTTGCCTAGAGAGACCACTTCAGTTTGGTCATTTGGGTATAAGACCAGGAAGTCCCAGGTTTGAGTCCTAGCAGAAACATTGAAATAAATGGTAATCTCTGTTACATTTAGTCATCAAAATTTAAAACATGTACAGTTATATGTATTCATGCACATGACTTAAGGATACAGTAGTAAATGCTAACATCTGTCGGTCATCGGCACCACTAAATCATTTTAGGAACAGAGTTAGTCTAGACGAAAACAGACCGCAAATATCAAACATGATCACAGGCTCGAATATACTATCAGAAATTAAACATACGGTACATGCCTGACCACATACTAGGAAGACACAAATATAACATATCTAAGTTGCATGTGAAGAAAAGAAAAGGCCACTGGTATGAAGAAACGTCCAGATGGTGGCCTAACAGCTCATGAAAGCCGGTTATGTATCAATTGCTTACACTATGGTTTTCCCAGTTCCAATGTATACCAGGGCTTTGTGTTCATTGAAAGCCGTCGTAAGGAAACAACAGAAAGTCAATCCCGCCATCACACTAAGTGTGAAGGCGAAAATTGTATTCAATCTGGACAGAAATGTGTTCATCTTTCCTGTGGCTTGTTGGCCGGAAGTGTTCGTCAGCTAAAATGGTCAAGTATAATTGAAAGAGTTGGACGAAATTCCGTAAAAATAATATTTGTTGTTTGATCATTTAAAATGTTTTCGAACATATGTAGATATTATAGTGTCTCTGCTATTCACGTATTATTTATATAAATATAGTTATTTATATTTTGTTTGATTATATAACAGTTGTTGTATTTTTTATGTCAGTCCGGAATTGCCATTTTAATTTTAGTTTGATTGATAGTCACATGATTGAATCATGGCGGCTAAGTTAAACCAGTTCATTTTATTTCAGTCATTGATTTGTGTGTTATCTATATTATGTGTTGAATCACTGCGAAAAGGTTTTCCTCATCGGAAGTCTCACCAACTTAGGGAAAGTGGTTATGCTTACAAAACAGCGTACTTCGAACAAAAGGTAACTAACACTTTCAGTTTAAAATTGTACCACGGGCACGCTCTTCGACAGTTCTTTTCCGTTTTTATATTATGTTCGTTATTAATTGGTTGATATTTCCATAATTGGCCAAACAACATATCTGTGTTTTTGTTATTGACAAACTTATAGAACGTTATAGAGGTAGACAATTGTGTGGGTGTTGTTTTTGCATGAGTTATCTCCCATCGACTGTGTTTATGGAACACTACGACCTGTTTTACGTGCATACAATACATGTTATTATCATTACTACTATAGTTAGAAGCTAATTATAATTGGTAATAAGTGTATGTATACACATGTACCATTTTGGCCAATGAATTATTTGCAAAATATCAATACTTTTTTTAAATAAGCAAGATTGAAAAGTGTTCACAATCTTCATGATATCTCTCTTACCACCGTTTTCAAGGCCTATATGGATCATATATATTCAACTACCAAGAAACAGCGATAATTGAACTTGAGTACATTTATTTGATACAAATGAAACATTTATTTAACATTTACTAAGGGAAGGTAACTCAAGAGAGCTTGAAGCTTGGATTTGAATTTAAACAACACACATTTCAGTAAGTAAACCTTGGAAAATGTACCTGTGTGATCAGATCATCTGTAAAGAGCCTGTTAATGATCAGGACAAGACCCAGATTCAATTCCTGATTTGGCCGCTTGACTGGAATGTGTATTTTCCTTGTTCTTTTACACATGTACGGTACATCTAATTTTAGTCCAGATGTACTCAGATAAGTTTCTGCATGCCGCTACAGTCATTAACATAAAAAAAATAGTATCATTATATAAGTACTTCAATCTTTTATATTTCTAGGTCGACCACTTTGGATTTGCCAATGATGACACATATAAACAGAGATATCTAGTGGCTGACCAATTTTGGGACAAAAATGGTGGACCTATATTTTTTTACACTGGTAATGAAGGAGACATTACATGGTTCTGTAACAATACTGTGAGTATCTGTGTGGACCTATCCTGCATCCTTTGGCAAAAAATATCTTAGTGGATATATATTATGAAATCAGTTTATAAATATATATCCATGAAAAATTTCTATAAATAATTCCAATATCCATAATTTGAAATAGGGACATTCCACAATTATATCCTCAATTCATTTGTCAGTTTATTGATATTAACAGATGATTTGCGGATAATCAAAAATGATTAATGGATAACCATCAATGGCAACATTTTATCACATTTTTCTTAGTTTTGGCTGGATATATTCAATATTTGCTTGTGTGAAAGCTTGTTGGTTCTTGGCATCAATACATTATATCAGTCAACTTCATTCTGAGTGAAATAAAAGTTAAATACCTATCATATTTCATAATTCAGAAACTCAACATCTAGTGATTTCTTTTTATAGCATGTTCTGGAAAGCTATATGAAAATGAAAATATTTGCCTATTTTTTCAAAGAAATAGTTGACATGTACATGTACTTGAAATATGATGTTATATGGCCCCAATATGCAAGTATATGCATGAACTGGTTGCTGTACAATGTGGATATACGTAGCTAAACTATTCTAGATCCAGAAAAATTTCATTTGAAACATATTGTCACATTTCATTTGAAATTTGTATTTTTGATGATTTTTTATAAAAAAAAGTCTAAATTTGTGGGTTTAATTGTATGGGGGCAAAAATGCAGATCCCCACATTTGGGCCTGTAGGGCTGGCTGAAATGGGGGAGTTTGATTGCATTTCAGATACTTCTTCTCCAGACTGAAGAACTGTAGAATTAAGAAAATTTCGATAGATTGAAAAGTTCCAAGGTGCTTTGTCAGAATTATAAATTTTATATCCGAAAGTCCTCCATTTCACTCTAGGGAGAGAGTAATTTTGCTAAATCATTTATACTGATGACTTGAGAAAATGACCATTTTGTTTTGGATATTTTAATTCTCTTTAGTGAGAAATAATTCAATTGTGACTGGAGTTGCAACCACCAGATCTCAGTTTGATAGTATATGATTCAGAACCCACCCCTAGGGTTTGAAGGATGGAACACAAAAGTGGAGATTTGCTTATATTTCAAAATCTTCCAGACCCAGATACTGTAGATTGATAAACTTTCTATGGATGGAAATGTCCCAGATTTATTGTTAAAAATCATTTTGTCAACAATTTTGCTATATATTAGACTTAATAAGTAAAATGCCTTTATAGATATATCACATTTAATGGGCATATTAACAAAAATGGCAAATATGATAATGTTTGAAATGATATTCAAAACATAGTAAGCTTACATAACACTTTTCTTTTATGTTCTTATTCAGGGATTTATGTGGGAACTGGCCCCTAAGTTGAAAGCCCTGCTGATTTTTGCTGAGCATCGATACTATGGTGCTTCTTTGCCTTATGGTGCTGATGCTGCTAAGGTAATTGAGTAACATGCTTCAACCAAATGGAATTATATAATACTGCTAATTTTAACACATATTATAAAACCATTAATGTGTTTTTTGATAGAATGAATGTAAGGAAATGATGCATGTTCTACAAAACAAAAATTTTAAATATGTAAAAATTCCAAAGTGAGATTAGTTTGATGTGGGCAGATACAAGTTCCAACTTGTCAGTAGAAACATGAAAAAAAAACAATACAATGTAAAATTTGAAAGTTATCTCTCACTATTTCTTCATCACAGGATCCTAACAAACTACAGTATCTGACATCTGAGCAGGCACTGGCTGACTTTGCTATACTGATCCAAGAGTTGAAGGCCAATGAACCAGGAGCTCAGAACAGCAGAGTGATTGCCTTTGGGGGATCATATGGGGGAATGCTGGCTGCTTGGCTGAGGATCAAATACCCTAATGTTGTGGATGGGTAGGGTACAATGTCAGATTCTAGATCAAATACCCTAATGTTGTGGATGGGTAGGGTATAAAGTCAGATTCTAGATCACATACCCTAATGTTGTGGATGGGTAGGGTACAATGTCAGATTCTGGATCAAATACCCTAATGTTTTAGATGGGTAGGGTACAATGTCAGACTCTAGATCAAATACTCTAATGTTGTGGATGGGTAAGGTTAGACATCAAATTCTAGATCAGATACCCTTATGTTGTGGATGGGTAAGGTTAGACATCAAATTCTAGATCAGATACCCAAATGTTGTGGATGGGTAAGACCCAGATACCCAAATGTTGTGGATGGGTAGGGTACAATGTCAGATTTTAGTTATTTAACCTAGATCAGATACCCTACCTGTGTAGACAAATTTTTTATGGATGGTTGACACTAATGTCATAGAATATAAATAGTTTCAAACCTTAATTGAACATTTTATATGCATTTTTAGTTTTAGATAGCCCACCATATTCAGATGATGTACAAATAATCAGATAATGTTGTGGATGGGTAAGGTTAAACATCAAATTCTAGATCAGATACCCAAATGTTGAAATTCTAGATCAGATACCCTTATGTTGTGAATGGGTAAGGTTAGAAATCATGAAATTCTAGATCAGATACCCAAATGTTGTGGATGGGTAAGGTAAAACATGAAATTCTAGATCAGATACCCTAATGTTGTGGATGGGTAAGGTAAAACATGAAATTCTAGATCAGATACCCAAATGTTGTGGATGGGTAAGGTAAAACATCAAATTCTAGATCAGATACCCTTATGTTGTGGATGGGTAAGGTAGAAAACATGAAATTCTAGACAGATCAAATGGGTTAAAACATCAAATTCTAGATCAGATACCCTTATGTTGTGGATGGGTAAGGTTAGACATCAAATTCTAGATCAGATACCCTTATGTTGTGGATGGGTAAGGTAAAACATGAAATTCTAGATCAGATACCCTTATGTTGTGGATGGGTAAGGTAAAACATGAAATTCTAGATCAGATACCCTTATGTTGTGGATGGGTAAGGTAAAACATCAAATTCTAGATCAGATACCATTATGTTGTGGATGGGTAAGGTAAAACATGAAATTCTAGATCAGATACCCTTATGTTGTGGATGGGTAAGGTAAAACATGAAATTCTAATGTTGTGGATGGGTAAGGTAAAACATGAAATTCTAGATCAGATACCCTAATGTTGTGGATCATGGGTAAGGTAAAACATCAAATTCTAGATCAGATACCCTTATGTTGTGGATGGGTAAGGTAAAACATGAAATTCTAGATCAGATACCCTAATGTTGTGGATGGGTAAGGTAAAACATCAAATAGTTAGATAACCTTATGTTGTACCTGTGTAGACTAGATCAGATACCCTAATGTGGATGGGTAATGTTTCAAACCTTAAGGTAAACATGAAATTTATATTTGCATTTTTAGTTAGTTTTTTTAGCCCACCATATTCAGATGATGGACTTATCAATCAGATACCCAAATGTTGTGGATGGGTAAGGTAAAACATGAAATTCTAGATCAGATACCCTAATGTTGTGGATGGGTAAGGTAAAACATGAAATTCTAGATCAGATACCCTAATGTTGTGGATGGGTAAGGTAAAACATGAAATTCTAGATCAGATACCCTTATGTTGTGGATGGGTAAGGTAAAACATGAAATTCTAGATCAGATACCCTTATGTTGTGGATGGGTAAGGTTAGACATCAAATTCTAGATCAGATACCCTTATGTTGTGGATGGGTAAGGTAAAACATGAAATTCTAGATCAGATACCCAAATGTTGTGGATGGGTAAGGTAAAACATCAAATTCTAGATCAGATACCCTTATGTTGTGGATGGGTAAGGTTAGACATCAAATTCTAGATCAGATACCCTTATGTTGTGGATGGGTAAGGTTAGACATCAAATTCTAGATCAGATACCCTTATGTTGTGGATGGGTAAGGTAAAACATGAAATTCTAGATCAGATACCCTAATGTTGTGGATGGGTAAGGTAAAACATGAAATTCTAGATCAGATACCCTAATGTTGTGGATGGGTAAGGTAAAACATGAAATTCTAGATCAGATACCCTAATGTTGTGGATGGGTAAGGTAAAACATGAAATTCTAGATCAGATACCCTTATGTTGTGGATGGGTAAGGTAAAACATGAAATTCTAGATCAGATACCCTAATGTTGTGGATGGTTTGGGTACAATGTCAGATTTTAGTTATTTAACCTTCTACCTGTGTAGACATTTTTTATCAATGTTGACACTAATGTCATAGAATATAGAATAGTTTCAAACCTTAATTGAACATTTTATATTTGCATTTTTAGTTAGTTTTTTTAGCCCACCATATTCAGATGATGGACTTATCAATCGCCCTTCATCCATCGTCTGTTGTACCTCCATCCTTAAACAATTCTTGTTATCACTACCAGGTATTTCTTGATCATTCTCAAGTTTCATATGTAGCTTTACTTTTTTCCCTAGTTCTGCATAGCCCATTTTGGGGATGATCAGAGAAACAAGTCATAGTTTATCATGGCTGTTTCTGGAGAAACATTGGATAGATCATTCTCAAACTTGATATGTAGCCCAGGTTCACCGTAGTTTCGAGCTGTGCACAGTGAATTTGATGAAATGATCAGAAAAACAAGTTGGCATCTTGGTTTTTCGACAATTATAGTTTGTAATCACTATTGCTGGAGAAGTGTTGGATGGATCATTCTCAAATTTCATATGTAGGTTTGTTTTGGTTCCATTATCCAAATAGACAAACATTTTGGTTTCTCATACTCATAGTTTGTTATGACTAATTCTGGATAAGTACTGGATGGATTATTCTTAAACTGTTGCTTCATATGCAATTTTAGTTTAGTTCTTAGTTTTGCATAAATTATTTTAGGACTGAGCAGAAAACAGGATGGCAAATAGGTGGTGATCTTGTGCTTTGAAAGCTATTGTTTGTTACTGCTGTTTCTGCAGAATAGTTCGGTAGATTATTCTCTCATTTCATATGTAGGTTTGCTATAATCTGTAGTTATACCCTTTTTTATTTTTTGACTGATCAGAGAAGCAAAATGGGAGACAGGTAACATTCTTTGAATTTGACAATGAAAGTTTGATATTTCTATTTCTTGAGGAGTACTGAATGGAGCTTTTTTAACTTTGATATGTTGGTTTCACTTGGTACGATATTGTGCCCTTTTGATTTTGGAATTGATCTGAGAAACAAAAAGCCAACAGATAAACATCTTGGATTTTGCAGTTAAAGGTTATTACCACTGTTTCTTCATATAATGATGAGCAGAAACGGAGGAAAGAAGAGGAAAGAAAGTTAAAGAACAAAATAAAGATAAAATATTGGTGGGCATAAATTCAAGATCCCTCTAGGATCTCTTGTTCTCAAGGAAGGTGTATTCTATGTCTATATTTTTATGTCTGAAACAATTTGCATCTTTGTTGATCTGCTGGAAAGTTGTATTTGATTCTTTTTTATTAAGTATGTGAGTCTTGTCTAACTAGAAAAGGAATAATCTTAAAAAGACCATTTATATATGAAAAATTTTCAAAAAATAAAATTAAAATTAGTAACTTTTCCTGTCATTTGGTAGCTGGAGATTTGTGATTTTTTCCAGGTCCCTCGCTGCCTCTGCCCCTATTTGGAGCTTCATAGGTCAGATCCCTTGTGAGGCTCAGTTGCAAGTTGTCACCAACTCTTTCAAGAGGGAGTCTTCAACCTGTGTCAAAAACATCAGGAAGTCATGGGGTGTCATCAACACATTAGGTGCTACAGGTACATAATGTCACAGATTGTAAGGACAAGCTAATTCACCATACAACACAATGGAGGCTACATGTACACAGCATCACAGATTGTAAAGACAGGCTAATTCACCATACAACACCATGGAGGCTACTTGTACACAGCATCACAGATTATAAAGACGAGCTAATTCACCATACAACGCCATTGGGGCTACTTGTACACAGCATCACAGATTGTAAAGACAGGCTAATTCACCATACAACACCATGGAGGCTACTTGTACACAGCATCACAGATTATAAAGACAAGCTAATTCACCATACAACACCATTGGGGCTACTTGTACACAGCATCACAGATTGTAAGGACAAGCTAATTCACCATACAACACAATGGCAGCTACAGACAAGCTAATTCACCATACAACACATTGGGGGTTACAGACAAGCTAATTCACCATACAACACATTGGCAGCTACAGACAAGCTAATTCATCATACATCACATCGGGGGCTACAGACAAGCAAATTCATCATACATCACATCGGGGGCTACAGACAAGCAAATTCATCATACATCACATCAGGGGCTACAGACAAGCTAATTCACCATATATCACATTGGCAGCTACAAACAAACAAATTCATCATACATCACATTGGCAGCTACAGACAAGTTAATTCATCATACATCACATTGGCAGCTACAGACAAGTTAATTCATCATACATCCTGACTATATTTAGTATGTTTATGTATTATAGAATGGTCAATATTGGCTATTACATTACACCAGCAGTAGTTTGGAACTTTATTTCCTGTGTTGATTTATGCTTTGCCAGATCTAATTTGGTTACATATTTCATGAGCTTGAAGTTTATAAAAGAGAAGCATAGTTTCAAAATGGAACACTTCAGTTTGGTAGGTTTACTAGAATGCATAGACAATGTTTTATAAGAGTCCATATCAAAGGAAGCTCTGTTTTGTCATACTTTTCTGTACCAAATAAGCTGTGTATTGGCTGAAGCCAAATAAACGAAAGATTCTCTCAAAGTTTTTTCATCTTTTGTATTCTTTTATCTTTACCAAAACCTAGCTTGTGTGACATTACCATTAATTCTCCATATGTTGCCCCAAAAGTTTAACAACCATTATTTTATTTCAGACTTGGGGAGGGCACGCCTTTCCACCACATTTGATTTGTGTGCACTGTTGAACACGAGTGCAGATGCAGGTGCCCTGAAGTCATGGCTGTTAGAGGTCATGTTTAACCTGGCTATGGTAGATTATCCCTATCCAGCCTCTTTCCTTGAACCTCTGCCTGGCTGGCCTATCAAGGTGAGGTCTTTTTCTGTATAGTACCAAATCCTAAGCAAGGTATATGTAGTTAACACTTTATCTAATTATTAAGGTCCATTTATTGCTTTAGCTCTCTGGGAGGTCAGATAGTGACTTTGACTACAGACACTTTCTTAAAATGATGAGTAGAGGAACAGGAAACTTTGTACTGAAAATATGTTGTAAATCCATTGGAAGGTTATTGTGAACATCCATGTTTTCGTGACTTGGATCTATATGTTTGAAAACTGTTTTATCATCTGTTCTTTCTTCAAAATAATATTCAATTGACCAAAGATAGAAACAAACCAGTTGGTAGAGAAACTCTTATATAAAATAGATGTCATTTTGTATACCAAAATAAGGAAACTGTTACCCATTTCTGGACCAGGACAATGAGAATAAATTCAGGTGATCTACAGGTTTGAGAATGGGGTCACCACAAACTGTATGTAGCTTATGAGATCATGGTTATAGCTAATATGTTTATTTTTTATTTTTTACATACAGGCTGTGTGTGGCCCTTTGTCTAATGAAGTTGTGGATGATGTAGCCTTAATTGAGGCTCTATCTAAGGCAGTCAAAGTATACTACAACTACACTGGTCAGGCCAAGTGTTTAGATGTCAATCAGAATGCAGTGGGAAGTCTTGGAGATGAACTATGGGGATATCAGGTAAGCAGTTTTATAGTGACCCTCTTTATTCTGGAATAGAGAAACTTGTTCAAACAATGGGGATATCAGGTTAGTAGTTTTATAACGACGTCTTAGTCTGGAATAGAGAAACTTGTTCAAAGTATGGGGATATCAGGTTAGTAGTTCTATAGCGACATCTTTAGTCTTGAATAGAGAAACTTGTTCAAACTCTGGTGCTCTCAGGTTAGTAGTTTTATAGTGACGTCTTAGTCTGGAATAGAGAAACTTGTTCAAAGTATGGGGATATCAGGTAAGCAGTTTTATAGTGACCCTCTTTATTCTGGAATAGAGAAACTTGTTCAAAGTATGGGGATATCAGGTAAGCAGTTCTATAGCGACATCTTTAGTCTGGAATAGAGAAACTTGTTCAAAGTATGGGGATATCAGGTTAGTAGTTCTATAGCGACATCTTTAGTCTGGAATAGAGAAACTTGTTCAAAGTATGGGGATATCAGGTAAGCAGTTCTATAGCGACATCTTTAGTCTGGAATAGAGAAACTTGTTCAAACTCTGGTGCTCTCAGGTTAGTAGTTTTATAGTGATGTCTTAGTCTGGAATAGAGAAACTTGTTCAAACAATGGGGATATCAGGTAAGCAGTTTTATAGTGACCCTCTTTATTCTGGATTGGAGAAACTCACCCAAATTCTGGAGCTATCAGATAAAAAGCAGTCTTATAGCGACGTCTTAGTCTGGAATGGAGAAACTCATCCAAAACCTTAATTAGTTATTTGGAAATTTTCGACTCATTTTGTACTGATGTATCAAATCATCATTTAAAAATCAATCATTGAGGTTAATTTGTCAAAGAAAAGTTAGGTTAAAAGTGTGTTCTCATTTGTTCTCATCTATAGATGTTAAATATTACTGACAAGGTATGTAGATAACTACAGGTTATCATTCTCTGTTTTTGTCACATACATACAGAATAGAATTTGTGATTACATGTACATAAGGGCTCTCACTGAAAACACCTGTTATCAATATATCAGGATACTTAAGACAGTTGACATTGATGCATTTAACAAATATCAATGTTTTGGAAATTGCATTTGTACATAACAGCGATAACTCACATGTTGCTTTTAATTACAATAGAAGGATGTAAAAGGCGTTACAGAATATTGTAACAATATATCAATATTTTAGCCAGTTGATGATATAATGCTGCTTTTTTCCCTTCAGTGACAGTGCTTAATTTTATCAGAGATCTGAGTATGCTTACACAATGTTTTATGGTACCAAATTTTTAAAGTGAACATTTGCAGTATCCTCCTGATCTAGCAAATAAAAGCCATAGATAGTTAATAACTGTTTACTTTAATCTCTGACCTAAATTTCCACAGGCTTGTACTGAAATGGTGATGCCATCCTGCTCCAATGGTGTGACAGACATGTTTGAACCTACCACCTACAACTTCAGTCAGGTTTCTGATGAGTGCTTTAAACAGTTCAAAATCCGGCCGCGGAAGTCTTGGGTCATAACAGAGCGGAAAGTCTTGCCAGCAATATCATCTTCAGGTAAACAGTTTAACAGAGTAGGGTTTCAAGTCTTGGGGGAAAAACATTAAAACTGCCAGCAATATCATCTTCAGGTAAACAGTTTGTGCAATCTTGACAGAATTTTCTACGATAGGGTTTCCTAGTTCCTTCAATATTGAGGGTTTTAAATACAAATTACGTAATCAAGAAAAGAACCCTTAATGAGCCCCTGGTTTTCATCTTGATTTCGCAATTACCATCTGTAGGACTCTATTAAACTCCCTTCCTGCACATATACTTGTACAAATCATATACTTCAAATCACAACATGTCCTGATATGTTCTGTGGTGATATGGATAACATCATGTCTGTAGTGAAGGGGCTATTCATTTTAAAGAAAGGGTCACTAAAAAAGATGACACCCATTACCTTTGGTATGTTTGAAATGACTTCATGGATATTTTGAAGAAGTATTTGATATTTTGAAGAATTATTTGTTCTTGTGGTAGTAAAAAACTTCATTACTTGTTGACAGTAACGGCCTTCTTGACCCGTGGTCTTCTGGTGGCGTGCTGAAGTCTATCTCACCCAGTCTTACAGCCATCATCATCCCTAATGGTGCTCACCATGTAGATCTTCGTACCTCAAACCCAAAGGATACACCAGACATCACCAAGGCTAGGCAGACAGAGGAATATATCATTAAAGGATGGGTCAAGGGAGACAACTCATGAGCTCCTCATGTTTCCTGGACAGAATTATTGTTTTAACAGTCACTACTATACAGTTTATACTTGGTAACTAAACAGTTTATACTTGGTAACTAGTTAACTAGACAGTTTATATTTGGTAACTAAACAGTTTATACTTGGTAACTAGACAGTTTATACTTGGTAAATTTTAACAGTTTCTACCAAAACAAATTATTTTTAATATAAGGCAAAATGATGAGAAAATATTACATACTGACAAAGTTTTTTTTTAACGGTTAAATTTTCACAAAAAGTTTTAAGTAAAAGATGTTTATAAACATTTTTTTATTTCAAAGGTTTCTGATTTTTCGCAGCTTTTTTCCATTCTCAGAAAAAGAAAAAAAATATGTGAGCTTCATTTATTTAATATAAAGGATCTGAACATTCCATAATGTAATTATTGTAAGTAACAAGGGGCAGGTGTGGGGGCAAAGGAGGCCTTTTTTGTTGTCTCCTTTATTACTGGTTTTTTTATCACTCAATCATGCCTTCGTGTCCCTTTCCAACATATATATGCTATCATATTTCTCGTATCTCAGATTTGCTTTCTTTTAATTGATGTCGTGTAAAATGTTCCAAAGATATTTTATACTCTATGTGTTAACTGATGGCCTCAGCAGATCTATACTCTCCGATTCCTTGAAATTGATCTGGTGTAAATATGAATGGTTAAGATATTTTTAATTATCTCAGGTGTAAATATGAATTGCCAAGATGTTTTACAGTATCACTTGTGTAAATATGAATGGTCGAGATAATTTCAGTTACATTGATTGTAAATGTAGACATCTGGCCCCAGTGACTCAAAAGTTTATTGAAGTTAACCAGTGAATAGTGAAAAGTTCAAATTGCTGAACTGAACAAACAAGAGTGTTAAGGATAAAATTAAAGTTATAAATATATCGTTATGGCTTGTCTTATCAAATCAACATATGTGAAATGATAAAGAATGTTTCCAATTTTTTTATTTCATGTTTGGAAGTTTTCACTTACCACTGGTTATCTCTAACCAGTCATTGAACAACTGGGGCCCTATCACTAAGGACAGCACACGAGAGAAAACCAGCACAACTGTGATATAGAATCGGATTTAATAGCTAGTCAAATGTAACAAACACACATGTCTGGAATTTTTATTTTTTATTTTATATTTATGCCTTAATTTTGTATGAAAAAAAGATGTTTAAATTGTCACCTAATTTATTTTACATAATGATAC
The DNA here is from genome assembly GCF_031769215.1 of Ylistrum balloti. Classification (NCBI taxonomy): domain Eukaryota; kingdom Metazoa; phylum Mollusca; class Bivalvia; order Pectinida; family Pectinidae; genus Ylistrum; species Ylistrum balloti. Next base: position 230,991 of record NW_026781887.1, read on the forward strand.
ATCAGTTTTATCTTTTGGAAATAGTTTTGATATCAGTGTCATGCGATAGTGATAATATTGTTTGTAATATGTAACCATATATTATAATGATCTAGTTATTGTATTACATGTCGGTTTAACATATGGTTTTACATTACCTTTTAGTGTGTATAATAACACTGAATTATCTTACATGATAATCAAATACCATTATACTTGTGTATGTAGACTGTTTTGTGGGTGTGCAATCTGAATCACTGAATCACAGTTTTCAGTTGATGAAAATCAAATTCAGGCTTATAAGAACACATTCTTATCGTTTCCTTTATTATTTCGGATACATTTCCATGACTTTGGAATCTGGTTCACATGGCTTTAAGTCTTTTCTATTATTTTCCTTTTTACAGCTTAACCTTCAAGTTGTATATGTACACCTAGTATAGATTAAGATGCACTAAACATTAGTACACACAATACTATGTACAGATTAGTTCACTCAATCTAAAAAATAAATAAAATTTATTTATTTCACAATTTCTATTAATGACTTGTTGGTCCATATAGAAGGATGTGAAAGGTCGTACCCATGTGGTTGGGTAAGTCACCCCTAGCTTTTCACATCCATTCCAGGAATTAACGCCAGGACATCTAATTGGAAGAAGAATGTGTTACCACTACACCACCCACTCTATCTACATGATACGAAGTAGGGGAAGTAACTCCCTCAGTATGTCACAGTGGAGAGTTAAAAAGATTCCAATGGCTAAATTGTATGTATTCTATAACTTATTATGTAGGAGGACATAGTTCAGTGGCATTAATTAGTATGTGGACTGTGAAAATATTCTTATCTGAAATATTAATTTGTCTAGTAGTGTCACAGTGCTGCTTGGAGAGATTACTACACATGTACATGGATCTGCTTTGTGGATGAGATATCTCAACCTGAGTATAAGAGTTAGGCTGATCAAGGTTTCATATAGGATATATTCTATGGCATTAAGAAGAAATAAATCAATTGATAAAGCAAGATCTATTTAGAGATTCCTGGATTAACTAGTACAATGTTTAAATTCAGTGATGATATTATCTTGACATGGCCTCAGCTTCTATGCATTTGTATATATCTCTCATTCAACACAGTCTGACTGGTCGCAATGCTTTTATAACCAGGATTTTCAAGGATCCAAAAATGACTCAACATATTAATAATCATCAATAATTTATGGATATTTCAATGAAAACTTCAGCATCTGCTGACATCACTTAGCGTGTTTCTCTAACACACCAGAGGGATTTGAATATTGCCTTGTTTTGGTACCATGTAATGATGTTGTAATGAATAAAGAACAATGTATGTTTACATTTAAACCGTGACAAAATAGTTGTTTATGATGTGTACCAATCATTGCAGTGATTAGTATTGTATTACCAGTGTCCTAATGTGCCCGTTAATTCCCGCTACAAACTACCATTACATACAGTGAAAAAACAATATCAACATCATTCAACATCGGAACAGACAAGGGACTTGAAACATTGTCTTAAAATTCATTGTAATAACAAGGACAGGATTTTTTATTGTGAGATTTCTGGAACAATTCTTAAAATACCTCAATAATGAAGCTACAGTATAAAGGCTGCTTAAACAAAGTGGATATGTGATCGTAAAACAAAGATTAATAGGGATCAAAGCAGCAGTTTCTTAAAGTCATAAAACACGGAAATAATACCAGCTGATGAGAATACATACACACACTCAAAGGTCGTAAACATAGAAAACACTTCAAACTGTACCTGCAGTCAAACTCAGCAGTAACATGAAGACAAATCGTGCTGAAAAAACAGTTAAATTAGCAACTGAAAGTGCTGGGTATTGTGGTATTATATAAACATACAAAGAATTATCTGTAAGTTAGAAGTGTTACCAAAGAACTCAATAATAACAGTTTTATATGTGATGTTCTCGGTGGAAATTTTTCCGTAAAGTTGAATTATATTTTGATGTGAATCAGAAATACATATCAGCAATATTTCAATGTTATGGGTATAGAAGGATAACAAGGTCACTACTAAAACTACTCTATGGAGTGTATCGTGCTTGATAGAATGAAAAGGACATGTTAACCAAAGCGAAAACAAATACTCATCACAATTCATTTCAGAGATGTTTTCAAACAATTTCTGCCATTCTGACTACAAATAAGATATTTTCTACTGTGATAAATTTGTTTAAATGACTGTTGACCGTCGTCAACTCTCAAGATACTGTTTGTGATGAACTCTTTATATATTTATTATGACCAACTCCTTACATATTGACTGTGACCAACTCCTTACATACAGACTGTGACCAACTCCTTACATACAGACTGTGACCAACTCCTTACATACAGACTGTGACCAACTCCTTACATACAGACTGTGACCAACTCCTTACATACAGACTGTGACCAACTCCTTACATACAGACTGTGACCAACTCCTTACATACACACTGTGACCAACTCTTTATATATTGACAGTGACCAACTCCTTACATATTGACTGACCAACTCCCTACATACAGACTGTGACCAACTCCGTATATATCGACCGTGACCAACTCCTTACATATTGACTTTGACCAACTCCTTATATATTGACACTGACCAACTCCTTACATATAGACTGTGACCAACTCCTTACATATAGACAGTGACCAACTCCTTACATACACACTGTGACCAACTCTTTATATATTGACAGTGACCAACTCCTTACATACAGACTGTGACAAGCTCCTTACATATAGACTGTGACAAACTCCTTACATACAGACAGTGACCAACTCCTTATATATTGACAGTGACCAACTCCTTACATACAGACTGTGACAAGCTCCTTACATATAGACAGTGACCAACTCCTTACATACACACTGTGACCAACTCCTTATATATTGACTGTGACCAACTCCTTATATATTGACTGTGACCATCTCCTTACATATTGACTGGCTAACTCCTTATATATAGACTGTGACATCTCCTTATATATTGACTGTGACCAACTCCTTACATATAGACTGTGACCAACTCCTTACATACACACTGTGACCAACTCTTTATATATTGACAGTGACCAACTCCTTACATATTGACTGGCCAACTCCTTATATATTGACTTTGACCAACTCCTTACATACAGACTGTGACCAACTCCGTATATATCGACCGAGTGGGTTTATCCTCCTCATTGGGGTGTTGTCCCTTTCTTCCAAGAGGGCTGCTCCCAGTTGGGCCAGAGTAACAGGGGAGACTGACGTCGTCGTACCTGTCTATCCAGCTGGTCCCAAAAGTACTCGATAGGGGATAGGGACTGTATGGCGGCCAGTCCAGTGGAGGGATATTGTTGTTAATGACAGAGTTGCCACAGATCCTGGCTACATGGGGACGAGCATTATCCTGCTGGAATCTGTGGCTGTTATGCTGCAATAATGTAAAGACATGGGTCGGAGGATCTCTTTATCTAGCGTCAGTTAAATTACCCGCTACCACAACCAGTGGTGATTTAACTCCATGCGAGATCTCTCCCCACACCATAACCGATCCACCCCTATGCAGCAGTCGGCAAAATGTTCTCCACGATGTCGGTATACACGATGTCAAACTTCTGCTCGAAACAGAGTGAACCATGACTCGTCAGTTAACAAGTCCCGTCTCCACTGCCTCAATGATGGATAGGACGCCCAGACCAAGATCTATCAGCAACCCGCCCGGTTTCCCTTAGACGTCTTACAAGACATTCTATAGTACATATATGGACACCTAAATGTCTGGCAACCTGCATTTGCCTTTGACCTTGCGTAATCATTGCAATGGCCTGACCCCTCTGAACTCTGTCAGTCGTGCCATTGTTTTATGCTATCAGAAATTAATCAAAATATCAGAAAACGATGTATCTCTATGAAGACTACCTAATGGTATGATGAGCAGTGTTTCTCAATGTCACAACACTGCTATGCACGAGATTTTCCCATTTCGTGCTTTCCCCGGAAGACAATGTTACACAATGCAATATTAGATACAGGACCATGTGCACTGTAACCCAGAGAGTTGCTTGACCTATTGAAATCAGATTATGCATATTAGTACCGAATTATTTCCAATGATTATTTTTGTCATTTAATATTCATTTCAGAAAAATACCATTTGGTCTACGAATAAACATCGTTGCGATTCGTATTTCATGTTATCGAGTTTATAGTATAAATATCATGTCATTTCTAGAGGGTCCATTCATCAAAGTGTCAACATACTTGATACCATTGGTTCGTTGCTCGCCTTGACGTTCCATCCCTGCCTGGTGTTGGATCGTACTTCTCAGCGCACCCAAGTACACCTGCCAGGTTAAATTGTGCAGTGCCATTCACGCGAACACTAGAGTTCCAGGTACGGATCGGTACCCCATATTTCCGCTGCAGTTTTTACCTGGATCTATTGAGAGATAATTAAACCTGTAATAGATAATTCACATTAAACATTAGCTATTAAACAAACAGACCTGTAGATACGTGAAGTGTAAGACGAGCATGCCGTGATTCAGTAGGCGCAGGTTTTCTGGCACGACTCAGAAGATGTCACGGGCTATACAATGGTATTTTTGGTCTTGTTTTTCAATCCATGCCTGACTACAGTGAGAAATATTTGGTAAATGTTGCATTACAGAGTAGTCAACACTCTATAGAACAAAATCGAGACAACGGAGTAAAGGAAGGCATACTTCTTTCTCTGTCTGGAACCTCATTAGATTTGTACAGATATAACTAGAGACATCTAAAGTAATCTCTGATACTATTTATATCACAAAGTAATGAGACAATGCATGTTTAATTAGTTTGATAATGAATATCGGAAATGTTCATCTACAAATGAATGAAAGAATTAATGGTTGAATAAATGAAGAACCGATCTTCCTTTGTAAACAAGAAATACTTGACATTATCATCAGCTTCCTCTCGCCCGAAAAAAAAAAGCACTTTCGCGATTTTAAAACATCTTTAGAATATCCACCTGTAAAAGTATACATATCTCTATAGATGTGGCTTATGTATATGAAGGTAGTGAGATATTTTATTACGTCTATTAAATACATCCCGTCTTTATGTGAATAGTATTATATCTCAAGTTTTATGTTTTCGTTGTCGGGGAGGTCGACCGATCACATACGTACCCCGTGTACCTGTTTCTCCATTGTACCTCCGTTTTAAGTATTGCAATATATCAGCAACACACTAGTTTTGTAAATGAAATACGCTCTTTCTCTTTCTTTCATTTTCGTTTTATTTCTTTCAATAAGAAACCAGTTCCTTTGTCTAAAACCTTTTGATCTTTTGATAGTACAAATTGTATGTGCTTTTTAACAACAGTTTTATATGTACTACAGTACAATTAATCAATGGGATTTTATTCTTGTCGTCACGATATGCCATATGGCAACTTTTATGAATAAAAATAGTTTATAAAAATCGTCAGCATCTCCGATCCCGCTATCTTTAAATCCTTTGTGTAGAACAATAAAACACTAATCGGGAAGTCGTTTTTGGTATTCAAGTATTATTTTAATATAGATCTGAAATTCAGAGTATTTATTTACAAAAGAATCGGGCACAAGTTAGTTCAACTTATAGTTGCCCTTTCCTCAATGCATTGCGTCTTGGCTTCCTCGACATTCCTTGATTACGATCATTTACTTGTATGAGATCCTGACAAGATCGGCATTGATTGTAACCCATGGACTTTCAAGGACAGGCTCAATTTTTGAGATTTTCCCCCTTCTTTTTTGCCACAGGCCAGACAGATGTATCATCTGCCTCTACATAATTCGAGTTTGAAAAAGGTTAACTAATACATGAAAATTATGGGAAATATCTTAAATACCTGCAACACTAAAACTATCAAGTGAATGAACACTTATGTAGTTATACGTGGGGTTCACCAGGACAAATTTGAATCGAGCTGGTTTGAAATCTCGATCTCGCATTTGACAAGTAAGTAAATTAAAGGGGAATTCAATATTTACGATTCCGAAATCGAAGTTGTGTTAATATCCACACCGAAGTAAGGCACCGTAACTGATGACTGTGATGTATAGAGGAGAATAACGGCAATATAATTGATGTTCGCGATATATAATATGATGTGTAAAAGAGACATTAGTGTTAACTGATGTTTGTAAGGAAGAGTGGGGCGCTGCAAGTTAACTGATGTTTGTAAGGAATAGTGGGACCCGACAAGTTAACTGATGGTTGTGACGAATAATGGGACCCGGCAACATAACTGATGTTTGTGACGTATAGAGGAGCTAGGGAATAGACTAGGCAACATAACTGATGTTTGTGACGTATAAAGGAGCTAGGGACTAGACTAAGCAACATAACTGATGTTTGTGACGTATAGAGGAGCTAGGGACAAGACTAGGCAACATAACTGATGTTTGTGACGTATAAAGGAGCTAGGGGACTAGACTAGGCAACATAACTGATGTTTGTGACGTATAGAGGAGCTAAGAGACTAGACTAGACAACATAGCTGATGTTTGTGACGTGTAGAGGAGCTAGGGGACTAGACTAGGTAACACAGCTGATGTTTGTGACGTATAGAGTAGCTAGGGGACTAGACTAGGTAACATAACTGTTGTCTGTGGTGTATAAAGAGCCTAGACTAAGTTATTTTCGTAAAATTGTTTCGAGTGTTCAAAAGAATTTTCTTTAAACTTTATTAAATGATTTTATGTTAAACTCTCGAACTGTAGGTCTTAATAAATCATGAATCACGTGTATAGACTAGTTTTAAAAAGCGTGAGCAGGAATCACTTGGCTATTGTAGATATTTTATTGGCTAGATTTATGACAGAGATACCTGAACAACGCCCAGCTTTTATCTGTGTTTCGTTATCCCCAATAGGTTCACGCTGTACATTTTAAACATGTTTATTTCCACATAAGTGTTTTTGAAATATCAGCTGAAAAGGAGGTAATGGAAAACAGACGTGTGTTGTGATTTACTACAAGTTAATAAGCTTGGTCTACATTGTTCGGACTGTTTTCTTCCTTCCGGTAGCAATTTTCTTGATATCACATTAAATATATCAAAATAGTTGTGGAAGTAATAAATGATACCCACGTACCCGTTCACATCTTCGTGTGAATATATTTACTCGTGGTGTGTGGGGTACCGAGTTCTAGGTCCCTTCTCACAAAATTATCAAAATTACTTAAAGAGAAATATTGACATGAAATATATTTCAATTAATCCTTAATCGTGATGTACAAAATAAGACGACATCTCTCAGAGATCTGGCGCCCTATCGCGCCCTATCAATGGATCTTTATTTGGTCTTCAAAAGATGGACATTTGTCCTTCTCTATTTGGTTTTTTCTCTTCTTTATATATAAATTGAAATTTATTCTTAATCTTTATCTATCAAATCAAAGATGAAAACTTGTCGGCCACTTTGTTTTTCTGACCAGTCCCAAAAACAGATGGCCACAAGTGGGAGGTAAGGGGATTTGAGAAAGATTCATCATTTTCTTCAAGAAATAACAACAAACTTTAATCGACAAAATCCAAGACAGTCCCCTCTTAACCCTTTTGTTTTGTTTTTGTTTGTAAGTAGAGACGAACCTACATATGAAATCTGAGAAAGATTTACGAAGTACCTCCCAGGTAATTTCATTGTCAAAATTTAAAATGGCCGCCTGTCAGCCATTTTGGTTTTCTGTACAATACCAAGATCAAAAGGGCACAACTAGGATAGAATGTTGTCGAAAAAAAATGGCTTCCGCAGATATGGATATACAAATACTATTGGAAAGGATGTATTGTTCGACTCCCCTGGACAGTCTGATTTCAACATCATAAAGTTATTATGAATATGTTTTTTTTCGTTTTGCGGTTTTACCCGATGTTCGGTGAGAAAAAAGGGAATTTATGAAATTTAGTACAATGTTCTGTACGGATTTGATATTCAATTAATATATTTTCGCGTTTTTTTTACTACATGGAATGTTGCCCACAATATTATGGAGTTTTATCGTGTTTTTTTTTCATATTGGTGAGTCAACTCCATACTGTCATACAATTGTAAGAAAGTCTTTAGAACGTCAGAACAATTTGGAATACCTCGAATATTCCAAACAAATATAACATTCACAACACAGTAAATGTGCCATATTGTGGAACTGATATTAAACGATTATCGCCCGGATTAGTGGGGAGACGCTTAACCATCCAAAAAATATTGTTCATTATCCTTATATATCACTACAAAAGGAAATACCTACTTGTCAAGCGTTCGGGAAGGTTAACCTTCCTTTGCTTTATCGACGGCGCCCGCCAAGTAAATCTTGATCGATCCAGGCTATCAATGACATATTTGCAAATGAGAACATGGTAAACAAGGAACCCCCATCAATGGTCTATATATATATGTTTGTTTATGTTGTCTTCATTGCTAATATGTCAGCATTCTTTGTTTTAACAGCCATTTACGTTCCCACAAACCGGTTATAGGTACTCCAGCTCTCCGAGTAACAGGGAACAGGTAGGAGCACAATACATATGTATTATACTGATCTTAAAGATCAGGAATAGTGCCATGTCATGATAATGTCCACACAATTTATCACATACATACATATACAGGGATTATTCCGTTTATTGCAAATATTTTAAATGCACATTTTTAGACATATTCCAATTTCACAGATTTTTTTTATCAGCATGTCGGCAACAAATTATTTATAGCATTGCTTAATGAATTACAGTTCAATATCTATAAAGAATTGGTGTTTACAAATCAGTTATATACCAAAAAGGACTTTTTCTCTTTCTTTGGTTGAAATCAGAATTATCATTGTACATATATTTATAGTGTTTATCAACAAAAAACATAAACCTATAGGATATCAAAAGACTTAAAATATTCAAATTTGAATTACATACTGCTGACAGAAGGGTACAGAACACCCATTAATATTAACATTTTTTTATCGACAAGATCATTTAATAGGTAAGTGATTGATTTTACCAGAGGTCCTACCAAATATATCTACAACAAAAAATTCTTGGAATAATGCTTTATACATCACAAAGCTAGAAAATACTTTAAAGAAATTTAAAACATATCATTACATGTACAATATCTGATGACTTCCTCATATGCCCTGCTTGTCACTCACTGAGTCATTAGAATTACCAGACTTGTTAAATTAAGTAACTACACAGCACAAAAGACAGTGTTATCATCACAGGTCAGAGTTTTCTCTAAGACCCTCAATTTTTCTAATTGAAATAGTCCAAGGGCTTGCATCCTATATGAAAATAAGTAACACTTTAATAATTTCGGGGTCCTTTGTCAACTTAAGGAGTTAAAATGAAGGTTTTTGAGAGTCAGGAAAAACTCTGACAGCCAGATGCTTGATTGGATTAGTCAACCCCACTTAAAACAATTCTGATAACTAGGAAACACAGTTACATGTACATGAAAAAACCTCAGTTGTACTGTAAGCACAGATGTCCTGCACACAGCAGAAGTTTAAGGGGGAGGGGTCAATCTAGCACAACATCTGTCATATGTGTACCTAAATTTTTCCACTGGTAAGAACCAGAAAACCTAATTCTGACAATATCAAATAGTTTGTATTGTTACACTGAATAATGATGGGTCAAACCAGTTATCATCAAAGCTTGTCTTCTGTGTTGTAAGAATTACTTGGTAATAAATACTGAATAATCAAGCAAAAAAAAACATTTACACAAAGATAAGAATGAAAAATGATATTTATACATCTGATAAGTAAATCTTGGTGGTGAAATGTGATTTTGGACATCCAAACAGGTATCGCATGTATGTAAATAAATACTATTTAATGAAACTATTTCCAAAAAATCATAGTTATCTCCCCTTTACAATAAAAATCTGTGCCAACCAATGGATTCATACAAACCTATTTTTATCAATGCATCTTCCAATAACATCATACTTACTTTTCAAGAGAACTGAATACATTATTGTCAATATAGTCTGTTAAAAGCTTTATCATTACATCATCAAAGTCAAAAGTTCAGCGACTGGCTTATAGATCTCGGATGCCCTCACCTCTTAAAAATGTACTCACCATAGCTATATTAACTCCCAAGTTACCATATTTTTAACGCACCAGTTACTAATTAATTGTTATTAATCCTATGTCATATGACTTAATGGAGCTGTGACTGGCTAAGCATTCTCATTGCTTCCATTGTCACGTCATAACTTTATGATGTCATATACATTGCACCATCACCAAACAATGAGATAAACGATGAGAATCAATCTCATAAAATACCGAATTTATAAATAGAAACTCCTGTAAGTTACTCTATATATTAATTGTTTGTTCTATCACTGTTTTGCTTTTTTTTTTTCTTTTTTCTTTTTTTTGTACTTTCTTTGTATATTAAATTGTGCTTTATACTTTGGGAAACCATTGACATGTTGAAGATTCTTTCCTGGAGCAGGTAGTAAGATCACTGATGTGTCAAAGATTCTTTCCTGATGAAGGTAGTACAATAATTCAGTCTCTCTTTTGATTACTCTGCTAAAATCCAAGATGGTTTGAACTTTGAAAGGGTGAAAAGTGTGCATATCACCAAGTTATTGACTTCATCCAATCTCCAACATCATTTATTTCAGTCAATGATTGACACTGGAGATATCTATTGTCCAATTCAAATAAGCCTAAAGTTAAAGAGATATTTTCATTTTCCTATAGATCCGACTCGATCTCTGGGTATTAGTCTCAGTTCTGATCCATGTTTCAAAAATACATTTCCTGAAAAAAAAGAAACACAAATCAGAAATGCAATTTTTCAATTAAAAACAAACAAATTCATTAAAATTCAAATGTCACTTTTGATAACCTGGCTGAGAACCACTTAAATTCATTAATTAATTAAACATGCTTTATGAAGCAGATGAATTACAATGTGTTTTTAGAGGAAGGTTTATTAGAAAGTGCCAACAAAACTGCCAATTTTGCCAAAATCATGTAATAACTGATTTAACAGCAATAAATATCTATAAATTCCTGTGATCTCAGTTTTATCTTTAGACATTTTTGCCCTATTTACTTTGGGTAGCATGTGACGGGCCTCAGGCATGTTGTTCAGTGATGTTTGAATGAGCTTTACCACAAGGAATTCCCTTTAAAATGACACTGGCTGTACATGGAGCGATAACCAAGCAAACAAACCAATAGGTTAAAGCTAAGCTTGCCATCATATCATTTCAGGAAAAGTATTGACAATCTCCTGTCTGTATGTCACTGACCTCAGCAGGTATTTTAACATGTGAGTAGAATACATAACATTTTTGGGTTTTTTTTAGGGGATAGGTCTTATAGATGAATAACAGAACTTTCAATAGTTATACACTGCAGCACACAAATGATCATTTTGAATAGTTTTCACAAGTTCAAGTCACTCATTTCCCTCAATTTAAGTTGGACAAACTCCTGACATTAATTGATACTGGAATGATGTAAAAATAATTTGACTATACATTGACTAGTTTACATGTATCTTCAATAATAAACTTCTCTTAAATTTCTTAAAGTATCAAGGATTATTTTTTCAAATGCCTCAACAAGGGATCAAAACCAGGAACCTCAAATAAACTAGACTTTCTCTATATTGAGCTATCAAAGCAATTCTCATACTCCAGCCAGTAGGAAGCAACAAATGTTCCTGGGGTGATAAGAATATCAGTCTTACCAGCACTCTGAGCCGGATTTATTCCGATCCCATCATTGGTTATGATGGCACTGGTGGCAGCTGGTACCTTAAACTGGAACAACAAAATAGGTTACTAGTAAAATATGTACAGATGTATTAACATTACGACAACAGCTACTTCAGAAAATTTGTTACGTGACAATCATTGTGTCTATAGATTCTTTTTCTTGTTTTTGTCTCTTTTTTGAAAAATGGAACATAAATACAATTAGCTTGTAATGTTTTTTAATTGTTCTTGACAAGGATTTGATTGTGTAGCTTAGAGCAGTACAGAAAAATATATACAGTATAGGCCACCAAGTAAGATAAATTTTGGTCATATCAACATTAGAAGTGGAACAAGCAGATAGTGTGTTCAACCCCTGAGGAAATGTATACAATGACTCGTAACGGAAGAGATGACAATAATGATAAGCGGATTATAATACCTCTTCTGCAGCAAACTTGAGTACTGCTGTGAAAGGCGTCGCCTCTGGTACGCTAAGACTGTAACGCAAAGTTTAGAAATCATTACCATGTAAGTTTCTGGATTCAAACATCCTTTTCACTGGATAATTTCAACTTATATATACTAACTTGAGTGCTTAAGAAAAAAAAATCCTCTGGACCCGATATGTACCATCAACCATTTGATATTTAACAAAAAGATTTCCACTGCAGAAAAATCTGGCATCATGGCCTGTGAGAACACTAAATAACAGTATACATTACATATCTTTTAAATCGTAGCTAAGTATACACATGCACATGAAAGAGATGTCATTTCATAATGCATTACTTCACCAGGTATCGAACCCAGGAACCCTGACTTACTAGTCTAGAATTTACAACACTTATTCTTACACATTTCTAGCCAATACATGGTCAGTGTCTTAAGATATAGACTGTATTTTGATGCTGGTAAAGACAGACAAAAATGGCTGGCCTCTGGTGAGCCACTTTTGTTTCTCTGCCAGAGTCAATAAACAGCTTATATTTTAAGACATAGCAACATTGATTGAAGATTCAGACTACCAAAATGTTAACAGTTTGTTATTCAATTTTTTGTTTACCTGAGGTTGATATTGTGCTGAATTTGGTTCTATGACATGAATAATGTCAAAATAATTGCTCAGTGAGGAAATATATTGCGGACTCCAAATTCAATGAAAGATTTCCAATATTCTTTAATAAACTTCTTCTTCAAATCATATGTAACAGCGAGATATGATACTGGACTCCCGAGATATGACCACCCCCCCCCCCCCCCAAAAAAAAAAAAGATATGTTGACCAAAAGTCTAAGATATGTAATAATGAAATAAATAGTTATTTTAATTTTACATATCATCACATGATGTGGCATCGAAAAACAGAAATATAATTCTTTAAAGGAAGCGAGGAGTCTGAAGCAGCTTAAGTAGTTTGGTTAAAGCTGACTTCTTGTATATTTATACAATATTGTTACCAACTCAACATGGTGTGAGGTTTTGATTCCAGCACTTTTAAATAACACATTATTGCACCATCTTGTGAGAAGAAAGAAAGATAATGTGAGTGAAAGATCCTGACGAGAGACGAAATTTAAATAAATAATTCTGGATGTAGTGACACTGAAAATCACCATATGGACATATAACACACTGAAACAGGATAGTGTACTCACACTTTATACGGCAGTTTTGGATCCGAGGTCAGAGTGATCTTGAATGTAACTTTAGACCTGAAATATTTAGAGTAAAGATTATATGTATTATTGTGTCATAAAATTAGAAAAACGACAACGAAAGAGAAATATGTATAATAGTGTTGAACATGCTTACATTTTGACAAGATTCACCCGGCTTCCCTGACACGCAATACCGGAAATGGATTTCCCTAAGATGACGTAAAACATAACATATGAATAGAAATGGTCTGTTGTATTTTTTCTTATTTCTTGAAAAATCTGTATTTTTTCTTGGATGACTGAAGGTCGCCGTCCAATTAAATTAAACCTGCATTTTATGAATATTAAATAAACAAACATAACAGTGGTGCCACCTATCGGGAACACCACTTTATGATTCTATATTTAATGCCTTGATCATGTGACAGCAGGTGCTAGTTGGATTTTCTATACCGCGAAGAGCAGACGGTCCGAAATGGCAAAATGCCGAATGCTAGCTGTTGTGTGTTATTTGTTTATATCTGTGATTTCTGCATCGGACGATTTAAATAGTAACTATCAATATCCCCAAAATGAAGAAGAGACAAAGAAGGCAGATGAAGAAGAAGGAGTTGATAAATGGGGCCCTATCCCAGGTACGTCTCACTACGGTTTTACACAGGGAGGTGTGTCACATGTTGTTACTCTTTATTGGATTTATTTGATATTAGTAGAATGTGGAAACTATTTAGATAAGACTATCATTAAACATTGAAGTGACTTTGTTTTCAAATCAACATATTATAATTTTATTTTAAAACAGTAACTTGGCCGGTTTTTTTTTTTTTTTTTTGTTTTTTTGTTAAAAAATGAAAAAAATGCGATGTTTAAGTCTTACGAGAAACTCGTATATACTTTTACCATTCCGCAAACACATCATTAATTGGACACCTGTAATGAATTAAACTAGTTGATTGTTATAATGATCACTGACACAATGAACGACTATAATTTCGAGTAGACGAAAACTAGTTTTTTAATCATATTCACTTCACTTTTGCTTTTCTCGCCATGCAATAATTTGATATGCCATTTGTAATGTCATTTGAACGATTTCTATCTTGGTGAAAAGGATACAGTTTGCATTTGTAATGATTTGTTAAAATACGTAAGTGAGAAACCACCCCTGACCCCGTAAATATCTCCCGTCGGTACTATCACCTGCTTGTGCAGATAACCTAAGGAAAGGCCACTAGGTACCCTTGGTTGGGACAATTCGGATAAAACTTGACCAGTTTTTGTGACCAGCGGTATACTATATTGTACTTCAAGAAAATCCCTTTATTACAATTTTTGACACGATAAATAAAGTTTAGATGAATATGTAAATAAATAAATAGATATAAACACTGTTGTTGCTTAAACACAACTGCAGTACAGAATACAAAACATACCTCTTACATTACATGCCAGCTTTCAAACATGTACATTTCTTGATAAATTTCTTATTTTTTTTATAAAAAGAATCAATAATAAAATGTAACATGGTTTCAATTAAATATTCGTGTTTAAAAAATAAATAAATAAAATGGATTATCCAAATGAAATATATTTCTGAATATAAAGCTATAAACACTATATTCACACTTCGTCTTCATCCCAGATTATCATTTTCCTTTCGGACGAACGAGACTTGGATCAGACTTCATCAACGAGAAAAACAATTTGGGAGTTACAAATAAAAGATAAGGGATACCTTAAAGAGTGAAAGCTTTCTTACGGAACCATGTCAAATTTCTCCTAATCTCTAACGATTACATACACAGATGTGATTCTAATTCTCAGTATCATCTAGTATTACCTGAACTTTTATCAAAACAGTGGATTATCTAATAATTACAGCTGACATGTACTTTACACAATTTCTTATTTTTCCTTAAAAAGCAATCGGTTTCAAACACGTTCACATTTGTTCTCTTTAGTTATTTTTACTGATAAGCTAATGGTTTCAGTATATATGAGATCATTTCCGTAAACCATATTTTATTGTTTTATATCTTATGATATCATACCGTTTTATTTTAATGTTGACATATAAAGAATGTATATTACTTGATAGATCACCACCGTCTGAAACAGGTAAACTGAATACGTACGCACAAGCGATGCTAGGGACCAAAATATCTAAACCAAGAAAGGGCGTTATACAAAAATAGAGGTGCAGAAGTGCATTTACCCATCATTCAATCTAGCCAATTGATAAATTTTGTTAAAAATTTAGATAATTCGCGCTGTTTAACGGCACAGTATATAGCCCGAATTATTCTGACTCCTATCAATTTATCGACTCCAGATCGACATTAGAATGTCAGCATGATTAGGACTGACAGCAATGAAACGACAAAGCTTTGGGAATAGAATGTCCACCATTCATTCATTCAGCCTGTCGGTGTAGTAAGCAAAAATCACGGAAAAAGAAGTGAAGAATGATTCTTAACTTATGGACTCCATAAGAAATTTACAAGAAGTTGACATAATTCCTGTTTTTTAGCAGATATCACGCATCAATTGTTCAAGTTATTCGTATTGTCATAAACTTATTCATTATGATTTTCGAAAGTCTTCATCCAAACAGTTGTTCTAAACCAATTTTATGTGACGTTAAATCTTTCAACCCATGGCCAAGTGTATGTGATAGAAAACGCAACATTTCTCGCTAAAGCTATCACACGGATAGATTTTCAATACATATTCTACGTGTATGTACACTACAGGGTTGTGTCACTCTATATGTCCTTTAAGTACATCACACCTATTGAAGAGGTGTGCTCGCCACTGATCCACCCGACCACTTAATGACTATGTTACGGTCTCCGTGTGATATACGAGGACTCTCCTACCTAGGTGAAACCACAATGTCACAGAAATCTCATACAGTCTATGTAATAGTTGAGGTTAACTTGTGTGGAATCTTATATAGGATTTAACCTTAAATGGAAACTTTCTCAAAGGCAGATACATCATTTATAATAATTATCTAGGTGTATATATTTCTAATTTGGTTCGATGTTCATATTCAAATTGAATATCTCTGAATTATTAATCTATTTAAGTATAGTGAGTTCGATTTCTCTCAACGTTCAACCAATGAAAGGTCCTCATAAGGTCGTATTTTTCTTATCTTTTACTAAAAATACACTATATATTATATAACTTGTCTGGGATCGCGATCACGATCGCTGCGCAAATTCAAGGCATATGGTTCGATCATTTCGTTGAGCATGTTGTGTTTCTCAAACAATTACAACAACTTCTCAGGGAACTGTGACAATGGCTCCGGCTACTGTGACAGTGTCTCAGGGAACTGTGGCAATTTCTCAGGGAACTGTGGCAATGTCTCAGGGAACTGTGACTATGTCTCCGGGAACTGTGACAGTGTCTCAGGGAACTGTGACTATGTCTCCGGGAACTGTGACAGTGTCTCAGGGAACTATGACAGTGTCTCCGGGAACTGTGACAGTTTCTCAGGGAACTGTGACAGTGTCTCAGGGAACTGTGACAATGCTTTATGGGAACTGTTACATTTTTTCAGGGAACTGTAACAATGTTTTATGGGAACTGTTACAACTTCTCAGGGAACTGTGACAATGGCTCCGGCTACTGTGACAGTGTCTCAGGGAACTGTGGCAATTTCTCAGGGAACTGTGGCAATGTCTCAGGGAACTGTGGGAACTGTGACAGTGTCTCAGGGAACTGTGACAATGTCTCCGGGAACTGTGACAGTGTCTCAGGGAACTGTGACAGTGTCTCCGGGAACTGTGACAGTTTCTCAGGGAACTGTGGCAATGTCTCAGGGAACTGTGACTATGTCTTCGGGAACTGTAACAATGTTTTATGGGAACTGTTACAACTTCTCAGGGAACTGTAACAATGTTTAATGGGAACTGTGACAATTTCTCAGGGAACTGTGACAGTGTCTCCGGGAACTGTGACAAGGACAATTTTGCACTGTATTGGTTCAGTCCTTAGTCAAAAATGTCTTTATAGCTCATTTGGATAGCTTGTGGTGGTTCTTCCACATGATGTTCACTTAGGTAACCACCACTAAGACTATTACTGTTCACTGGGTGATAAACAAACCTATTAATGTTATTTTTCTTCCGTCCATAAGATTTCAGAGACATTGGCAAATTTTACACCATTATTATCACTACGGTAAAATGGAGAGGTTATTGTATAACATTAAGCAATTACCAGACTTTTAAGTATAATATGAACGTTTACTGGAACACAAAATACCTGTCAGTGTTGCTCTCGTCAACTTCAGATGTTAAAGTGCTGACAATGACCCAGTGAATGCGAGTAAATATTTTTTCATAGTGAAGAATAAATTATAATCGCGATGAAAGTGGAGACGTTTTCGGGTATTATACAGATTGGGTTGAAGTGACTGTGTATGATAATCATGATTTAGTAGTTTTTTAAAAGACAAATCAGCTGGCATTTATTTCTAAAGGCACACGAGAAAAGCAGATTATGCCTAAACACTCCTGTTGTAGGTTTTCGTTATTAATTTGAGGTTTTCATAATATCGGAAATGAAGCTGACGAAGAATTAATCCTACACATTTAATTTGCTGAAACAAATAAAGACTACATGTAAATGACGAACATATTATACCTCAAGATCAAGGTTACCAACCAGATTCATAGAATATCATCACTTAAATAACAAAATAGCCGATATACAGAGCCTTTTATCAATACGAGAGAGACACCATGGACTACAACATGTATGGATATGTTTGATCGGTCTTTCGTTAACATCAGGAGATGGGTGATATTCTGCTTTAGCTACTTGTCGAGTTTTATCTTCTGTCGATATTAGACGGAAGATAGTGACACCGATTACTGACGATACTGCCTGTCTAAGGTCGGATATTAGGCCAGTGTGTGATGGCGTTGCCCGATATGTAAAGTTTTGTCAGCTATTATGACATTTCGTTTACGCAACACTTATTCAGGAAACTTTTAGAAGTTGACATAAATGGGGTTTCCATAATGTGGAAACTTTGTTTTAAACATATATTCAATTATAATAATAGAGCGATCTGGATGTGTTAAAATCAGAAATAAGACTGCATTGAATTTTTGATACCGAAATCCCCGTACAAACATCTGAACTAAGGTGTACATGTATAAGCTGTGCACGTTTAACACTATGCTGCATATCCATTCATTTACTTTCCTTTGGGTGTAACATGAAAATCAACTAAAGCTGAATTGTATTAATTCCCAGTCAAACTTCAGCAAAGATAGCACGCCCCGTCTCTCTCTAATGGATGACTAAGCTGAAATCAAGTAGCGTGTAGAAGATTCGATAAGTTAATTTACTGAATTTAATTAAACCCAAAATAGCGTATTTAATATTTATAGGGTTTTTACGTGCAATTTATACAGTATTGACACCAGAATGAGCCAATAAGTAACACCGACACACATTAAATAAACATTTCACTGATAAATAGCATATCACATTAATCTGAAACCTTGTATAGACACCATTGCTGGTATCCTTACCATTACAATAAAGCAAGGGAAAACCCAACCAAGTATATTAGTATTTAAAACAGGTTGTATGCAAATAAAACAATGATATTTGACAAAGATGATCGCTCCGGGTTACCATATCTTAGACGAGTGGATCTGGCCTTACGTTTTAGCTCAACTTTAGAAATACATTGTCACAGATAAAATATCTTAGTGTCGAGGGTGGATAGGGGTCTTGTAAAGTAGGCCTACTCTTTCATCCGATATACGCATGTACATCCTTACACCTATACACTTTATTATGTAAAGCACTGATGAATTATTTTATCGATATCAAACAACTCCGTACGAATGGGAGCAAGGATAGGGTGCCTTGTAAATTAAACAACTCCGTACGAATGGGAACGAGGATAGGGTGCCTTGTAAAATAAACAACTCCGTACGAATGGGAGCGAGGATAGGGTGCCTTGTGAATTAAACAACTCTGTGCGGATGGTAGCGAGGATAGGGTACCTTGCAAATTAAACAACTCCGTACGGATGGGGCGAGGATAGGGTGCCTTACAAATGAAAAGCTCTCAAGCAGAGACAGTTCCAGTATTCCAACCTGGTGCGGTTTCTTGAGTAGCTGAGATAGACTGCCCTGTGCTATCGTGGTTGTGTCCTTGGGTAAAACACTTTGCCGGAAGGTTTTTGATTCGTGCGGCGGGCCTTCAGCATAATTGCAATGAGGTAGCCACCAGCTACACAAGGGGGCAATAACCAACGTAGTGCTACAAGCTGGCCCTCTTCAAAATAACAACCAACGGGTCTTCTCTCAGCTATTCAACTCAGTGAACTTTGTTCGAAAGTGTCTCCCAGCTCGACACGGTACTATTTCAGTCTAGTTGCATCTTTTCCCTTTTTACTAAAATAGTTTAATTTAGATCTATAGATTAAGTCGTTCATATCGTGCATATTCTAATATAACAGTCACGATGAAAAAGTGTTAATGAATATTGTGTTTCTTGTTATTTACGTAAACAACCTTGAAATAGGTTCAGTGTTTTTAATATTTAAAATGGTTTTAAACGCGTTTTATTATTATTTTTTTTAATTTTGGTTAGCTTATATCTTCGTCGCAGAGATATCTCCGAAGTAAATAGCTGATATAAGTCAATATATGCCATATAATTTTTAAAGTTTCATGAATATTCTGTTGTTGTTTAACAACACAAACGTTCATTGCATACTCTCTATTTAGATGTGTAATAGAAAAGAGTAGAGTTATCCCTTGATTATGAACCTTGTGGGGTATTTTGATGTTTTATCCAAAGGGATGTAGACATTGCCACTTCTCAATTTCAAATATTTTAGAAAGGATTTACGAGAAGAATATTATTGACTTAGATGCATTGTGTTTAAACCTGATATTTTAATGTGTTTTCTTAATTGGTAGATGCTTTAGCACGTAATTGAATTCACCCACCTGAAAGAAAATCACTGAAAAATACATGGTTCGACGCATTTGTATGAGGGACCTAGGGTTAATCGCTTATTTGAACACCACAAAGACATTATTTAAACCTACTTGACACAATGACCTGTTTCAAAGACATGGCATATGTAATACAACTGTAATGATAAAGTTTTAAACGCTGATATATTGTCATTATTTGTAGAGGAAAGTGATGTACTACAAACCCGCCTTTATCTCATTGTCTTCTATTTGCGTTCTCACTAGGTGTAGGTATTTTCTCTATGGCGTAAAATAATAGTTAAATACACTTACTGTTATTTGTCAAGTAAAGATGAAATCATTTTCATTATTCCCTTGTAACATTAGCAATAGCACGTTTTAAATTTAATATCCAACTCTTAGAAAATTTGGGGTTGATTGAAACAGGTAATCTTTTGCCTGTTTCCATAGCATATAACCGGCAGAAATAAAGTATCAGAGGCAGAGCCCTACACTCATTCTTCATTAATGAATTAAATTGATTTATGCATTCACTATAAACAACCATGTGAAAACTAGTATCATTTATTAAATATCATGTTACTCACATTTAAATTCTTTTTATGTTGATATCGTAAGCGATCACGCCGAAACAGTTGAGCCTTTACTTCAAAAGTTGTGTTAGTATATTAATATGTACTACCCAATAGGTTGTACGAATGGTATATAAAGAAATGCTATATAGTATCACTGTTCAATAGGTGAATATATACCTATAACCATTTACCATTATATTCCCGTTATAGTCAGATGTCCCTAGAAGGTTAGGACTATAAGCAATATCATTGGGTTTCTTTCAAATGATGTTATTTCCTGTTGACTGAAGTAACCTCAAACGGCCTCGCATCAAATTTCAATCAAATAAGAGAAAAGGTATTATTCTGGTGAAAATAATCAGAAAAGAAAATAAAAATCCTTGTTAGTACCATCAGCTTAGCGCCCGGACACGTTAGCTTGTATCAGTGATTTTTAGTGTCAAGGTATCCCAGGGTCCGCTTGGAGGCACTACAATGTCACAGCGCCGAACCGGACGTTTTTGTGCAAAACCACAAAGTGAAAAATGCTAATGACCAATTCAGTGCGCGCGGTGACAGGAGAGCGATATACGGAGACATCTCTACCCGTCTCCGTTCTTGCTACACTACAAAATTTAAATGAAACAGAATATCACCTAGATTTATTTTTTTTTATTTTTTCAGTTGACTGTTAAACTGAAGGCAATTGAAAATTGGCTCCATGACCTCTCCTCGCAACTGAACAAACCTATCTTCAAACATCGGTCTTTTAACATTTTTATTATAGCCGTAAAGTAAATTTTGAAAATAGAAATTTGGTTAGTTAATGCCATCACTTGCTTTGTCAAACGATCTGCGTTTAGAGTTACCTGTAGTTAATTTTCACTATAATAGAAGTGTTATGTAACGTACCACCAAGAATGGGAAGAGTGAGACAAATACGATTTATTGTAGCTGATCGTTATGACAAAATGTACCAAATATATATACATATATAGGAACTTTAAGTTATCGGCTTCTAAAGAATAAAAATGTCGACCTTGTAGTTCAATTACTCACACTATATACTGTCGTGTAAGTAGAGCTCGTGCTTGGGTCTGTGATTATCCTTTAATATCTTGTCGTTATTGAAATCATCAGTGCACGGGTACTCAACTGTTATCAGATGTACTACTCAGCAGTTCATGAAACCGAGGTGTATCCCGATAATAAGCAGCATAAAACATCACACCAAGCAAGTGTTTGTTGGGATATCTATCCTTATTCTATAGCTATACGTCTACTGCTGGTCAGATACGTGTGCTTATTACTCTACTTCCTGTCCTGATCATGGTCACGTCATACTACAACTTTCGGATTTTTATAAAACAAAAGTATTTAATTTTTTTTTTGTATTGTTTTCACCCCAGTCAGTATTGAATGTATCCATGTCTGTATATGACGCTACTACGTATAGTATGTTATATGTGTAGACCTGTTTGTACCTCCTCTCTACATATACACTGTATTTACGGTCTCAAGTTATGATGTACTTGTAACAGCTGTCCTGCTCTCTCGTAGACCTTGTGCGTTTTGTATGTAGAAAAAGTTTTCGTGAGCGTGTGTAATGTGTTTAACAATCGACATTACATATTTTGCTTTCTCTGTCTTTTGTTTTTATTACGCCCCTTCCCATGTTTTTTCGTTGTCTTTTCTTCTTAAATATAAGATATCAAATTCGTTTCTATTTGATTAATAAATTTTCATTTTCGTGAGACTTTGACCAGCTGAAATGAAACATTCGCGTCGTGTTTCATAAATATCACATCAGATACTAATTTAAGATCATTCATATCACATGACCGATTTTTGAGCAAATTCTGTTAGAAAACGGATATTTCTTCGTCAAACTATAAGTCACGTCCGCTCTCTGTCTGTGGTCTCTATTGGTACGTCACAATGCAAGGTATGAATGTGTCACGTCATTTCATTATCTAAAGTAAAGTGATAATAAGCTACATTTCAGGGTGATAAGGCAGGAGTTTTATAATAACTTTGACTGATTAACAAGGCAATCAAATGATGATATAAAATATGTACTTCTAAATCGAATTACGTTTCAGTTTGTTTTTAGTTTAAACAATATTTTATTCAATAATCAGCAATTTGACAGATATAGATAATTGTATGGGACGGGATCGATGATATAGCGTCACACATGTTGGTGATGAAAAAGTGTTTGTTAATAGGATGGTTTGGGCCACAAATATACATTAAACATCCGTTTTCATGTCCCACTTTCATTAATCCAATTTTATCAACGAAAGTATTGAAACGTATTGTAATGACATGTATGTTTCAGTCCATGATAATAGATTCGTTAAACCACTCGACATTATCAGTCATTTCAACAAACGAATCAAATTATCTGTCCCTGTTATAATATCGTGAAAAAGAAAAGCATACTTAACAAGTAGTTATTGACATTAGTGTTGCCGATAGATCATCATTTATTTATGCTGTTATAGATGTTAAAACGTTACGTTCTTAATGCACGTTTTAGGTATTGAACTGCAAAAACTATGACTGAAAGCACCTTATTTGACTTCATCACTCGTTCTAAAACCACTTACCTCGTTGAAAATCATTCATGTTTGTTTAATATAAATTTGAGAAGTAAGGATATTTTTAATGTTTTGTTGAAAACCTTCCACATCAAATAGTACATGGTAACAGCATAAGAAATATCGTAGAAAACATAGCTGCTAGCCTTTGGTTAGTTAATTACACATACTTGATCTTTATCACTTTTCCTTTCTTCTTGCCTTTCTGTGTGTCCTGAAGTAACACTCTGAATCCATTGATCAGTTTCCCTGCTCCAAATCCATACTTTATTTAGCCATCGATGTTCCAAGAAGGCAAATATGTGCACTGGCTTGTACAGTCAAGCTAGAAGAAATAGTGAAACGTGTACTTGATACCGTTTGGAATGCAATGATTTACACTTCTGTGTACTGATTACAAATCAGTAAACATTAATGCGAGCAACCAAATTGCCACCAAAGATACGAATTTAATTATTTTTGTGTGGTATGGAATATATAACAATTTGTACAATTAAATTCGGAGTTTGACTTTCAGGAAGAATCAACCAGTACCATCACAGGTGCCTAATTATTTTCCAACAAAAATTGGATCTAACAATTTTTAGGTAATGTGTGAATAATACAGTTTTTATTTGTCATTATTCAATTTAACCTAAGTGTTCATGAATCCAAACACATTTTAAAGGTGATGTGTTCATTACACAATATCATTTTTGTGATGACTTTGCTCGATAGTCTTTTATAATCATATTTTTTTATCATAATTTATTTCTTATTTAGCTTCGTACAGTTAAATTTATCGTTATTTTGCTAAATAAAATCTAAGTTTTCACATTGGTATTACACTGTAACGGAAAAACTCAAGTAAATTTGAATTATATTTTATTTGTTTTGTGAATATAACTGAAACCACTTGCCGTCTTAAAATCTAAAGTTTTCACATTGGTATAACACTGTAACGGAAAAACTCAAGTAACTTTTAAGAAAACTGAAGTCAGTTTGAATTTTGTTTTATGTGTATTGTTACCGTGTTAAAATGCGATCACCAGAATAAGTTTATATTTTCCAATCTTTCTCACTTTCAATTAATGAATTTTGTCAGTTGTTGTAAGCGATGGATAGAGATTGTTTGTCCTTATATCTTCCTTAAACTTTCTTAACATTAACATTTACTATCATGAACGACTTAAGAAAAAATCAGGATTTTCACACATAAAATATGATAATAACCAATATAAAATGGCGATTTCCATTGATATTGCGATAACTTGCTTTATATAAGTAAATTATGTTAATATTTTTATCAAAATCTGTATTAAAGGTAACAAACGTGTTTGGTGATATCAGTGTAAGGGTAACAATCTATTTGTGTTATATTTAAACCGCGGCTTGAATGAGAACATATACACATTCTATTCTGTAATACGAGTGTGTGCGTTTTAAAGATGGGTTTATCTATGATAGGCTACACGTGAACACCACTGAAGGTGACAGTAAGCCAGACCTTGTACCCGATTATATCTCCCTCTCTAAACCGGTCATATTGCAGGTCATGGTGCAACATCGTTATGATACCAGAGGTAGGAGATTCATATAGTCTCACAGGGATGTAGAAATAACCACACATGTTAGGCACATATATCTTATCTTCTTATACACAAGTATACTAGTAGTTTGACGATGTCCTTGGTTGCTTTTATAAGATACTGCTCCCTCAAGTTTTTCCAAGGAGATATACCATTGTCGTCAAACCGATAGATATTCATTCAGAATAACGAAAAAATTCAAATAAGAAACATACAGATGAAATATTAAGTATACATTGATTTAAACAGTCATGTTTGGGGTGGTTGATGGTGGTGCAGAATGTGTTCCTATCCCAACATAGTCATACTTTTGCCCAGTTACATTGTCACAGCAAATTAATATGTATAAAAGGTTCATTGGCAGCTTCCTAACTGGCAGCCAATGTCTTCACTTTGAAATGACGTAGATATATTGAAATATCTAAAAGTTAGGAGTTACACTTAGTCAATGTTGATATAACCCCCAGAGTCGACTGAGCACGCCCGACAAGTTTACAGAATATCTAACATAACCCTATGGCCACATTAAAATGTGGGCGGGGCTGTTAGAAAAGGGACGATTATGTGTTTTAAAACTGTAATTGATTTTTGAAACGCTGTACCAGACTGGACCTTACTCCAATTCATAAACCAGTGTGAGCTGAAACCATTTACTAGATGCAACAATCCACTGCTCAAGTTGCAACACTATACTACTGGGAAAGTGTACGAGAGTGTTATGGTGGTCAATTATTATACAGTAAACACTCAGTGTGCAGTGATCTGTTGATAAGCACGCTTCGAATAACAATGCTAAAGGGTCTCATTGTGTTAACAAAGACATGTTTTTATTGTTTTCGCATGAAGGCAAATATTACACTAACGTCTTTCAAATAGTATTGTTGTAGAGACGAAAGTATTGATAATTATGCATCGTGTTATGTATAGTCCCCTTACGAAACTGCTATCACCTCAGATAATCTTTTATGAGGTAAGGGTATTAATTAATGAATTAATCATGCGGTGAAAATTCATACTTCAAATGGAACAAATATTATCTATTCGATAAAACTATACTTATATTCACGAAATGCTTATCGCTTAAATAAAGTCGCACATGATCATTTTTATAAGCCCTGTATGAGGAAGTATTGGTTTGAAGTCGACAAACATATTATAAAACAATCCCGAGACGATTTCCCTAGCATCTACAGCTCTATACTAGTATATTACATTCATAGTGCACTGTACTGATAAAATCACACTGAGACAAGTGGACATATCTAGGGGTTTTGAAGTACTGGATTTTACAGATAATAGTATCGCTGTTTTATTCTTGATTTTTTTCCTGCTATATATTTATTTTTCACATGTTCATTCGTTCATGATACTCTTTTATCATTGATGAAATTAAACAGAAATTATTGTATACTTGATATATTTGCAAAAAAGGCGTTTATTTGCGTATTAGTGTGCATTTTTGTGAGTGGTATTCAACAAGGGCGATTTAAGAGAAGGAAACATAGTTGAATGTTATAACCAAGATAATGATATGCCAAATTGTGTAAGGGGGTACATAGTAATTATTTTATCTGTACATCTGTGCATCCGGACGTCCGTACTTCCTTCCGTGATAACCCTTTGTAGAAGTTAATTCATGAACCTATGAGCAAATTTAATTCATATTTACACCATAGCATAACTCCATAATGGACTACACCTGATTAAATTTTGGTGGTCATCGTCAAAGTCATAACTTAAAGGTCACCTTTGACAACTTTTGAAATAAAAATCTTGTATAACAGATCTCTCTTGAACCCCTGAACAGTTTTAGTTAATATCCTTACCATAGCTTAACACTATCAAGTTTAACAACTGATGTAGATGACTATTGGGCAAGGTTAAAGGTCACTGTTGACCATTTTTGAAATAATAAAAGTGTACAAAATATCTCTTAAATCTCTAAATTAATAAACCTCTTAAGATAGAGCCCCTGCTCACTTTGTTTTTATTGTTTAGATACTTTAAGGAGTGAAAGTAAGTTTCTGTCAACTACTGATTACGAATGACACACCGTTAGCGCATTTACGTAG
This sequence comes from Ylistrum balloti, assembly GCF_031769215.1. Taxonomy (NCBI): domain Eukaryota; kingdom Metazoa; phylum Mollusca; class Bivalvia; order Pectinida; family Pectinidae; genus Ylistrum; species Ylistrum balloti. Next base: position 258,219 of record NW_026781887.1, read on the forward strand.
TTCATAACACCTGTTGTTTCCCATCTTACTAATCAGTATTTCGTCGGTGATTCGACATACCCATACACAAAAGAAACTTTAAGACGTCCGTTTGGTTATTCAAGCTCGATTTAGTGAGGTATAAGATCATGTTTGTCCGAGTATTCGTTTTAGCTTGTCTGGTTCAGACTGCTGTTTGTCCTGCAGTGCAAGGTACGTATTGATACTTTATCGTCGGCGAAACTTTGTTTTACAGCGTTAACAGTGTGAGCGTGAGCAATCCTCCTTGATATCCATTAAGCTGATGCAATAAAAAAAACCTTGTTAAGTTTATCATTCAAGCATTCAATGCAGCTCTGACCATAGCAGATATTCTTTTATGTAGATATATTGTATCATATCATATATGAAGTGTAAGCATATGTGATTGTGATCTATAGCTATTTACATTCCAATTGTGTGCTCAGAATGAGACTTTCTGTCCTTAAAGATATTGAATAATTGCTATAAAAAGCATGACTACTACTAAAAATACAAAACATGACAGTTCTCATAATAAATCAATGAAGAACTGCATATACTTGTACACGAATCCCACATGTGTATTTATTGTAGCATATTGGATATAAAATAGCGATTATTATTCCTATTGACAGAACATCCCACTCTCATGGTTTGTGAATCCGTGTCAGACATACATTTTTGGCGTTTCTCCTTCCATAAACTCAATCACTTGTAGCGACAATGGTACATTAATTGTCAAATAGAAACCTTAGGAATGATGAAAACAACTGTAAATGTACAAGAGATATTATTTATCATATCTGAGTATAAATTTCCCTATCGTTATGTTTCCATTTCTGGATAGCAACATCCCTGCAACCTAAACCTTTGTTGTTTACATGTCGCAATTGATTCGATTTCAATTATCTGTGTCATGATTTTCGTGCAAAAAGTCATCAACTGACCAACAAATCTGTAACATAAGGTTTCAAAACATGCAGGTTAACGGTCGTCATAATGATCTCAAAAAATCATTTTCTTTTTGCAATGTAAAGCGTGTTTGCTTTGTTGTTGTATACATTTTTCTCTGAGTGACTAAGATTTGCATGCTGGGTGATTTTTATGAAGCAGAAGACTCTTTTGGAACATTTGGTCTCCTTGTACTTTTTAAGTGTCCCTGTAAATCTTTCTTTTGTTCATATGTTGCCATAGTTTTGTTTTATTGAATTTGAGTTTGGATTATGAATATGTTGACATGTTACTCTTTCTTCTCCATTTAGAACAAAATCCAATTCAATGCAATATATCCCCATCCAGAAAACATACATGTAGTTGACGTTCTTTGTAATCATTTAACTTTGATGGACATCTATTAGTTATGGGGTAAGTGGACCCTATATCTGGATTTTGACAAAGTCGATTCAGCTTTTTTTTTAAATCTCATTTTTTGTTTTGATAAGTTAGACCCATAACATAACTGACCAGTCCAAGAATGACGAAAAAGCCATCATTACATTATCAGGCTGTGTTTGTATCTAATATTATATTTGTATTCTCTTGTATGTCATTTGTACTTTACTTTTAGAAGTAAGTTTGAATATGAAATCCTCGACTTTAGACATAATTTGATATTAGCCATCACTTTCACAATACATTCTAATAAATCCTCATCTTTAAAACGTTTGAGCCTCACCGTTTAACAGTAAGTTCTACATATATACCACAATCTTTAGAATTAATTTTGATGTTAAAATCTGACGTTGTACGAACAAATCAAGGATATTTATCACTTATAAGATGGACTGTTGAATCGGTGAATCAATGAATAACGGGATATATCTCAGTTGAGACGACCTACATCACCTGTCCTTCCACTACTGGATACCGGAGTAACACCCTTGCTATAACTAAGTGGTTGTTTTATTGTAATGGAATGCTTATTTAAGGTGCGACATAGGAAGTGCCTTGTACCGATAGAACGGAAGACTTCTGATAAATGTAGATATAAAGCTATACATTGTTAGAACGTAGATATGTTTAGGGGAGCAGATCTGTCTTCGTTTTGTGTTTGAATATACTGAACTATATAAATCATTTCTATCAGATAACACTAATAGTTCATGCTTGGATTACTCACACGACTATAACATTTCTATGTTTAAATTATTGGTAATAAAATGACTTTATTAAGATTGAATTTTAACACAAGTCTTATCCTTGTCAAGTTGTAGATTCAAGTGACTTTACCCAAATCTTTCAATTGTTACATAAGCACATACTTAATCAAGTTTTTAAGGTTTAGTTATCCGTTTAAGGTAAACCATGTCAAACTTGTGAATTTGTTCTTTTGATATGACTCACGTATGTATATTAATGATACCAGAAACACATCCGATTATAACTGATGATGTAATTTTCATTGTATAGTTGTATGTCGATTCTATTTATATCGATTTTTTATGCTTGGGCACCAACCTGTTGTGAAGCCCCATTTAAAATATTATTGGAAAATTCACTGAAATGAACAAAACTTCAAATATCATTGAACTGATGACAAATATTTAAAAAGAGCAGATTTTTACGGCGAACCTTGAAGAAGTAGTAACTAAGGCGTTGCAATATAGTCGAATTTAGCACAAGAAAATAATTTCATGAAAGGATTCCCCGAAAATAATTAATGCGGGAAATTAGTTTATATCCGTGTTACGGAACTTCATAGTACTTGATAGGAACGTTGGTCAGTGATGAATAGATAACAGTAAATAGAACGCAGGAATGCAAAACTTTTTTCCTTCATAAAACCTTCAATAATTTCATAACCTTTGCCCCTAATTCCATTTATAATATATCTATCCTTTATTTTGGAAAAGTTCTTAATATCTCTACGACTGTTTTTTTTCTGCTTAATCATTCCACTGATGGGAAAGTGATCAATCATTATTCCAGATAAGTTATTCTGCTCCTGTGTCACACGTACGTTTTGTACGACACAATGCCGGTAACTAGATCCTTGTCGATTGTGACTGATCTTTAAAGGGCACCAGTTACTTATATATTTATATAGCGCACATAATAACACATTCTGACTATCTTTATTGGGATACACATTGGTATATCTGACACCCCAACCCCGGTGTTTGTGCCGTACTCGGTATGACATCATCTGACGGAACGTTCCTTGCACAGCTTTGTACACCGAGAAATAATTGACTCTTTCGATACTTCAGTATTGATGCAGTGGTATTTTCCTACTGTGTACTAATAATACACAAGTTCCTGATGTGATCTGTTCTTCTGACCTTTGAATTTAAATATGTCATCATATGTGATGAGGGAAAATGTAGATTGACGAAGTAACAATAAAACTATAAAAACAGGAGTATACATATTAATATGATTTATCTATTCTCTATTAGTTTTCAGCGTAATATATTGAGGTTTACTCGTTTTGAAGTTGGGAGTACGACCTATTGTTTTTCATTAATAGCTAGCGTTATTTCTGAGAGGTTTTAGTGTGAATAGACACATTGAAATAAAATTGATAGAAAGATAAATAACCTATTTCATGACGTCAATAGAAAAGTTTTTTGCAGTGTCCTATCTTTCCAATACTTTTTTTAACCTAAACCAATCATATGGTTGAAAGAGGTATTGGGACTTAGGAGGTAATAAAAAGTTCTTTGAAGATGTGTAATATTTCACACAATTAATGTATCCTGTACGGCTGTAACTTCTCTCCGTTTTGGTGTTGAAAACATAGGTGGTGCATATAATGTTTATTGGTAGATAAAAGTGGGAAATGTAACACCGGTAGGGAGCGTAGGTATCAGGACTCATTGTCCTTTGCCTGTCACTACCAGACCCGACGATATCCAACAGCAAGGTGTCTTATATCTAAAATACCGGCAGTGTTAAGAGTCGTTTGTTGTCTTGTTTGATTTAGCAGGTCCACTATACCTAATATATGTCAGACAGGTCCCCTCGATTGTATAGGAAACAGTGACCATTACTTAACAATACATATCGAATGTAGACGGTACATAGAGAATTAATCAGGCGGAAGTCAGTGCCACGCGTGTTCTGATCCGAGGCCACAATCGACACTATTTCACATACCTCCTTTTGTATCCGCAGAAAAAGAAACACATGTAAAATGGCCATTTATGTTTTCCGATATCTCTTACAGTTTTCGGGTTTGTCTCCACGAAGTACATATTCAGACTAATGTGAAAACAGACAAGTATAGCAGTTATGTAAAAGGTTGTTTGTTATTGTCTGTGTTCGCCCCACTTGTGAAACACTAAGAAAATTAACGGATGTGAATGGTGCACATGCCAGCTCAAAGATATCTCTTGTACTTTTATACTTTAATCTGTTTTTATGAATCTTTAAATTCCTCTCAATGTAAAGCCATATGTTCAGCGTTTAAAAATATCCTACTTGGCGATATTATCAGTTGTCGGGAACTGGTACGGGTGTTTGGGATCAAAGTGTGGTGTGCACAATATGCAGACGCGTATCGCTAGTTAAATTTTAGTACATAGGTAGATAAGGCACACAACGAAAATGATAAAATCCATATTTTATATGTCGAATTTGATCTATACCTACTTTATTAAATATGTTTTCCAATCTGTTAGTTTTCGAGTGGTTTTACCTAATCATTACGATTTGGTATCTAGGACTTGTGTATTGTAGTTTTCAATAAATAATATATATATACATGTATATATATGACATTGTATTTCGGAGCCATGATAATCATCTGACCATTATAAATCCATTACTGTTTACAGTGAGTTATACTATTCTTTTGAAGGCTAATTAAAAGTAATTGCTGTTACTGAACCATATAGGACATGTTAATGATAGCTGCAAAAAATCAAATGTTTTCTTCCCTGATACTTGCATTGAAGCATAATGGTAAATTTTAAATGTTGCTGTCAATATGTGCGTGGTCCATAATGTGACTAAATGTTTGCTTTAAAGATTGGCATAGTTATATCAAAGATTATATAGAAGGTCGAAACTGGTACCATTCGGTTTGCATACTTACACTAAAAAGTAAGGCTTAGTTTAAAACATTAATGACTCAATCTTGGGTTACTTGGCACCTGGTTGTTTTCGCTGATTTTAAAAACACTGGTAAATATTGAGAGGGAAGACGAGTCCTGGTGTAACCCAGCACGGACGAGTGGTGCATATATCGGCGTCTAGTCAGCCCTGCTCCCCTTGTTTGATGAAGTAATTATCAGAGAAGTGCTGTTTACTTTCAGGTCTTGAGCTCACTTGGTGATAATTGGTTATATTTTCCGCACTGTGTGTACAACAATTCTTTGTGAAACGGGTTGATGACGTTATCCGATTAAGCAGAATGCAGAGATGACACTGTCTTTTTGGGTGTGGCTCCTTAGACCATATATATGAATGGCATCGAATGTTTTCTTCGTGTGATCTGTAACAAATTTGACCTAAAGTAGCCTATGCAGCTTCAACTTATATATATTTTTTTGTAAAAGATTATATGTGACCAGAATACCGATTACCTTTCAGTTGTCGTCAATCTCGCGTCGTCCTGGTATGTTTTAAAGATTTTTCTGATCATATTTTTATTTGAAATCATAACGTTATCATCAATCATTAAAGAGAATCAGCATTTCTACTTTTGAAAAATCATATTTCATGGTGCTCAATGGAAAGGTCATTAAAATTGTTTTTGACAAAATCGTAATTCTGACATTTCCTCATTGACCATATTTTAAAAAGTGGTGGTTATCATCCTTGTTGAGTATCAGATTCTATGCTGAAGTAGGGGTTAACATCCATGGACTGAAGGATCAGGAATAGGTCGCCAGGTACTGAAGATGAATCAGATGACGCGTTAACGAAGAAAACTTTCACACGAATGACCATCGCTGTGTCGACGATTTTACTTTATTTTCCTTTCTATCATGCATCTTCGAATGTGCGATAAACCAACTTGTAGTTTTTTTAATCAACAAAAGGCTGTTAGTTCGAGCAGGTCTACAATACATGTATAAACTGTATCGTCATCAGCATATACTTATAAAGAATTTTAATTGTAAACATATTTTAATGATAATTGTTCATAGTACGATCAAAAGAAACAGCGAGTTTTCTTAGTTATCATTTGTGAACAGGTATGGAACTCAAAGAACACTTCACTTTTGCTATCGGTAAATAGATTTAATAACTTTCTTTTTATGATATGAGTGATCTTATTAACGATGACAATTAAACTTTGTGATGTATCGATTTGCAACAGAAAATCAAACACTTATTTGCTTATTTACGATGGGTTTATTTACCAGGTCACATAAGAGCACTGTCTCAACAGGTGGTGTCTACCTCTAGTACTGATTAGTATTGACTTAACACTTCGGATAGTGAACGGACATCACTTTTCGCTATACACCTAATACTATTTTGTCAAATTAGAACAGTGTTAAGAAGTTATTTCGCTTGGTCAGTGGGCGACATATATTGGCACGTCTGTGACTGGCACTGGTCGTAGGGACATGCAGAGTCGGGACTCCGATCTGTGTGATCCTATTTCAATTCTGGAGGGTTTTGTTGTGTCTGCGCCTAATGGTGCCTTGTGCCACACGATACACTGTTTGTTGGTGGAGGTACTGAATCGGTGAAAATTACAGATTAAATTATCTTCAAAGACCACAATCGTTATCACGTTACACTTGGTGCGATTGAACTATAACACAAATAGTTTATCATTCATGAATTTTGAATTTCTGGTACCTGGTCGTGATACCTGTCCCAGGCAATGGCATTAAAACAGCAAAAAATAATAAGGATGAGGTGATCTTTGGATACTTTAATCCTGCTTTTTGGTATTCTGTGGTTAATAAACTTTCCGGTTAATATATTTACAAACACTTTAATCACTACGACATCCGCCGTGTCATGGGGTAAAAATGTTATTGTTCTTTTCGGTAATGTAGATAATCCTACTTGTCTGTATATGTTTTGATATATCTGTCCTTTTTGGATGGTATATGAAGCTATTAAACTAGTTTCATATATAAGACATGACATGAGAGAAGAATTAATTGTTCTGTTCATCACATTATGCAATAAGAAAATAAGCTAAAACCATCCCACTCATTTTTCTATGAGCCAGGTAAATTTCGTTTTAATTTGCCGATACCATTGCGTAAATGTCACAATAGCCTTAGTACACGTGTCTCAAAAAGTTGCATTTTTATCTACGCATTCAAACATCTAATCTTCTATAATGTATTATGTATTTCAGTAATCATTTAAGCTCGTTAATTGTCTGTATATTGAGTATTCTGTGATACAGGTTTGTTAATAATCCACGTAATTATGCAGTTTTTGTTATATTCATATTTGAAAACTTCTTGTGGTTCCGCTTTGACAAATCTAAATAAATACTTGATATCGGCATATTGGTGTGACAGGCTTTAGAAAATCAATTGACTAAACTACCCGTAATGTTTCGTTAAAGATAAATATATACGCCCATTTCATTTTCGAATACAGCGAGATATTCGAGAAAGCAAACATATAATACGTTAAGGTGTCAGTCATTAGAGTGAGGACTATTCAGTAGCGACGGGTCATTTAGTGCATGACCCATGCTCTGGTTGAACAGTAAATAAACTGTGGCTCTATGGAAGGCCATTAATAATCGATAATTCTAATGATATAATAAGTGCATATAAACACTAGCTGTTTTATTCATATCGGCCACCCATATATCCGCTGGCTATTTCGTTTTGTATAAACATTCTCAACTCGTTAATTGTCCTCGTTAGAGATTGTCTATTGAGGAATATTATTAATAAATGAGTAGTTTGTACTTAAGAGTTTTGAATAAAGAATTAAGTTTTGATAATATGTCATTTTGACAACGTGGGGTTCGGAAACTTTAGATCAGTGTGATTTTCAATTAGACGGAAGTGGAAGGTATTTAATGACTGCTTAACACATTTGAAAAGATGGTCTTATTACATAATGCAGCGTATAAATGGATTTCTGCATAAATAGCTTATTTGTAAATATGAATATTGCTAGGACGTATTCACATCATTTAATAACTTGTTTACAGTTGAACGAAGTCTGAAGTCATAGATGTCATGATGTTGAAAGAATGTTGAACCAAGACACATATTATGAAAAAAAAATATCTGTTAAAATATTAAATGTATTTGGTTTCTGTATACAATTTTTTGTGTTCATGAACCGAGTATACAAAGTGCAGTACGATGTGGTACCAAGCACAGCGACATGTTGACGATAGCTTTAGAGTGTATATATTAATAAGTCCAATTGGCTGCGATTTGATAAAAAGCAGCAGATGATACGTGAAATATGAATCTTTTCTCATCATTGTAACACATTTCACACCATTATAAAAGACTTAATGAGGTCAGTAATTTCAAGATTTTTTGTCTAACAGACTATTAAATTCCTTTTAAGATAACAGTGTTTTAATCAAGATATGGTGTGTTATCTCCCAAATTTGTCAATGATCCCTTGCCATGTCTTTCATATACCCTCATTTGATACACCCAAGTGTCTAGGGACGACTCCCTTTAAGTGGCAGATAGGCAAAATCATTTTTGTACAAAAAAGAAATCAGGTTAACATTTTTATCAGCTTTAAATCAAAGTATGCAGGCCGGCGATTGTTGGGTCTGTACGAGTAGTCTTGGTAGTACGTAAAATGTCTTACTGATTCAGTTCAGACAAATTCTGATTTCTTGTCGCATAAAAGTTTGTAAAATTTGTCATGAGAGTCGTTAAAATGTCAACCATTTCCCTTCCTGAGCTATCCGTCCGTCCATCTACACGTACCGGCTCGGGCTGGTACGACTGTCATGCCCATTCCTTATCATTATCTTTCATTACCAGTTACACTATAAAACAGTAACCCTTATAGCTAGTATGAAAAGCAGATATGGTAAAATATAATTTATTAAGGTACCGGCCAATATCTCATCAGAAAGTTGGTGAAATTATAACTAATTCTATACAGTCGTGAACATTCCTTCGAACCGATAACGATTTATCATAGATCCGAGAAACACGTGCAGTTAGGTTTTTTTTTCTTTTTTTTTTCTTTACATATTTGGCAGTAAAACCTTATTTATTCTTCTTCATCGATTAACGTACCTACTATGTCACTTAACGGGTTGGGGTATATATCTTAAATGAAACTTTTTCATTCATACATGTCACAGGTAAACAAAGGTATATTACGTGTTCAAGACGCATTTTATACTACCGGCTGTGATATGCCTCAACTCGAATTTTTATACTACCGGCTGTGATATGCCTCCGCTCGAATTTTTATACTGCCGGCTGTGATATGCCTCCACTCGAATTTTTAACATATAAATTCCTATTGACATATCACGCTTTAACTAATGTGTGTTGTTCCCTTGTATATAGGTATAACGATGTTTGACTTTCATGGATGGTTTATTATGCTGAAGTCATAAAATTCTAATAATTAAAGAAAATGTTCCGTATACAGCCTTGATAAAAAGTACTTTAAGCTGATGTAAACATACGTATGTGTCGCACAGAATTGACAACTTCCCGACTTTATACAGGAATTTTGCATATCGTATGTTATGTGGAGGAGTGATTCTGTTCACTGGCTTCGTCCATCATAAATAGCTAACGAAGTATACTTCAGAAACTTTCATTTTTACAATTCCGAAACAAACTGTCAGCGTATATTATCAGTTTTGTTCAGCCTGATGGACGCGCGCGAAGGATCTAGCCAAGGGATGTAACCAGATAACCATGTACTTGGTGAAAAGCTATGAAGTCGGGCGGAGGCTCTATATTTATTCAAATTCGATTTTTGAATTAAACCCCATTCGCCATGGTGAAAGTCACGTGAGGTACCACTGTTTTACATGATCTTCCAATAGGTTATTCAGAAAAAATTAATTGGTTTTACGGTCATTGATAACTGCTGAAGCATATACTTCTCTCTCAAGTTTTACCTGTCAATGATAACTGCTGAAGTATATACTTCTTCTCTCTAGTCTCTCGAGCATGTGAACATAATCATAATTCAAACTCAGTTTCTGTTAAAGCTAGAACACAATATGAGCAGAAGAAAGATTTACGCGCAGACTCAAGAAACAGTATAAGAATAACAAGACCATGTGTACCGCAGAAGCAAGCGTTTCCTACTTCATGTAAATTTGGGTCAATCCAACTTAGTAATGCCACGTTCTCAAATGAGAACAAGGTAAAACACCACGAAACCAACAAGTAACCTAACGAGCATCGAAAACGTCGTTTCTTATCGCACAATGGAATAGAATATACTTCTTTGATTTCTCCCGTTTATATCAATGCAGAAGTATGTGCTTCTGGTCATGGAATTTACCCGCCATAGGTAGCTATTGAAGTATACATTTTATTGTACAATATACATATCACAAACAACTGCTGACTGATTGTATAACAGATGGTCAAGTAAAAAAAGGATGATACACAAAACATATAATGATAAATTAAACTGCAACATACGGCTGGTGTGTCCTTCTTGAGCTCGTCGATGATGATCGGGTAACTAGTTAAAAACCTGGGAGGCGAATGAGGCATTGCAAGGGGTAGAAATAAATTATGCCTATTTCTAGTTCGTGATGGCGTGGTTGACTAACATGATTTACCTTAATTTATGAAGCTGACATTGTACACATTACTACAATTATATATTGTACGCCGTTTATATATTTGGAAATATATAAGGGTACATTTCGTTGATATGTTTAAGACGAATTACATAATAAATTCTATAATATACGTTTGTTATGATATTACATGTAAATGAATCGGTTAATATTAGTGAAATTGTTTCTACTTATTGGCTTTATTGTACTGATGTCTACCTTTTGATTTTAATGCTGTAGTGTCTTCTCTTTGGTGTTAATGTCACAGTGTCATCTCTATGTTTTTAATGTATAGATGTCTTCTTTATGGTTTTGATGTAGCGTAGTGGTGTCTTCGCTACGATTTTAATGTAGTGGTGTCTTCATTGAGATTTTAATCCCTAAATGTAGATGTGTCTTCACTGTGATTTTAATGTAGTGGTGTCTTCATTGAGATTTTAATCCCTAAATGTAGATGTGCCTTCACTGTGATTTTAATGTAGTGGTGTCTTCGCTACGGTTTTAATGTAGCGGTGTCTTCATTGAGATTTTAATCCCTAAATGTAGATGTGTCTTCACTGTGATTTTAATGTAGTGGTGTCTTCACTGTGATTTGAATGTAGTTATGTCTCCACAATAGTTTTAAGATGGTAGTGTTGTAATTTACACCTTGTACATGCATGAATACAATTATTATACAGCGGATGAAGAACGTTACTTTTGCCCTACACCTGTTCCACCCGCTCATGCAACTATCATAGGAACAGATTACGAGATGGGGTCATATATAATAGTCCAATGCGATCCTGGGTATTACCTCACAGGGATGATGAAGGTGTACTGTGTGGCATTACCGAATCCTTGGAAAAAAATGGCAGGGTGGGATAATGTTGTTGGGCAAAACCCAGAATGCCATCGTATGTATTACGCTAATTCATTTGGTTTTTTTTTCATATGTCGGAGGTGATATATTAACAAAGGTTACAAATGCAAACTGTCCACGAAGTTTAAGCGAGGAATTTATTTTTTTATTCGTGAAAATGCTATCATGTAGGAGTACGGTACTGTAATCAAATGGTCTGAACGCACCATCAATAGAAATATTTCAAACCCAACTGGGAAATGTCGAAATTTATTGTAAAAGGTTTAATAGTAGCACGAGTTTGTTACAGAAAAATCCACATCATAATAACGCTTGCACTATGACCACATTGCCATCAGATTATATCTAAATCTATGTTTTCTCTTTCAGCAACAGGCACTGATCAACCAACAAGTAAAGACAAATCTATAAGGAAGACGCCGCTAACCCGGAATAGCCGCTCACCAGAATTTCTGGTAGACATGGGTGAACCAAAAGGAATCAAAGGTCAGTACAATGACACGTGAAACGCTATAGAAAAGTCTCCATCTGTATTTCACATTGTTCGTTCAAAGGTGAAAATGATTACATTTATGGAATTTTACAATGCCTAGTTAAAGCGCACTTGTTTGAATGAAGTAGCATTTGTCTAAGTTTCATACCACATCCGGAACTACTTTCGTTAATTCACATAAACTCGAATCCATTATAGCAGTGTCCTTATTAAATAATACTGTCCTTATGTTAGTTAACCTGTATGAACTCACGGGTATTATTAATACCATCGACTAAACTTTCAGTGTGCATTATTATGATATTATTTGGTCAAATTAAACCTGTCACTGTTCAAGCACACGCATTTTTATTTTATGAGTAGTCGAAATTGCATGTCAAAAAAATGGTGAATACCAATGGTTCGTTTTGAAATGTATGATTGCAATTTGAATAGCATTATGACCACCCGTATTTTATATGAGATGTGAACTGATATATAATCATTGTAGACGACTACGCTGACTTATTCGAGGAAGAACCTGAAAGAGGAGCAGTATTCACCAAGGAAACCAAACTTATCTATGCTACAGAACTGAAGACTCGCAAGAATAACAAAATGGACGACTTCGTCATCACACCACTGAACAAAAAGCCACACAATTTTCACATCAAGAAAGGGAAAGCAGAATGCACACTGGAAAAAATCACCGGACCATGCAGATCCAGAAAGATCAGATACTTTTACAATACCGAAACTGAAGAGTGTGAGGAATTTATATATGGTGGCTGCCGCGGAAACGAAAACAACTTTCTTTCGAAGGAGGACTGTGAGAAAGTATGCGCGAAGTAACACACCGAAGGTCATGTCTCGATTTGTTGACTATTTCGTTGTTATTCGTTGGAATTAAAGTGAAAAATGATATTGATGCTGTTATCATATTTCAGGCTTTAGGACGTTTTAAAGAAATTACTGAATACGTCAAGGTATTGTCATTTGTGACGAACTAGATAGTGTTTTGAAGCAAATTAATAAATACATCAAAAACTGTGCTTGATGAAAGTTTCGACGTATGCGTGGGAAATGCCTCTATAATAGTGAAAGGTTTAACATCAGTGTCAAAACTATCACTGTAAACAAAAGCACAAAGATATGGTATTATATTTCACCAAACAAACTATCAGTCCCTACAAGATAAACTGCAGCAGATTATCCTTTGAACATATTGATTATGAGTGATGGTTCTGTTTCAAGAGCTACTGTTCTTTCATGTTTGTATCATTCAAACTGGTGCTAATATTGTTGTTGCACTTCTTGTTGTCTACTAAAGAACTGTATTTTGTTGTGGTTACTGTAATTTCTTGCTTACTGCCACGGCGTCAATTAGGAAATTAGATCAATGAAAAGTACATCCTGTGTGTGATACAGAAAACATAACGGTAGCTTATTTGTCAAAATGCCGATTAATATTGATTACTACTTATGATTTGCATATAAACTACTTTAACGTTTGTCTGTAGATAAGCTTACTATATATCATTAAGTTACAGCTATTACTCGTTTTAAGAAATACCGACTTCAGGTTGTTTTAGGAGTATGACTAAGTATGTAAAGAAATAAGGTCGTACAACGTCATAAATATCGATTTCCATATTGAAAGTGATTGCTAAAGAGTGTTCTGCACGTGTTCATGCATGCAATCCATCACATTTACTTTATTGATATTATAATATGTACTGTTTCCAGGTTATCATTCGGGGATTATATAATAAACATTTTACAATGAAAGGAAACTTATTTTCTGTATCAATTTATATGTGTTCTTATATAGCTGGCGCTATGACATCAAAGCCCCAATTATGGAATTTCGTTGACGCAGGTTTGTTGTAATGACGTCGCTAATAATTTTGTCATATTACTCAGTAATGTAAGAATGTTCTCCAACAGAATCGTGGGTGGGGTGAGGGAGGAGACTTTAATTTCGTTGATATGAAATTAGAAAATTCAAAATAACAAATTACAGAACTGATTCAAATAAATCATTATATTGATGTTTTTAAAGTGATTATATGACTAAAATAATTGAAACTAATTGAAATGACGTTAAGCTACGTCGGGATGAGGCATCTGAAAACTGAATCTGTACAGTAGCAGCACATGCATTTCCGTTTACAGCGATCATTCGCCCAACAGTTATAACAACTCGCCTCTTGATCCTTATGTACAAGAACTCGTGGGCGTGTTGGATTGAAACATTACTGCTTCCGCTCATGTTTCTACTTGCTTATACTGTAACGCTTTATAGTTGCATTTCTGTATTTTTTCGTTACAGCCTCAATGGTTGGTAGTACCAGAGTATGTTATTAATATGGTACAATGTACTTTTTTGTTCTCGGATAAAGGGTAATGTTAGGATATATTTGTATCTGTTGGTATAATAGAAGTCTCCATATGTACATATCTGTATAGAACTACCTGTGCCAAACAACCATATCTTGTAATATAGTGTTGAATGTTCTAATAAATACCAAATGATAATCAATGGGTTTTTTTTCTCTGACATTGTATTAATGATGATATCTAATTGTTCTTCTACCGTATAGCCGGTAAAGCTGGTCAAAATTTTCGCGATTTTCTTTTGAAAGGAAGGAATCATGATTTAACAAATTAAAATCTCGCGATCTGGATGTAAAATGGCATTTAGTGGCACGTGTTTCATTATTTCTCAGATTAATTTTTCGCGTTCACGTTAGCGATCACAAAATGACAAAAATGTCATCCTCGCGAAAATAACAGGTTATACGGTAAATTTCAAACAGTGCAAAAATTCACAACTTACATCCATTGATGATTGTCCTTGGTTTGGAAAACGTTTCCTTACATCACTTTTCCTCGTTCGTGAATGTTATATAAGCATCACATGTTGCTTTTATCTCTTGAAACTAAATGGAAGTCCACGAAATCTTAGAATCAAATAATCAATTTAACGGGATCATACTTGATATATTTGGCACATTTTACATCAACTATAAGTATTCTCATAGTGAAGTCTAATGTAGGCAAGATAATGTAAGATTCCATTATAATTACGTCTGTATATTCAAACATTTTCAGTAAAATATCTTACGTTAATTTAAGGAGAAAACTCTCTCGCTTTCTATTTTTTGCGTATTTTAATTAAAAGTTTATATAAAAAGAACAAGTCTATGAAGCGATACACGTGATGCGAATTACGCTAATAAACTGCCTGAAATAACACATTTGAATGTATTTTGGTGTAAACAAATGATGACGTAATAATATTTAAATGATCCCAACATGTTTTTCAATCCCAAGTCAATATATTCAACAACGGCATATCAATATATACCTAGTGGATACCGCGCCTGATTATTAGATATACGTAGTTACGTCGCCTACTCGATTGGACCTTTACTTAATCTTTATGTCACAGAAGCACTGCAATGTTATACTGTAACATTAAATTGACATTTGAGCTACGCGGAGATGGGAAAACAAGATCCATTTTATTGTAGAATTTTGAGATTATATCGCGTATTTCAAAAGCGATATCTATATACTTTTCGTTAATATTTATAAAGGAATCTGCTGGGATGTTAATGAAATAATTTATATACTGTTAACTGGTAAATGGTATTACAGCTATTGATGTAAATGATTGCTCCTCATTTGATATGATAATGATTCTGATGTTTAGTGTACGTAAATTAATCAAAGACAATCTGGTATTTGTAATATTTTATAACTTCACTATCGTTAATTACATGTGTATATTGGTATATGCAGTGCACCATGACCTTTGACATCTGTTGATTTGGTTTGCTGGTTTGTGAATAATAGAACTAGCGCTGAAATCAGTACAGTGTACGTTGCTGTAAGGCTGTAAGAGGATTTTACACTAGGACAGTTATTAACATTAGCGTACAGATAAAGTGTTTGGAGCATGTTGATGTTATTGTAGAGGCGCTGAAGGTCATGATGAAGTTTACAAGCTTGTTGGTAACTGTACATTTACACAATGTAATCTGCTGTAGCATGTCACGTTAGCGTATACTTGTAGAACGTTATTAATGACTTTTTTGAAGCTTGTTGACATTATTTTAAGATGTAGAAATCACATGGAAATATATGTTAATAAAAATAAAACCTGTATGAGTGTTATTGTTTAATTGGGATGACACAGGTATTATTCCGAATTTTTAGTGATTATTAATCAATATTCATAAAATGATAATTAATTTATGTAAATGTGCTGAAGATCAAAAATTGCAAAATATTTCCAGTGTAAAAATATTGATAAAATCCAGGTGGAAATGCATGATGTATGTAGTTGAGTAATGTTCCTGGGTCCAAGAATAATGTTTCTTGTGCATTTTTCCCGTTGTCATTTAGTCTCGTCGTACCACTGGTCGCAGGATGTTGTGATAACAAAGTGGATATCGTATATAGTATATGATAGTTTGACTAACTAATGAGACCATTGTATACATCAGGTGGATGTTTCGGTAAATAACATAAATTTCTGGAGTGTATTTAAATCGATGGCAAGAAACCATTGTAAACATCACATTACATGAAAATCGCATCTTGCACATGAATAGTATACAACAGTTAGCAAACAAAAACAAACTTTGTTGAAGATTTTAAAACGAAACTCCAAAAACTAGTAGTCGCAAAATAGTTTATGAAAATGTTGAATAGGTCCTAATGAATGCTATCAGCGCGCTTTAGTGCCGCCGATCGACCCATGTATAATTCGAGCCCATTACTTAGAGATACGGGGACGAGAGGTACAGGTTACGATATCTCCTAGTGTTCATTACTGTATCTACCTGGACACAGATAACATATCGTCAGATTACAGTGGAAAGAGGTCAAACCTTCTCGAGCATGTTCTAAATACTTGGTAATGTAAATATAAATACGAATCTATGTTTACCAGCATTGATTTTGTAACATGTAACGGTGACATTCAAAACTTGAAATAAGTTGTCTTTTTTTCTAACAATATGGAAGACAACAATAAAACTTTGCGTAAACCCTGGTATGTGATTTCAAGAAAATACCAATAGGAACTTTACAGACGTTAGCTATTCAACATAAGATTCACAAAAAGGTCAATGTGAAAAGGACAGAGCTGGATAGCGTTATTTTATGTAAAGAAATGATACAATTGTGACACAGTATATTAACGATCTGAACCCATGACACTGTTACCGTATTGTCCATAAAGTCATCGCCGAAAAGTGAAGGAAGGAAAATAAACAACAATGTTCGTATACATGGGAGATGACTTTACTGTTTTATACATTATTAATCCAAAGGTGTATTTTGATTTTTAGGGGGAACTTTTCTGTAGTATTATCGGATTAATAAGGACACAGTCATTGACTTAACACTTGTACATATGTACATACTGAAACCCGTTAACGTCAGTTATTAAAGCAGTCGCTTTGTATTTGATATTCAAAAAAGTTGTTCTTTTCTTCAGATTTTACGTTTTAAACAAATAAAGTTAGTCTATTCAAACATTAATGTTTACAAGTAATTTGGAGAACGGTTGTTTTTTGACTTTGTGAAAACACTAGTAACTAAAGGATTGAATATAGCTTACAGAGCGATAGAACAGAATCAATTGGGTCGTTCTAACGGTCGCGTTTGTTTATTTAAACTCGGAGACAGCAGAGATAGGTACCTTCAGAAACAAACCTATCTCACAAATGACCATTGATTGATACATAAACAGAAAGGAAAGCATTATGAGATAAAATCGAAGAAGTAGTACATGAGTACAATCCCTGAGTATGATAATTATAGTAAATGAAGTAGCGGCCAATCGGTACTGTCCGCCAAACACTATATAAATCATCGGCTACTGCCCGAAGGTTAGGTGTCATGTATTGAACTCTATAAACATTAGCCTCTTTCACACCATCCGTAATCATCTTGAATTACCCACATTGATCAACCAGTGGCGCTACCGTGTTAAAGATGTTTTCTGTAATTAAAAAAATCTTCAAACCACTTTTACAAAAGGACATGTACAAGTCCAAATAATCTTAGTCTAAACTCCTAATCACCAATACAAAAGGACTTGTTCATGTTCTTTTATAAAAGGTACCTGCCAGT
The DNA here is from genome assembly GCF_031769215.1 of Ylistrum balloti. Lineage (NCBI taxonomy): Eukaryota > Metazoa > Mollusca > Bivalvia > Pectinida > Pectinidae > Ylistrum > Ylistrum balloti. Next base: position 276,384 of record NW_026781887.1, read on the forward strand.
AGAAGTTCCAGAGTTACCACTATGTGGTGTAGACATTACAGTGACAAAGTGTCTATTTGTTTTACATTCGTCAACTTTCAGGACATGACATTACCTGAGCTACATCTATCACCCTTCTCCCTTTTCACAACCTCCCTTTAGGACACTGGTGACAATGGTTTTGTTTGGTGAAGGACAATGGTTTTGTTTGGTGAAGGACAATGGTTTTGTTTGGTTTAGGACACTTGTGACAATGGTTTTGTTTGGTTAAGGACAAAGGTTTTGTTTGATGAAGGACAATGATGACAATGTTTTTTGTTTTTTTAAGGACAAGAAGGGATGAACATTTTTACATACGTGTATTTGAAATCTTTTCTACTACTGCACATTTCTTAGATTCGCGATAACGGATATACGGAAATATTGTCACATCCAGGAAATTTCGATCACTTCAGAAATTAGCAAATACAAATGCCTCTCTTGCGTCGAAACATTTTTCTACTTCGTTAGAACGAAATCAAGTTGATATCTCTTCGAGTTGAAAACTAGATGTCTATCATACTTGTACATCTACTCTATCCGTCAACAAACAGTATCAAGTCCACATGAGACAATAAAATCAATGGCACTTTGTTGTTATAAGACAACTTATCTGTAGATCGTAGAGCTAGAATGTATCGATCTAAAGAAAAAAGGGCAAATGCTTGACCTGCATGTAACCAGCATTTATATTAGGAGATGGGCGTGATTTTCATTCCAAAGATGTAATACCGTTGTCACGGAAACACAAAATAGAAATTGAAAAACGAAAATACGTTAGTTAGTGCCTGTCAAATAAGCAGTCAGTGAGTTATTTGTCCGAAAATATCCAGTGGTTAATCTGCAGATGTAAGAGACGAGAGACCGGAAGTCAGCTTGGGCCCTACTCTGGGAACATCTTATGGCTGGTGGAGTTTAGTCCGATGTGGTGGAGGAACAACACGGTCAAACTGTAGATGAAGCATTCTGGGTACACCAATAGAAGACCCGTGCTCAGTTAAGGTGGTTGTTAACGCACAATGGAGCATCCAGTACACAATCTGCCGAGTCGATTGTCATCACTGGTGTTTCAACACGTACATGTTCAAGGTTATGATGCACAAATTATACGCAAGTCCCAAATTAACTAATGTCTTCACAAAGTGTTGATACTAAAAATGATCGTAGTTTACCTTGACTATTTATGTATATGCGGATCCCTGTCTCTAGAATATATCAAATTATCAATAAAGTCTTAAAATGCTAGTTTCACATGAAGGGAAGATAAGCTAGTAGACAAATACAGTGGCAGTGCATCTTAACAAAACTTACAGACTGATAAAGTCAGCCTCGTACACTTGGACAGTTGTCCATTAGGATAAATTTCACATTTTACCCGTCTTATATAATGTTTCCTTGATAATCACGAAATCACATTAAAGCAAAATGAATAATCAAGTATTAAACTGGGTTTTGTATCGATTCTTTGCAATAAAAACTTTTAACATTAGCATGTCGATTACTGATCTAAATTGGAGGAGAATAAAAGTAGAGTACAAAGCAGAAACGGAATTCACTGTAGATCTATATCGTTTTCGTTTCCTTGTTTCTTTGAGGGCTTTTATTAGGAAAATGTATGCTTAGCGGAACTGTTGATGAACTTGAGAAGTAAATACCGCAGCACATTGTAGCCACAAAATTGTTTAGTACGGTTAGTGTAAGGGAGTGAACTCCTGTAAAAAGTATTACAACCTCCGCAACGCTGACTCACAGTGGTATCCGCTATGTTGATTCACTAAAAACCTATTGAAGGGCCATCGTAATTACCGTTACTTTGACAGATAATTAAAGTGATATTCCGAAAAACGGGATATGTTGTACCTTTTGAGAGTCATTTCAAAAAGTAGTCAGCATCAAAATATCTGTTCTTGTGGTCAGTTCGAACAGCTCGAAACGCCTCTAGTCAATTCGAGATTCAAAACGCCTAAATATAGCATATCAGGCGATGATAAGTAGATTTATCTATACATACACCTTGCGAACATGCGGTAAAATGTAGTTATTAATTACAGCATGATAAATGACATTAAAATGACCCTTTTCGAGACAGAAATTTTCGGTCAAGACACAAAGCCGGGCCCCTTTGGGATCTTTTTAATGTGATACTTTTGGAGAAGTTTTCAAACGACAAATTTTCCTATTTTTTTTTTTTTACCGTTTTATTTAGTCCAAATAGCTATTTATCCACTTTATAATTTTATAATATATTACAAATTTGTCATTGATTATCATTTGGGTTCCTTTTTGCTTATAACCAATTGTTTCTGGAACTCACTTGCTATCCGGGACTAAAATTATATACGACTGAATTAAGCGTTTACGTGACTATGATTTCTTGAGTTCAAGGTTGTTGAAGGAACACATGTCATCAGCTTGCCAATTGCAGCAGTTGTAGTCCAGTTATAAAAGCAACAGTATGGCGAATCAAGGTATGGTGGACCCATCACTTCAGCGATTTGTGATGAAAGAGCAGCAGCGGCAAAGATTCAACCAGCTCGTTCACGAACTGACGGAGAAGTGTTGGGACAAATGTATTGATAAGCCAAGCAACAAATTGGACTCGCGTACTAATAACTGCCTTGTGAATTGTGTAGAAAGATTTCTGGACACAGCCAATTTCGTAAATAACCGAACGATGGCAAACGCTAGAGCACCAAGTTCTGGTTTCGTTCAGGACAGCGAGATGACGTTGGATTGAAGCTGAATACGGTGTTATTTCTTAATAAATTAAAGGAATTCGATACATTTAGGCAAATGCTTGTGTAAAAAAAATAAGGACATCAGATATATCAACTGATAATTGGCTTGGGACATATGTGCACACTGGTCAACACGCCAGAGCATCAAGTCGGGTTTCCTACAGGACAGCGAAATGACATTTTAATTCCATAAATGATAGTACTTTTGGAGAAATTCTCGTTAATTGACATGCGATATTAAGTGAAAATTATACATATGTGTGCTTCCTGACCAGGGACAGTAAATGATAATATTGGAATGGGTGAAACTCAGTGAACACAATACAGATTGACTTCACGAACACCTTAAAAATACCATTTGCTTGAACAATATTCTACAGAGATCTTCAGCTGCTGTTCAGTACCATGCGGTACCGTCTTGTACTCCATCGATCATTATCAGACCGAATCAGTTTCCTTGAGATTTGACTACTTATTTTGTTTTCTACAAAAAGCTGTAGTGTACAGCTGTTTTGTGACATTTTGTGTTGGTATAAATGCATCACTGTTACATTTATGTGTGATTTTACAATCTGATCAGGAAAAAAGAATGTCAACAGTAAAACAATGAAAAAAAAAAAGATTAAAATGACAATAAGCCATATGTTTCTTTCATAGCTTTTATTCATTTGGTGTATTTCACAGACCTTAAATAACATGGATGGTTTATACATATGGAAAATGTGATATTAGTTATAGTTTCACAAGCATTTATAAATACACAAACAGCACAGCAAAGTGATTCTTTTTTTACCAGCAGAACTGGAAAATCCCCTGTATAAATATGTAACTGACTGCCTCATGATCATTGACATCACAATCCGAGAAAGGTTACATGGTACATTTGTCTTGTTTGCCAATGTAAATGCACAGATTTAAGATATATCCAAATCCATGATAACAGTGATGCTGGCAGTACTGTTTCATCTCTCCGACAACAATGTTATGGTTGATTTAAATATATGAAATTTATGTTTACAAATGTAATATTGCACACAATTTTTTGTAAATTACTTGTCAATTAATTATCCCATACCAATTTACTGTAACTTGCTCGAGCTCGTAACATTTGATAGAAAATGAAACTGAATGTTTCTTTTTATTATGTAACTACTTTCATCAATACTGGAGAACAATGGACCAAAGCATTTTGTCCAAACAGCTTTAAAGACAACAGCACAATTTAGAAGAAAATATCTCCCTTGGTTGTGGTATATTTGTAGGAAAATCAAGTGGATTTCAGATATAATTAAATTTTCACTAGGTAGTTTATATTACTTGTGAGCTATACCAAATGACAAAACAATCATCAGGAAATCTAAAATGGCATAGATTTGTACAGTGATCAAATTATAATCTATATATTCAGATTTAGAAAAGAAAGAAAATTGACAACTTTTCTGTTCACTTCTATATTGTCTAACTAATGAAGTGTGTACTTATCTAAGAATTATTGTTGATCAGTAGATACCCAAACCTAAATTTCTTGAATAATGGAATAATACAAACAAATAAAAGACTCCTACAGATAAATATACCCTCCACTCCCTCATCTTTTCAATATATAGGTATACTCAGGAGTTTACCTATTAAGGAGTTCATGGAACATCTTTTACACAAGCTTTTTATTTCAAAAGTGGCCAACCCACGACATTTTGCCTTCACTGATTACCACCAAAATCTAATCAGGTGTAGACATTGATAATTGATAGAGTGATGATATGTTGTGATTATGAATTAATTCTGTCCTGTGGTTCATGAAATATCTTGTAAACAAGTTTTTTATTTCAAGTGATTGGGAGTGACCTTTAACCTTGAACAATGCTATTAAAATCTATTCATTGGTATCTTCAACACACAGACTGATTATACCCCCTCTACCTAAGTGGGGGTATAATAAACTTATGATAGGCTCTAATATATATTCAACCCACACTGCAACAATTACCAAAGCTACCAGAACACTAAAGATTACTAATGTGCATTGTTTATATACTATATATATATATATAAACAAAATATACATTTTTTTTCTTTTATACATTGAAAAAAAAAATTACACCTCATATGTCCTCAGAGGAATGAGGAATAAAATACTATATATACACATTACAAGGTCACAATACAATTATATTGGAGTCCAGAGAACAAGTGACTAGCTATTAAAGATTAATCAGCAATCAAGATCCCCTACACCAGTTCTTGCTGTAAGTATCTTGCTCAACTGCTTAAAACTGTTCAGATATGAAATTATTACCTCACTATTATTATTCTCTCAGCGATGAGCTGAACATTTCCAGTAAAATTGACCTTCCCTGCTGTCAACACAAATGGACACAAGAAAGAAACATCTACAGCAAAGAGAATCTATCATTGTTGAAAATCATACTATTTGAAATCAAAGACAACTTGTATTAGCATAAGACATCACAAGTATATACAAAGTATGTAAAACAACAAGAGAAATGGGCTTCATAACTTCCCAGAACTTGTATACATGTATACACACAAATAAGAAAACTTCCTTTTTAAAAGGAAGATGTGAAGATGGTTACTTCATTATGCTATCATGTGGTCCCATATAACTTGCTAACACAGCAATGTCAATTATACAGTGATAATGAATGTGATATGAATTTGTAGATGTTGATCGGTAATATGTTGGAGTATGTTATAGGAAGTACCTAGGTTACACGTCTTGTAAAATGTTTAAAGGATACCAGTACAGAATGTATTAAAATTTAACCTATTGGTTGTCTATCTATATGTCAAGTAATCTCGGAAAAAGTCTGTCACAAAACTAAGGAAGTTGGACGTAATATAACATAAAATGCACACAAAACAAATAAATAAAATATTTGATTTCTCAAAATGGTAAGAATTTCACTATCTCAATACATAATAAGGTAACATAAACTGGAGCATTGTTTTTGTTTCAACATTTCTACAGAGCTAACAGTAGGAGTTTTCATAATTTGAATATGTATACAATAAGTTAAATACACCTTAACGTATACAAGAAAAGTATTTTGATGAGGCATATTGAAAGACAATGATAAGTTTCAGGTTAAAAGGCAGTATACTGTATTTTAAAAACAAATATATCAAATGAGCAAAGCCATCACCTTCAGTGAACTAAAAAATATTATTTAGCTCCATATGAGTGCTAAAGAAGCAGCATGCCAAGTAATTTGGACAAAATCAACATTTTCAGTAAATATTAAACAGAGCTGTATGAATGGTATGATGGAGTACGTTCTTAAGATGCAATATTAACAGTCTACAGCAAGGTTGTAGATTACTACTGGGTAAATGCCCTGTTTAAAGGAACCAGTTCTTTTCATGACAAGAGTAAAATTATACATCTAAGAACCTACCTTTGAACATTGATGCTTTATATAAAAATTATGAAATATGATGATGTTGAGAGATAAATGTTTCATATTATTCCTTTTTATTATTCTTTGTTTAACATTATACTACTGTTAGCAATTAAATGGCCAGAATTTGACATGAAGTAGTAAGAAGAGGCCTAATTAACCTGCATCTTTCACCTGGTATTAAATGCTTTCACAAATACATTAACATTTCACATCTTTGTCATTCAAGTCTTGGTTATTCAGACATTGTTGAAGGCTTTGACAAATTTGACCCTATGACCTTGAAGAGAGGGTAAATGTTATTTCTTTTTGCAAAATCAGTAAGGCTCTATCCTAGGATCATTTGGTTACTGAGACAAGCCGTTTGAAGATTTTAACAAATTTGACCCCTGTGACTCTGAATATTGGTCAATATAATTTCTTTTCATAAAGTTGGTGAGCTTCATCCATGGAACCTTCCCTTCATATATCCTTATTCCAGGCCTTTTGGTTATTAAAAGGAAGATGTTCAAAGGGAAAAGATCACACAAGAAGGACGACAAACACTGCACCTTGGAATAAGTTCATTTGGCCTTTCAGGAAGGTGAATGAGAATACAAATATTATGAAAATAAAAAGAGAATGGAAAGATATTGTGAAAGTAAGGCTTCCACATGAAATAGGATATGAATACCTTTTGTCATGGATCATGTAATATCACAGACATGAAATGTCAATGGACTCTGGAACCTTACAGTCGGCCCCCTGTAAGTGACTGGGACAACAGTCGGCCCCCTGTAAGTGACTGGGACAACAGTCGGCCCCCTGTAAGTGACTGGGACAACAGTCGGTCCCCTGTAAGTGACTGGAACCTTACAGTTGGCCCACTTTAAGTGACTGGGACAACAGTCGGCCCCCTGTAAGTGACTGGGACAACAGTCGGCCCACTGTCAGTGACAGGGACAACAAATGGTGCTCTGTCAGTGACTTGGACAACAAATGATGCTCTGTCAGTGACCGGGACAACAGGTGGTCCTCTGACAGTGACTGGGACAAGAGGTGGTCCACTGTCAGTGTCGGGGACAACAGGTGGTCCACTGACAGTGACTGGAACAACAGGTGGTCCACTGTCAGTGAATGGGACAACAAATGGTGTGCTGTTAGTGACTGGGACCACAGGTGGTACACTGACAGTGACTGGGACAACAGGTGGTTCACTGACAGTGACTGGGACAACAGGTGGTTCACAATCAGTGACTGGGACAACAGGTGGTCCACTGACAGTGACTGGGACAACAAGTGGTTCACTGTCAGTAACTAATAGGACTACAGGTGACCCACTGTCTGTGACTTCAGGTGACCCGTTCTCTGTGACAAGGACAACAGGTGGTTCACTGTCAGTAAGTAATAGGACTACAGGTAACCCACTGTCTGTGACTACAGATGACCTGCTCTCTGAGCAGGACTACAGGTGACCCTTTGTCTGTGACTAGGACTACAGGTGACCCGTTGTCTGTGACTTGGACTACAGGTGACCCGTTGTCTGTGACTGGGACTACAGGTGACCCGTTATCTGTGACTTGGACTACAGGTGACCCGCCATCTGTGATGAATAAGACTACATGCGGTCCACTGTCTGCAACTAATAGGAGTAAAGAGGAGTCCATTGTCATTGGGAGATCAGTTGATACACTGTCTGGGTATGATGACCAACTGTCCTGACTGGATGACACACCTTATGAAATGTGAAAACATGCTTTGCAAGGAGTGACTTTAACATAAAATTCAACACATAACACAATCCAACTTACACAAGCATGAACAAATATGTATTAAAAAAAGATACATCGAATCACACATTTTTGTCATTCATGAATATCCACAAAAGAAACATTAAATATACATAATATAGCTCATTCAATATCTAACAAAAACAAAAACAAAAAAATCTGTTCAAACACTTACCTTTCTCTCACTCACATATAGAGAAAATCTTAATCAAAGCCAGGATTTACATATACCAGACCTTCTACATACAGGATTTCGGTTTCACAAATATTTACATAAAATGCACTTAAATTGGCCACAATGTTCATTATCCTTGACAATAAATGTACATCTTCAACATGTGTAAAAAATGTTCATGAATGTTATCACAAAAGAAAACCACACAACCAGTTTTTGAAGTAATGCTTGATTTATAATTCGATTCTCTTAAACATGTACATGTTTATCTGAAGATAAAAACTGAAGAACCCATGTGGACTTTTTCTTGGCAGTACATAATAAGTCAAATGAAATCTTGCATTTACAATGAAATGTTTTGTTTGTTTTGTGGCAGAACAAAAAACAAGTGTAAAACAACATAAAAGCTTTATATTCACTGAATATAAAAAAGTATAATAAAAGATCTATCTCATATTAACCACTGTTTTTAGATAGGTATATCAAAATATCTAACTACCCTATATGAAAAGTACCCAATAGAATTTTCAATAGGTTTTAACAGATATTCAAAAAGCTTTCCAGACATGCCTCATTATAAAATTCATTAATAAACTGCCAAATAAATGAAAGTATCAACAAAAATTCTATTTCATAATTAAACAGGATGTTTTTTTCAATGCAGTGGAAATGGACGCAATTTACAAAAGATGATTATGCAAAAAACCTGAGGTGCCAAGCTTTTATTTCAAAATCATGAGATCCACAAAACTGGACAAAAACCATCATTCTGACCGGCAACAGATGGCTAAAACACTAGTAGATATGTATAATACATGTACATATTTCTTAGGCCTTTTCATTTGAAAATCTTCTGGCATTAATTTCTGATTCAAGGTCAATAAAGAAAGTAAAATTTTACCTTTCTTCACAACATATCAAAATTGAATATTTGGAGAATTTTGAAAATCGAACATCTAGGTATGTATCAACGATGTTTTATGTAAAGGAATTTAACTGCATGTTTTTAAAACCTGAGATGATTGGTCCCTATGCAGTTTAGTTATGACAGGCAATACTGCAGCATATTTAATTATAAATGCATACTAATATATGACCAACAATATTACCTTTGTCATTAGTCATCTAGAATTTGTCAGTGAAATTTCTTGACTACTATTCTAGTAAGGAGTTTGCATTGAACTATCTAACTGAACATAACCAGGTATATCATGTATGTTTACTCAAGTGAATTTCTTTGATCTGATGGAAACCATGAGTCAATTACAAAATATACATCCTTTGTCTCTTATTTAATAAGCCCCTCCAAAAAGAAAGGACACATTCTCCAAGAAACTGAAATTAACTAATTTCTAAATAATAAACTGATTGTACCTAAAACTGCAAACTTCTTTGGGTAGTAATTTGCTATTATGAAAGTGTTAAATGATTATGAGAACAGTTATGAGTTCCTGTTTTTTTAAGGGAGAAACTACCTCCCTTACTGTAATTGCTAAAACACCTAGTCATTATGATTTTTCTAAGAAGTTTTGCCTTTTCAAAAGATCATCTTGACTTAAAAGCATGACAATAGATGTCATGTTAATTCATTCTCTAAATCTCAATTCAGAATTTTTGTTGATTAACTCAGAAAGAGAAGAAGTGATAAATTCAATATTTATGAACATGTTTCAGACTAAATAAACCTCTAACAATGAATTACACAGAAAACTTGGCGCAATGAGGCTGTATATAGGCAGGTTCTGTGACTGGATTCTTCACTGTTCTAACCAAGAGGGTTTTTCTGTGTTAGCGCCTTTTAGTTTGATGTTGAACTGCTTCAGTGTGGCTTCAAGGGCGGCATCATTACCAGTAAAATATGCAGATACAGCATTGTGGAACAGTAATAGTTGTTTGTGCATCACCTTCACCTACAATGATAAGATAAAATCTCTTTACTAAGTTACAAAATAACATGTTAAAATAAGTACAGAATGTTAATTCTTTATTCAATTTCAAAAATTGAAATACTGAAATAGACTGATACTCATTTACGATACTAAATAAGACAAACAGGTAAATCAAATTTCAGCAATTTAGGCATGTCACATAACTTATGCCATTCATCACATTTTACATGGGGAAAAAAAGCAGAAACATTAGCACTATCAAATTGAACAATATATGGCTGTTCCGTTGCAGGGTGACTTTCCAACAGCAGTCAATCTTCTTTTGATAAAGCAATTCACTAAATTCAGAATACTCATCAACAACCACACAATATTTTATGCAGGAACTTCTGGTTTAACCTTGGTAATATCAATTCTAAAAATAATCCCATCATCAAATGGAACTGTATCAAGATACCAGTTAATCCCACAGAATTGTATACCATTAAATCAATGGCAAAAGTAGTATTACCTACATCAACAACAGCACTACAAATAGGAGTAGATAAACCTGTCACTCCCACATAAAAAATTGTCACAATATGTGGTTAGAATGAATACAAATTTTCATTCACTGTTTGAATGAGTTTTAAATCTGACATGGGGATTTAAGCTGCGATGACTAACTTATACTATTTTATGTTCACACAATACAAAATCAAATGACACATCAAAGACCAGGTATATAAAAAAAAACACAGTATGCATAAGGGAAAACAAAAACCTTTCTTAATAACACTTAGTTAAGCGCAGGTGGTTACCATGACAAAAGTCACAATACATCCATAAACATACCCTATTCTCATCTAGGAATTTCAGTTTGATAGTAACATCTGCCCTCAGTTGTTCAAATTTTACTTTGTAGTCCTCAAACTTGCGTTTGGACTCTTCTATCTTGGCCACAGTGCCCCCATCTCTTGGACCCAGCTGAAGTACTTCAAGATCATTCCTGTATGCATCATACTCTAACCTGAATCAAAGGTTGCAAAATAAAAACATTACTTAATGTGTCTGTTTCTGATAAGTATCACCTAATGTGTGAAGTGGACAAATAATTCAGAACATGTAACCACAAATAATGATGATATAATCTATTGTTTGCAATTCTCTTTAATTTTCACCTAGTTATCAATTTACAATCTATTATCTTGAAAATATTCATTTATATAACTATGATTTCCAATTTATTGACATTGAATTTTTTCTGTAGTTTTAACTGGTCTCACCTTGCATGTTCATAATGTCGGACAGTCATCAGTGAATCTTCCATGGTCTTATTACACAACGTGTTGACACTCGATGTAAAGAAGTTCATGGCACCTACAACATAAATAGCATATCATAATTTGACTCCATCAAATCATACCATAACATCTCTAACATATATGTTAATAAACAATATAATGAGAGTTAACACCATTTTGATTGAGATTTTTAGAACAAAATATTTTTGTGTTTACGAAATACTCCTTTCATATTCATGTACTATATTTTCTAAAACCATTTACAAACAGCAAAATATCCAATACATTGAAATATCTGTACAGAAGAATAATGCAAATTCTAACAATATATGAAAGTCCAACCAAAATCAGGCAGAAAAATTTTGAGCATCTTATATATGTAATGTAAAATCACATTTTAATGTATGAAATCAAAAGAATTCCCTCTTAAGTGCAAGGTTGTTTATACATTTAGTAGATATTGTTATACTCATCATTGGATTTATAATAACCAGAAAAATGTCTGCAAGACAAAGATGCCCCTACTCCCAATGATCAAAAGTATAATTATATGAAGAATTTGCAGAAGTTGTCAAATGAGACCTTTGATTTAGAAACGGATCCCATAAGAAAGACAAACAAAATTAATGAGGAAAATTGGCTGTATCCCACTGCATGATTAAAACTATCCACAGAAAACTGCTACAGAGTACAAACCTAGCAGTGTTTCTCCATTTTTTACAAGAGCACGCTGTGTTTCACAGTTGTAAGAGAATTCCTCTTGTAGTTCAGGACTTCTCTGTCCTTGCTCTCCAAATGCCTCCCCCAGTGCACGTTGGGTCTGTACAACTTGATAGAAGTGGTTGGTAAGGGCACGTGCCAGTCGTAAAATATTTGCGTATTTGCGCTGCATGTCTCTAAGAACTTCTATTTGTGTCTCAAGTTCCAGATCTACAGTCTTGGAACCCTTCCCTAATCTCTCAGCGAGGTACTGCTTTGTGCACTTGAAAGTGTTAACACTCCAATGTCGTATAGACTCCAGTTTGGATTGAGCTGCTGAAACCGTCTTGGGAATAAAGTCGCCATTACTTTGGGCTGGGGTTTGACTTGATAATGGAACATTGCTTGTGGCTGTGAGGTAAAAACAACACAATATTACACAATCAAAATTGACTCAAGTGTAATTGCTATGGATAATATATGCAATAAAGTGAGAGTCTCTATAAGAATTTTATGCATAAACATATAAGAACAAATCTATGTACAAACAGCCAAATCTGTACCAGAAGTTATATAATTATCATAAAGTGATTATCAAAAAGTTCTTAAATTTCAAAAGCATGAACACTTTTCATGCCTGAATCATTGCATTTTTTCATATTGAAAGATAGGAACTTCAGGTTTTTAAATCAATTGATAAAACAATGGATGAAGTGACACAGAATCATAATAGGTAGACGTGAACATCAGTCCTGTGATAGGGCTGTTGTTTCTCCAACTTATAAATGAATATAATTTGAAGGATTTTCATCTTATGTTTATTGGATTAGTAGTCCAAAAAAAATGATAAATTATACACAGCACAAAGTTAATATTTGTCGTGTGATAGTTGATAATAAAGCAGGAGATTGAGCCTATCTAAATGTCTATGTGTTCTACATGAGAGATCAGAGGTGGTGTAAAAATAATTGTGAAAATCAATAGTCAAACAATGACATAGTGCTGAATTTTAGCTGATAATCATTCCAAGGTCTGTTAAAAGGTGCCTACATACCATTAAAAATACATTTGAAATATACTCTATTATCATTTTTGTTGACTAATATAAATACATATTAAGGTGTTCTAAGCTAATACATGTATTTCTATAATATATGCTCAAATAGTTATTGGCAACAGGCTGTGAACATACCGGTATGAATCTCTCAGTAGTCTGTCACTCTCTGAACAATGATAGCAACCCCTATGATTTTATACAATGTAGACAATTAGCATGCCATTGTAACAGGTGCTATATTTGTGTGACTAACTATAAAAAAAACATGTCATGAAAACATTTACTGCTGAAGATTCCTAAAGAGCTAGACATTTCAATTATTCATCTGAGCTTAAAATATTTTTTGAAAAGTTCACTCTTGGTTAAAGACTTTATATTTGTGTGACTTTTAACTTTTGACCTTGGATGATGTCATCAGAAAGGGTACTTTAGCTCTCTGATGGTTTAAACAGAAAGTTTACAGTACGATTAGAGGGGGTAATAGGTTATGTTCTGATCTAAGGAAGGTACATGTAATACTAAGACTGGCAGCAACTTTATGATATACAGCAAAATAGGATAAGTCAAAAGATAGACAACAGATCTGTTGTAGTCAAAAATTGATACAAAGTGAAAGCAAACAAAACTATAATGTGAGAAGTGGCACACGAACGTATAAAACCTATTATTTGATCTTTGTATTTTTTATTAGAGCTGTTAAAAGGTACATCAGCTACATATTCTGTACACAATCTTTATTTCAAACATGGTCAAATGTGATCTTTACTTTAAGCTGCTAGGAATGGACACCAAAATGCAATTCTAATTAGATGTTTAAAGATATGAACTTAGCCCCTTACCCTCAAAATGGTTTACTGCTACCTATGTCCTTTGATCCCTTGAGTGATAACTACCAAACTATAAATACTGGTAGATACAAACTTTCATGCAGAGCTTGTGATTTATCGTAGACATGCTGTTTAGTTCAAAGATGATCAAAGTTGTGATCTTTCATTCAGTGAATTTGACTAGTGACCAAAGATCCTATCATGTGTTTAAATTTTGTATATATATATATAGATACTTTAGGGATAAAGAAACGCAGGGCGACATAATTTGCAATATCATGTGATTGCATTGTTCAAAAACAATGACAAGAGATCCCAAAGGGATCTTGGCGCCCATCATTATTTGATCTTTATATGCTCTTTGAAAGTTGGATCTTTTCCCTTCTTTTCTCTGTTTTTGCTCTTAACGATAAGACATTTGAACATTCCTTTGCAGAAATAGTGATGATAATCTTTACCTGCCAAATCCAAAATGGCTGCCTGGAAGTCATTTGTCTGTCACGACTTTCTCTCTAACAACTATATCTGCCCACTGGCTGCCATACAGTCCCAATCCCCAGTCCCTATCCCCTATTGAGCACTTGTGGGACCAGCTGGATAGACAGGTACGACGACGTCAGCCTCCCCCTGTTACTCTAGCCCAACTGGGAGCAGCCCTCTTGGAAGAAAGGGACAACACCCCAATGAGGAGGATAAACTCACTCATGATGAACTCCATGCCAAGGAGAATCAGGGCTGTGGAGGAACCAATAGGGGACATACCTGGCGTTGACTAGCCATCTCCCACCATCAATCTATTTCAATTTCAGATTACAGAGTTCTCTTTCAACTCCCTTCAATTATTCCTAAACCACTTACCAGATACAAATCGTTAATTTTGAAGTTTGTTATGTATGGATTAATCTTCATTCTCACTTTAAAATATTGAACATTACACTCGACATCTTGTCAAAAATCATCTTCAAAGTTAATGCTGCATTTCTTTATCCCTTGAGTATATATACATTAATATTAGGTGGTTTTCCCTAAACTTTGCAGTCAGACGAAGAAATATTACTATCCCTTCTTTACTTATAATTAATCAATGGTGGGGCTGATAAGCATGTGTGTGGGTGAGGGGTCATCTAGATACTAGTATACATAGACCAAAGATGGTCACAGAGAATGGACATGTTGCCAGAACACTGACGCTGGTGTGTGAAATGATACCCAGCAGGGAGAGGGGACACCGAGACGGGAAACTAGTAACTACCTAACTAACAGAGAATGAAGACAAAGACACTGACTATTACAGGGAGATGGGTAGTATAGGAACTGAATACTGATAAGACTATGCTCAAAAGTTATGTCAATACAAAAGAAAATCAGAGGGCACACTTGTTCTACCTGTCATTTACCTCTCCTCTGTGTAAAATATACTTATATAATATTTAATAATTTAAAAATATTGCGACATATTTGTTGATTAAAATTATAACTGTCTCTGATGTATATTATCTCTAAATTTAAGAAATTGAGAAATTTTTATGCAGTGATGAAAAGACTATAGATAAACCAGGTATAATCAAATCGAACTGCAAATTTGCAAACTCAAACAAAAACAGATAAAATGAATGAACGTAATTTCACCATTAATATGTCTACATACTGTAAGAAATAAAATAATAAATTGCAAAACCAAGCAAACAACATGTTGCAATAATGGCAGCTCACTTAAATATGTAGTCACCACAAATGTATTTAAGATATATCTGATGACAAATTTACAAATAATAAATTAATTTGTATATTGTGAATTTTGATTAATTCACCTATGAATTCTCATACATTATGAGTTTTAGAAGTTTAATCCTTATATACTACATTACTAGAACAACGCACTCTTGGCTATGTTCAGCTCTAATCCTTATATACTACATTACTAGAACAACACACTCTTGGCTATGTTCAGCTCTAATCCTTATATACTACATTACTAGAACAACGCACTCTTGGCTATGTTCAGCTCCTGATGATCATCAAGACTTATGATTTATAACTGTAAATAAAGAGACCATCCAAATGAAGATTCTGATATTTTCCAATACATTTAAATTGAATTCCATAACAAAGTATTGAAAGTTAAAACAGTTACACATTTCACTGTCTTAATAAAATAAATATGTATATTTCTTTACCTATTTTCTATAAAAATGTCACACCTGATTCTAAATTATATGCATAGCTTCTAATTTCTTAACAGCGGATCTAGAAAACTTTCATTTTTTCCCCTGATATTTTATTAACTGAAATTCTTTTACTTTAAGATCTGTTAGTGTGGTACCTATATACTATCTGTTGGCAAAAGATCATTCTTAATTTATAGAGTGTAAATAAAAGTGAGAAGAACACACCAGGAGGCATAGTAAATGACCGAGTTAGTCGTGGTTCAGTGGATCCAAAGCTAGCAGCAGACATAGAGCTCCCACTGTAAGACCTACTGATAATTTTTTTAGGTGAGCCACTCTGGACAGTGTTGCTCATGTCATTAAGGTTCGGACCATCTTCCAGGATTTCTTTCAGGTCCATCTCAAATGTGTCATCCTGTATTGGGTCTCCACCTCCATTTGGCACTGTACTCTGGTCAGCCATTGGTCACACTGTATGTTGTTTTAACAGACTAAAATGAAAAAAAAATAAGTGTAAATAAAAAAATTAAAGTTTCTAAAGAAGACTTAAATATATTATTCAGGTAAAAAAAACAAGAGATCCCAGAGAGATCTTGGTTCCAAACATTGTTTGATCTTTATATGCTCTTTGAAAATTAGATCTTTTTCAATCTTTTCTCTTCTCTGTTTTTGCTTTTTATGATAGTACATTTGAACATTCCTTTGCACAACTAGGCACCTAAAGGAACCTAGACATGAAATTTGAGAAAGATGTTATAGCGTAGTCCTCAAGAAATTGTAATAACAAACTTTTAAAGTCAAAATCCAATATGGCACTTGTCAGCCATTTTGTTTTTTCCTTTACAGTACCAAAATCAAACAGACACAACTAGGGATCAAGGAAAGCATACACATGAAACCTGAGAAAGATCTATGCTGTAGTTCTCAAGAAATAGCAATAACAAACTTTCAAATTCAAAATCTATGATGTCTGTCAGTCAGTCATCTTGTTTTTCTGATTAGTCCAAAAATCAAATTGACACAACTAGGGACCAATGGGGGCCTACATATGGAATTTAAGAAAGATCCATCAAGTACTTCTCAAGAAATAGCAATAACAAACTTTTAAAGTGAAAATCCAAGATGGCCACATGTCAGTCCACTTGTTTTTCTGATCATACCCAAAATTTAATTGGCACAACTAGGTACAAAGGGGAACTTACATATGAAATTTGAGAGATATCCATCCCTCATTTTTTCAAGAAATAGTGACAACAAACTTCATTGAAAAAATCCAAGATGGTTGCCTGTCTGCCATAATATTTTTTTCATCAGTCCCAAAATCAAGCGAGCACAACTAGGGACCAAGGGGAACCTACATATGCGATTTGAGAAAGATTCATCTAACACTTCTCAAGAAATAGCGATTACAATAATTGTTTATGGATGGACGGACCACAGACGCAGAGCGATTTGAATAGCCCACCATCTGATGATGGTGGGCTAATAAGGAGTGAATTTCTGCAGTGGATCAAGTAGGAATTAAAAAGTTCACATTGAGCCAATCATTGTATCACTAACCTATATTCTATTCTCAGGATTGTAGCTTAACTGGTAAATAATTGCCTGAAATGTTGTTCAATTTGGCCTAACTAATATAATAATACAATAAAAACTTCGCATATAAGTTTCCATAGTCTAAAATCTTAAATGACCTTAATGGAAAACCTTTCTTTTGACAATTGCATTGTGAAGTGATTTTATTATATTTTGGGTTCTTCATCATGAATCTTGATAGCATAAGTGTTACAACTACAATGTTGAAGTGTAATTAGCGTTTGATTATGGTTTATTTTAGACACTATTTCCATAGCCTGCATTTATCTTTCTGATAAAGGATCTTAGATATAGTCTTAAATATAAATCTGTATTAGTCTGTAGCTATGACTAATGGTCTGATGAAGGCAACCAAGGTTTTTTCCTGGGAATCTCAAATTTTATGAATGTGCCAATCCAGGGACTCAAATCACACATGATGTAGAGTAAAATTATATCAATCTCAAGTGTTCTTTTAATAAATCAAAATGCAGATTTTTGAAAGTCAGAAACCCTGGTAACCACGTGTGATACACATTTCAAAAGATTTAGACTGAAGTAGTTTCGTCTAGACATTGGTTTGGATGGTTGTGTGTTTTGGAGCTTTTTTTTATAGCTGTAACATATAAACAAAGTGAGTGCTCATATTAAATGATTTCAGTGGTTGTAACATTCAACACTTGCAGAAGAAAAAAAACCACAAGAATACTGCAGGAAAGAACAGTATATATCAGTTTCATGCCAAAATAAATATTCCTCATTAGAAGTATTGAAATGAGTACAAGTTAAACATTAGAAATCATAATATGGAGTGAGAAATATCAAGAGGAAATCAGTACTAAATTTGTATATCCATACCAAGTTATGAGCAAGTCTTTGGTGTCACAAAATATTTGTTATGTTTGCTCCTTTAGAATACATCTCCAAATCTTGTTTTCTGAATGAACCATCAATTATAACAATTGAAAGTTCCTCAAACAAGGATATAACTACCAAAACATTTTATTTTAAGTTGCATTTGATATGGATACCACGCCATTGTTTGATGTCCATAGTCGAGAGGAGGTGTTTTCACAAGCAAAAATAAATGTTAACATATCTGTTCAATGTTATGCATCAAGGTGAATGGATTCTGAATGAAAAGATTGATGAAATGTACTTTTGTTTTCAGAAATGTACATTAATTTACAACATTTTGAAAACATTAGCACCTGGACATAAAATTGCATGTCCGAAATGTTACATCCAACAATATACTTAGAATGACATTAACTTGTGTATCATTTCTGCCTTGTGGTGGTATATATACTCACAGAAGTGGTTGGTGTCCTGATAATAGTGAATGTAGTGAAAAACCTCTGAACATGTTTTGAAGAAATAGAATCATTTAGTGCTTGTGTAAATCATGTCATAATGTTACATCCAAGACATTGAAACTACAGCGATTTTATCTCTTATTACGAGAACGTTGGTATATATGTTTTACAACATATGTTAGAAGCGTATATTACAGATTGGTTTCTGGTTGTTTAATGCGCATTTGCACTACCATGATGAAACAGATGACCTATATAGTGGAGGATGGTGATGCAAATCAAATGTTATGTCCATGATATTAGATGAATTTATAGGCCAACGGTTTTAACAGGCAAACAAATATTTCATGACACCAAAGATTTCCAGTTACAGAGAAATAGGCTGAAAACAAAAGAAATCTCTGAAGTATGGACAGTCTAAAAATGATTCAAGAGCCAGAACTCATTCAAAAATTACTTAATAGAACTGCTGTTCAGGAAACACAATTTCTTATCATAATTACAAAGCCTGAAAATTTGAAAAGAAATCATCTGAAAACTAAGAAAGGAGACGTCACAACAAGGTTAACATTACAAAAACAAAGGCACAGTAACTGCCAGTTACCTTGGTAGATCAAATTGTGATTCAGAAAAGCTACTTCACGTCCAAGTTTGTAATAGTAGCAACAGCAGGGATGTAGAAACCGCTATGCTGTGTCAGCAACATTACTTCAGTGTAATTTTAAGTGGGGATCTCAAAACTCTTGTATATGTACGAGTTGACACACTTTGCACTTACATCTAAGAAAATTCTGACAGCTCCTTCAAGTACATATTCCTATGCTAACATAAAATTTGTTATTTGTTTAATGCTATTCATGTGATCAATATGGCTCAATGAAATAATAAATGTATTCAATCTGCATAAGATGGCATATTACCATCTGTTATTAACAAACTATTTCTCCCCCTGGTCTTAAGCTTTGGTTAATTACAACTAAAGACAGAGGGATCTCATTATTGTCATTTTACTTAATGATGAATTGTGCTCAATATTGTTTAAATCATTTGACAATTTTGACATGTTTTGTAAATAACCAGTACATTTCGATACATTAATTGTATGCATATATGGTGGCAATTCACCGACGTAGCTATAGCATAGTTGTCGAAATACGATTCTTAATGGGATCCAAAACTGATGTGCCAAAGATATTACAGTCAGGAGTTAAATATATCTGAAACATGACAAATATTTTATTAATATTCCAAGGATTGTTGACATGCAAAGCGAAAGCGACGTTTCCTAAAAAAACAAACTAAGAAGTCATTGAACATGCATGCAGAAATTATTTCTGTCAATTCGCAACAAACGTTAAAATAGCATCAATGCCAACAGCAACACGACTGCAAATATGAACAGCTGATGATCACTGCACATGACGTGGGCATGTTTGCAACGTGCAGTCGTGTCAACATTGCATTTTTGCCAATCATTGTGTTCGCTGGTCTAAAAAAGGAACGTTGTAAAAATTTCCCTTACAGTGCTTATGCAATTGTTATAGTTCCTTGACAACCATAAAACTGTAACCAGATAACAGACCTTTCGTAGTAAATTCCTCCGGGACATTTACTTTCTGCTACCTGTCTGTCTGTGTGTCCCTGACAAGTTGTCGATTCTGACGTCACCGACACAGAATTATACGGATATTGTATGTATAAAACCGGAGTGAAGTACATAAATCCGATTTTTTTTTTTTTTTTTTAGATATGAAATGTATTTTGGTTCCTTATTGAAAAAAAATGAAAATATTTCATGACATCTGAATGAATTCACTTGGCAAATTACTTGGCAAAATATAGTAAAATTTACCAATTAGCTTCCGTACACATCTCGCAGTCTCCCAAGAACAGACACATTCAGGACAGTACACAAGCCGTTGACCCAAACAAATAAAATCAGCTAAATTCATATGACAGGACATGGATTGAACAAGAAATATGATCCGGAACACATAATAATTTCGAAGAATAGATATATGATTTTTCATCACGAATAGATAGGTCATTCCTTCTCTGATAACAAGATGGAAAATGAAAATGCTATATGTAGGCATTGGAAAACTTTCAAATAGCATTCATATGTCCATGGATACCAACTGAAAGTAGTTTAATATATAGATACTTGAATATTTAGATATTTTGAATACTGCATCATTTGTGATTCTATATTTACCGACACTCATATATATGTTGTGAATAAAATGTTGGTCATCAGTCTCAGGTTCTGCCAAAGCAAATAACGAGAACGAGAAAATTTATTTGAATTCTTAAAAGAAACGAGGAAATAAAATTGAAAGTCGGATAAAATAATTAAAATTAATTAAATTAAGATATATTGAAGAACATTCAATTCCGGCATTCATGACCTAATTAATGGTCCCGGGTTCGAATCATAGCGGAGGCATTAAAATGAATAGTGACTTCTGTTACACTAAAATGACTTTTACACGTAGTAGGAGTGGTAGCCTAGTGCAGAGACGTATGTTATATATGTCTCTGCCTAGTGGGAGTATTTATGAAAACTTTCGCATATCAGTTTTCCTAGAAAACTCCAAGGTTTCCGCTAACTGTTACTCTCTGCACCCCTTAAACCATCCTCGATACTCCAGGGGTTACACTCACTATCGCTCTCTGCGATGTGAAGCTAGATGTGTTTGATGCTCGCTAGTTTGCATAATGGTTCCTGACATGTCATTACTTAGTTAGATCAGAGACATATATAATATATACGTGTGTTATATACGTCTCTGGATTGACCAAGTTATACATGGCGGTTGTTCATGTCTTAATATCCTTGTCCTTTTTCAGGAGTCGCATATTTTGCCTGACTTTCACTGAATTTAAGTTTGGATTATTATTATATTGTCATGTTGGTATTTGTTTGTTTGCTTTTTTTTTTCGAAAACTTCACATCTGTGTCCGGATTTAAGATTCCGCCATCCGATTGGCTTTTAAATTTAGTTTCAACTAAAAATGATATCGTAGTCTTCAATGTGTTTTGAAGTCAAGGCATTATCGTATATATAATTGATGATATTGATTAACACGGCCAGGTTTAGTGATGAAGTTGAACAACTAACAGAGACATGTCCCATAAACAACAAATGGCAATGGCCCAGCAAGAGGCAATGGCCCTGAGTATGCAAAATGTAATGGTTTATTATGTTCTTTTGTTAATGAATCTATCAAATGTACATTTATTTGAACTTCGCATGTCTATAAATGTAAATATGTCTTTCCTCTTTATCATACCATTCGTCCCTGCACGGACTTAACATAGCACATAATCTCAAGAAGAATCTGCTACCAGATATTGCACAGTCCTGGCATAACATATATAAAGCGACACTCGCATACAATCTATAAAGCTTTCACCATTTTTATATTATGTAAAGAGAGAGAGAGAGAGAGAGAAATCTTGTGTTTTTGACCCAAGACCAAATTAGATTCTAAATGATAGTCGATAATACATATGATTTATTATCATGTACAGATGTAAGTGAATGCACTAAACCCCCCTCCCCCCACCATAAGTTTTTTCGAGAAAATGTTTCATTGTTATAAATGGCAAGATTGATTTGTGGTTTGGTTTTATATATCAATATCAAAGAGGAAGCTGTATCACTTTGTGTAAAAGTAGACCCAATATTTTCGAAATCTTCGTTCACAAATGTAGCAAATCAGATAAATATTTCAGCCCGAGAAAGAGAATAAGTTATTTTGACCAGTTATTTCTGAAAAAATTGAAGACTTAACTATAGTCATGTGTATCCAAGTTCAGAGGAAAAAAAAGAGTGGACACATTAGGCTCTAAGCCCATCCTCAGGATTTTCCCAACCTGTAGATTATCATAGTTTTGTGAATATTCTTATGACAAGCCACTTGAAACCTATAATTATTCTTTATGCCTAGATTTCAGGACAGTGTAAAGCAGTGTTTGGGAAATAAATTGCAGTCAGCACAATAAGGCCAGATAATAAATTGGCAGGCCAGTGACCATTTATGGTTAAGTATAGAGAATTTCTAAATTGATATATCTGAAATTTCATATGTAGATTCCCCATGATCCATGCATATTCTTCATTGTGGACAGATTGGAAAAACAAAATGGCTGATAGGAGGCCATCTTTGGTTTTGACAGTTAAAGCTTATTGTCACAATTTCTTTAGTGGTACAGGATGGATCATTCTCATATTTAATATGTTGAATTCCTTAAACCCCTACTTAAGGGAAGAGATCAAACTCATAAAGAACTAATGATGAGCACCAAGATCCCTTGTTTATAGAGTGTTATATTTGCTGAATAGTACAAATTGTCCGCCAAAATGTTGTATGATGCATTATATATCCGAATAGGTTGAAGTACGCTGGATTGTAGCTGTAACAAGTTTCAAGTCTCTCTGATACAAATGTCATTAAATGTATATTTATATGATGTGCATGAACTAAGGGAGGGGGCAATTAATTTTTCCAATAGTCAGAGAAGATGACACTGTTTTCCATGCCAACCTCAGCCTACTTGGTTACAATATTATTAACTTTGACAACTTTTATGTTGGTTGGAAAATACATGAACATGTATGAATATTTGTGCAAACTTGGTAGCCAATGCTGTAAAGTGATTTATATAAAGCATAGAGAATATGAAAAGATTGCACACTGGTGATAACAGAAATCTTTAATGTAGCTGAAGATAAATATCACATCAAATAAAAACATTTGCTCTTTCTTACCCTTTAAATGCAATAGATAGAAGGCCTACAGTATTATTTCCACTTCTGTGTTTTTTGAAATTGATTTTCTCTTTTCAGCTACAAACTATAATCGAAAACTGAATCCTATTATCAAATTATAAATGAGTATCTGTATATGCCAGAGGTTTATCAATTTCACTTCAAAGTGTGATGCTTAAAGCTTTTTTCCAGAATAGCAATGCTATCAACAGACATGCTATACAATGCAAGGAAAATATAAGGAATGGAAGTAACACAGTTAAGCCTAATACAAGATTCATGTACAATAGGAAATTTGTCAATAAAGTGAAACCTATGAGCTGCCAGCCCTTTAATGCTTATAAATTAACTTACTTACAGATGAGAGAATACATGATGTTGTATAACAACTTGACAGAGAGGTGCTTTTGGAGCTGTGCAGTTCTACAACATGACAATAGACTATCACCACAGGAGGTAATTCTGTCATTAATGTAATGTACAATGTGTTGGCTATTACAATATGTCTCATACAAGTAGCTCAGTACAGTAGATATCCATCTCATACACATTACAGTACAGTTGATATCAGTCTCATACATGTAGCACCATACAATTGATATCAGTCTCATACATGTAGCACCATACAATTGGTATCAGTCTCGGTATCATTCATTTAAATCATGTGTGAAATATAAGTGTTTGACAGGTTTTTAACTGCATCATACGGTACTGTTTAAAGTTTTACTGATCATTAACTAATTACTTGTAAGTTACCATAATTGTAGTGAAATTATATTTAACTTGTTAAATTTTATTCTAATAATATCAGGTTTAACTAGTTAAATACTAGTCTAATGATATCAGGTTAAACAAGTTAAATAGTTAGTCTTATAATATCAGGTTTAATAAGTTAAATACTAGTCTAATAATAGCAGGTTTAACTAGTTGAATACTAATCTAATTATATCATGTTAACTAGTTAAATACTTAGTCTTATAATATCAGGTTTAACTAGTTAAATACTGATCTAATAATATCAGGGTTAACTAATTATATACTAGAATTATCATTTCAGGTTTAACTAGTTATGCACTAGTTTAATAATATTTGATTTAACTGGTTACATACTAGACTAACAGTATAAACTTTAACTAGTTAAATACTTGAATTATGATATCAGGTTTAACTAGTTAAACACTAATCTAATAATACAAGGTTTAACTAGGTAAATACTCGAAAAATAATACTAACTTTAACCATATTGGTTAAGTACTAGTCAAATAATATCAGGTTTAAGTGGTTACATAATAGCTTAATAATATCAGGTTTAACTAGTTACATACTAGTTTAATAATGTCAGGTTTTAACCTGTCAAATTCCAGCTTAACAACATCGGGTTTAACTTGTTAAAATTTAACCTAATAATAGATTTAATGTTTTTATACTAACCTAGTATTTCAGGTCTAACTAATTAAATTCTATTTTCAGAAAATATTTTTAATGTAAACAGTCATTGAAAACTGCATTTTGTGAGGTTTTTCTTAATATGTCTACATGTACCGTACTTCCTTTATCAAGCAACTGACTGACAGTCCACAAATTGTCACAGCACATTTTCATCTCAAAAGAACGTGAAGGTGTCTTCCTGCAAAAAATTATCTTATCACATAGTGGCTGCAGAACGCCAAATAGGTATTTCATTTGTATCGAGATCTTCAGGTGATGAAACAATTTGTCATACATCTTTGTGAAAGGTAATGTAATATTAAATTTTGTAATCAGCAACAATTAAAACCATCAGAACCGCAGTAGTTGGAGTAGATTCACTTATCATCATATAATATAATACATTTCTGTTTTGTTGTTCCAAGAGAAGCTTTTAGAAAGCACATAACCAAATGTTTTTTAGTTATTTTTCCCATTCTTATGGTATCATATGTTTAAATGTTGTTCCATTTCTCTTGTTACAGAAAAGTTGTGTAGAAAACTGCACTGACAGATATGTATCCTACAACCAGAGACTGATGCCAACATTTGCACAGAACTACCAGGAGAGAATGAAGGCAGCTGAAAAGGCAGCATTAGAACAAATGGAAAAAGCAAAACAAAATGAAGCAAATGAAGTCAAAGAGCAGACAACTCCGCAGAGCTGACACAATCATTTTATTTCATATACATTTGACTTTTTTACCATTCAAGTAACTGTTAGAAGACATAGATTGTACTTCTTAATCCCCTAATTTAGTATTGAGTAATGGGATTGAACGGAGTACACTAAGTAATATACATAGTATACAAATCACTCCAGAAGAGGCATTATGTATCATTTCTACTGCATGTGCACTTAATGTTCATCAGAGTATAAAATATGTATTTATTTTGTCTTCATCAAATTTTGTTTTGTGTATATATTATTGTTTGATTCACAAACAATAAATGAATGTAGAGGTTACACCAGTTATAGTGATCTGCTTTCAAATAGCATTTGTCGTTATTGTCTGTTCTTTGGTCAGTCTTGTAGTAGTGCTAATTCAACACACTAGCCAACATAATGATACACTTCATCCACCATTGGATAGAGATAAGAAAATAATGATACACTTCATCCACCATTGGATAGAGATAAGATAATAATCAGGAAGAAAAACACTAAACTGCTAGTTTATAATTACATAATCCATTACATGTTTCAACAAATTTTGTAAGATACAAGCAACAGTGCTCTGATTAATCTTTCTGTAAGGTTGTTAGATAAAGAGATAAGAATGCCTGCATATTGTCTTCATTGACAGATGTTTTCCAGTGCCGCATCGGTGTCACGGCTGGCTCTCAGAGCCTTCTGTTAACTGTTATTATGACTTATTTTGATGTGCACAAAAGTTCACAATGACTCGATTGACAACCACATTTTCTAGTAGCCTTAACACAATCAAAAGTGATGGGGTATTTCCATTTTGTATTTTACTTATTTTCTGTAAGTTTTCCTTGCCATTTCTGCTAAACAATGGGATCAAGTTCACAGGATTAGGTTCAAGTGTTTGGAATGTCGAGCAAAGATCATTATTTACACATTTACTCACATGCTTGTGACGGCCAATAGAATGTCAGCTGATCTGTAAGAGATGCTTATCTCGCCAGGTTAATTTCTAATTTTTAATATCATATCATGGTGTAGGAATCTTTACATGACTATATATACAAGCCATAAGCTAAGTACTGAAGAAAGTTGTAACACGATGATCTGCGAGTTATTGAATGTTTACGACATTCTGACAATGATTTTACACATTTGATGATTTGTTGGGATTAGTTCACAACAAAGTAATAACGCTTTAATTGAAGGTCTTTTAAATTAGCACAAAGTTCATAAGTACAGCTGTTAAATGTAGACATTTTTTGTGAGTTGTGTGTGTTTGTGATTGAGTCATCTATATAAATCAGTACAATTGTGTGTTATCTAGACTGTTCAGAAACGACAAAGAAAATATATGGAGCATTCTAAAAATCAAATTCGATGAAACAGGAGATAGTTATGAACAACAGAATGTAAAGGTAAGTGTCTGCTGCTTCATTGACGATACGCACCATATACATATTGATCAATCCAAGTACGTAATGTCACGTTCTCAAACAAGAATAAGACAAACAACAAGCTACAATCACGTTCAGCTTCATATCGTACAAACAAAATCTCAAGAATTACCAGCACATGCACAATTAGATATATAAAATGATTTTCTTCGACATATTTTCTTTGATCCATTATCACATACACTCATTCATTTACCCAGTCTGAGAGTCGTTACATTGGTAGGGCAGCTTATGTAACAATTTTCTTCACATTTTATGTTTTCTTGTGAACACAACTTGAATATAAGTAGCACCTCATTTAGCTGGCAAAGCAATATAATGTATTTTGATATAGGATCATTTATCAAGTAAGCACATCATTAGCATGGTACAGGGCGGTTACTCCAGTCCCCGATATATAACAAAGGTTTGAACTGATCTTATTTCAGCTGAAGAGGTAATTTGGCAGAAGCAGCAATGGCGAAAAAGCCCGGCCTTTCTGTCAATTTTGCTATCCATTTAGAGACGGACGGATATCTGCCAGGTAAAATGTCTATGTCTAGGAAAGTCAGCTGTTGAAGTCTACAGAACACACACATATCTGCCAGCGTCACCTCATCCCCAACCAGGTACACGCGTGTCTGAAACCAACATGAAAATAAGTACATACAGGTTGTTAATGCATAATGTCAAACATTTGACAGCGTTTCTATTGCTACCCATACTATGCATACTCAGAGCTCTCCTATTGGACACAACACTATAAATGGTAGTTAGTGGTTCCAATTCAAAATTCAAGCATTATTATGAAATTGATGAACGGAATTACACGTCTGCTGACCCTGCGTCGACATCTAATAAAACATAGTAACCAAATCCTAAAATAATAACAATAATAACAAGGTGGCCATGACCCTTAACGGTCATCTGACAATCGATGCATGGATGGACAAACCACAGAATTGCAGATGATAGTTTGACAAATCTGATGAACTCCTACGATGATATTTCAGACCACATTTTACATAAATCCTTTCAAGCATTAAGGAAGAAGCAAAAACCATTGGATAAATTTTCCCATTTGGGGCCCCACTCCCAGGTCCCAAGGGATCAAGTCAATTTTCTGAAATGATGACCCACCTACAACAATGTTTCAGACCACATTTGGTTGAAATCTACCGAGACCTTAAGAAGGAGTATCGTTTTGAAACGAAATCCCAAGTCCCTTGTTGAGTCAACTTTATGAATTATAGAATTATTTGCCAACCCCTTGTGATGTTTCAGACAAAAATTGAATTAAATCCTTTCAAGCATTAAGGAAGAGTAGCGTTTTGAAGCAACGTACATGTATTGTCAAAGTTTCAGGCCAAATTTGGTTGAAACCCGCAAAGGTGTTGAACAGCAAACGGCGCACCATGACGGACAATGCACAATATAAAAACCAGGGATCTTGGCTCTCATCATATTGTATGACTTTTATCTGTTCTTAGGATATCTTGAAAATTGATCAAAGGAAATGGCGAAAATAATCTTTCACTATGAAATCCAAGATAATCGCCTGTCGGCCATTTTTCTTCAGCCCAAGAATTAAAACAGCAAAAGGCAGTAACTGGAGCCCACATATCGATAGATAGCTAGATGTACGACAAACCTTCATTGTCAAAATCAAAGATGGCCATGATTCAACTATTTTGTTTTTCCAACTTGTTCAAAAATTAAAAGGGAACAACCGAAGAGAGATTTCACGTGAATGTGAGAAAGCTCCATCATGTATTCCCGAATATAGCGAGAACAAAGAACTGTTAAAGGACCGGCCACGGACACCAGGCGACCTGAACAGCCTACCATATAATGGTATCTATATGATATATATATTGAAATTGGATTTAGGTAACTTATGTATCGCTGAGAAACAATCAAAGCTACAACTAACTATTTAAAGACCGGTGTATATCGAGCACATTATCACATGTGTTGTATAACAATCGGAGGACCAAAGTAAAACTATTGTTAACGTGTACATGTTACCGGCAATCTTGTTTTAAACAGCAGCCTGTCGAGCCAGAAGTACTGCCCTAAAATATTACTGCACTCAATGCAGTTTCTGTATGTTTTATACTGCAATTAGCATGGATGTACAAATTCATAAGGCGGTAAAATCTTATTGCACTAAATCAACTACGTTTACAGTATGATAAACTATACAAACCCTTAGTGTACTCTCTAGATAATCCAATCGTTCCAGTATGTTCTCCCGGTGGCCCTCGCATGATTTCTGCTGTTCCTCTTGAGACGGGATCCCTTCCGAACTATATTTGGTCAACATATCCGTCACGTGACGATCCGAATTTTTCATTCTGACAGACAGTAAATTTTGATACAACATTAAGTTACAAGATGTCTGTAATAGTAATGAATGTGAGAGTGGGCAGATACAACGAGTACATATGTACTAAGTAATATGTACTAACGACATGTGCAAGTGACTGTACATTTTTTTCTTTTTTTTTTCAAATGTGTTGGAGGGGAAGTCACACAGAGATTCAGAAATCATTATAAAGACAATGGCATATCATTAAGTCATATGGCAATTATACGCGTATTAAAAATACAGACTTTCTTTTATCATATCATTAAGCCTCGTTTAGTGATAGAACAACACTATGTATGCACACTTACCCTAATATGAAGTACTTGACAATAACTGGAAATCTGTCGGCGTGATTGGGAGAAAACTCCAGCTGCATTAACGAATCAATATTATCCTGGTACCTAACAAAGCAAAAACATCAAATGTAATGTCTCATCTTTTTGACGTTTCCATATCTCTTTTTTCGTGTTTCTTGAATTTCTATGATCGCAAAAATAAAGATACTTAAGTTGTCGATGATACTGTTATTTTGTAGATCAGATAAAAACAGTTACATATACAGCGCATATAAACGAATGCACAATAGCGCACGTATGTTGTATATTAATTAATTAAATTCATATTAACAAATGTATCATTCTAAAAGAAAATTTAGAGACTGCACATTGCAAAACAATTTTCTTGTAGTATAGTGTTGGGAAGAACTGTTACATGAGGTTAATATCTAGAAAGTCTCTGTCCTATATATAATAGTAAAGTTTATTTATTTTGCAACAATTGTGAAGAAAGATTTTCCAACTTAAGTTAATAACTCTTGTTGTTCCGGATGGAAGCGCACGAAGAGTCTTACTTTGGGAGGAAACCGGAGTACCCGGGGAAAACCCCCATGGTCGGGCAGGTGACCACATACCTTTTCACGTCCATTTCGGAATCGAACCCCGGACGGCTTGGTGAAAAGCTAGTGCGTTACCACTGCAACACCCGACCACCCAATATGTCTTATATACTATAGCACTCGCAACAGGACATAGTATATAGTGGTTTGAGATGATGGCCATTACTCTCTATTGTTTGATAGGATTCACATACCTTGTCACCAACAGCTGAGACAGAATTTTGTTTTCGATGAGGGGTGATATATCAGATGTGTACAACGATTTTTCCCATGCCTGCCAACACTGAACGTCCGCCTTCTTCAAAGGATCGTTCGGAAGAAAATCTGTATGATAAAATTATGTCATTTAAATCTGATAGAAGATATGCTTAATTGTAGAAAACTTGAATAAGTTCAGTGATCGAAATCTACAGAATACTTTTAATATCACTATAAAATCATACAGTTCCCGTCAAATTAAAACAAACAAAATACAATATGTGGAGAATTTTAAAACCTCGAATGCTTCGCTTTCTCTTCTGTCTCGAATTATATGTTATGTTATACAATCTAATTACAAAAGAGATGCCAACACGCGGTAGTTTTTTCAGCCACTATTATATCATAACATCACTGTTATTACATATAGGCGATTAAAATCTGCCTGAAATTTCATTTCGTAAGTACACTATGAAATATATGTTCTTTGATAACTGAATTAATCCAACAAGTCACGGATGTCCAATATGATTTTCCTACTTTGTCCTGAACCCGTCCGGTCGATATACTCGAGAGTGGACAATTGTCCGAACACTGTTCCTTCGCCCTCTTTGAGACACTGAAGCCTTCCACAGCCACTTGAACGTCCTATCAAGTCCATTACGTCACCATGTGCCAACCGAAATGACATCTCCTGAAAAGAAAACAAATACCAAGAAGTCGTAAAACATGGCATTTTTCACCAAGACGAGATGATGGTACAAAAATTCGGCCGGGTCTTGAATTCAATATAACATAGAAATACAAAAAATGAAATCCTGCCAATAGCAAAAGGCGAAACTATAGCACTAGACATTGTGTACTATGGCTGGAAGGTTTTCAGTCTGTAATCCGGAAGACTTCCGCGGACGGACGGACGGATCCCAATATATCATCCGTACGTTTTATACAAAGTTATTTTGAGAATATCACATTCCTTTAACTTGCTTGTATAAAACGCGTACCTTTTATAAACATCTGATCTTATTCTTGGATTTGTTCCAAGGTATTCATGTAAAGTTTTCTTAAAAAGGCATTATGCATCATAATTTAATGTAAGGTGTAATTTCTATAAAAATTGTGCTATGTTAACGAGATATACCTTGTATGTATAGTGGACGAGCTTTCATGTTATTTCCATAATAATATGTGTATTGTGGATGAAGTACATGTTCCGGAAATAAGATAGATAATGTGAGCGAGGTATGTTTATAAAAACGAATTATATGTACATTTGTATTTTATGTGGATGACGTAACTGTCATTTGAATAAGGTATTTATGTGGATGGATTCTACGATTTTGAGATATATGTACAGCGAAACATTAAAAGTATGTGTTGACTGGATATATCAACATCATTCCCAAGCCTTTAAGTAAGACGCGGCTTGTTATTTGAAGAATTAACCAATTACTGAGGTTGATATAAATACCTTCTCCATCATCAGTAGAGTACACTGCCAGGTCTCAGCCGACAAGGAAACTTCTGTCAATGTTCTACCATTGATTGATTCGTCTAATACTTCATCGTATTCCGACACATCTTTGTACAATACTGATGCTCTGTGGTATAATAATATATAGATCACGATACCATATTAATGTAATGTTTTCGTACCGCACAGGTGTGACACAGAATTACATTGTACATATTACATGTCGTGTATAACATTGTACATCTTACGCTGTCGTGTATTACATTGTACATATTACATATGGTGTATTACATTGTACATATTACATATAGTGTATTACAGTATACATATTACAAGTCGTGTTTTACATTGTACAAATTACATATCGTGTATTACATTGTACAAATTACATATCGTGTTTTACATTGTACAAATTACACATCGTGTATTACATTGTACAAATTACATATCGTGTATTACAGTATACATATTACATGTCGTGTATTACATTGTACAAATTACATATGGTGTATTACAGTATACATATTACATGTCGTGTTTTACATTGACGAAAACAAATAACACATTAAGCAATGACAATATTATTAACATCTTTATAAATATAATGCCAGATGAGAGAACAAGATCAAGCTTTGAGTCCCCTAATCACTACACGTTGGTACAAAAGACAAATGATTCTATAGATGATGTCATAGCTTTTCAAATGCAATAAAATTAAATCAGTATTTAACACATCTGAAAGTCATGTTTTATCGGTGAATGTTTCATTGCTGTCATCGATAAAGTCCTGGCAAACCTTACAGGTACCAAGTATTATTAATACAACATCTAATATAAAAGACTAATAAAACAAGAAAATATACACCCATACACCACACCCCTACAACCTCACCTCGAGAGAGCGGTCCTTCCATTCACCCGGGAGCACGTTCTACCACTCCTGACGTTACTTATCCACACCAACACACGCTCAAAAGATGTGACGAAGTAACCTAACCGTTGTGTATTCACGTCCTCACTCATGGCAAATGACTTTCTCGCCCCAAGATCCTTTAAGTATTTAGTTACGTTTGGAAAGATGTCCTCTGGAATAGGAAGACCGATTTTCGGAAACATGCTTACTCGTGGAAACACGGCGAGATCAGCCGCCGTTAAGGAATTGCCAACCTGTAAAAACATTAGAGAGGTCTTAGCAATGATTTCAGTCTGGAAGATGGAGTAAAGCTATTACAAGACATATAAACAGTCTATTAATGAAAATATTAACATTTAAGTATTGATAAAAATTCTTAAAGATCAACGTTACAAATATTATGTCTTACCAGAAACTGTCTACCACCCAGCTCTTTTTCCAACATAAACAGCATTTTATAACAGGCGAATCCATGTTGTTCCAGTTCTGCGACAGTCTTATACGTGCCTTCAAATGACCTAAAACATGACGAAAACCTCTCTTGGAAATGATATGTAATAATTCTGATTGGATCGTCAGATTTGAACACGATATCAATTTAATGTTGAGATTAACGAAACAATTTCGTACAGACATTTACATGACACTGTGTTACTGACCAATAAGTAATGCATTTTGACGTCACATTCAAATATCTTCTGCATAAATCAAGAAAAAGTTCCTCGCTTGTACCTCATATATATTGCTTTCGTGCTCTTGGAGATGGCGTTGTTTAGGGACGTTTCCAATGCCTTCATCGACCCAAACTGTAGTCTTGTGAGGAAACCAAACATATTCTGGTAGTATAAGGCCATGAAGTCCTGAAGTAATTGGTTATTGAAAATAATACATTAAGCGACAGTTTTACATAATCCAGTGTGTGTGAAATAGTTTAGAAGCTTGGGCGACAAAGTTAAGAAGTGTTTGAAATACTTTACATATTGCTGAGATTGTTGACACGTGGGTTAGAACATCAACACTAAGTAAGTGAGTTAGCACTCCTAGGTAAGGTAAGATTATTCATAGGTAACACGTGCGTGAAATAATTATCACGTGTCCAGGATGGTTTACCTGCACCATTTGTTCTTCCCATTCCTGCCACATCTTTACACAGGTACATTGCCACGGATCATCTGGGAACAGACTCGTCCCCGGGAATACCTTGTCCAAGTATTCAATGATGACGTTCGACTCGAACAAAATACAGTCTGGTACACCCTTAATATAACACAATATTCAGTATCATTCACACGTGTATTTGTGATCATCTAAATATATTGTGTTAACTAAGTGGCAAAAAGAAGTACTTTCATAAAACTCATAAAAATAACACTGGACAAATACCTACAGCATATTGAAAAAGTTTGGAAAAAAGCGGTAGTTGTCTTATCATATATCTATATATAATTTAGTGTAAACAAAGCCCTGGGTAATTCATAAAGAGGGTCTGTCTTCAGCTGGATTCTGCAGGCTCTTATCGATCACAGTTGATGATAAATTAACTTTTTTCTGCAGAATTGACCGGTCTCCTCACCTGAACGTTCCGAATACATATTGCTGGAACCTTCCCATTTGGGTTTATAGCAAGGTAGTCTTCGGTATACTGCTCTCCAATAGCCAGGTCAACATTTACCTAAACAACACAGTGTTCAGAAAACAAGAGTTGACACATGTGTATGATTCCGATATATAGAACAGAGGAGATATATGCATGACGATGCGTCTGGGTAACAATGTTCATAACCCGAGCTTGCGTGGATAGAGTAGACCTGTAGTGTTCAGTGCAATATCTATAGGAGGTTTCAATATTTATGAAATATTTTATCTTTAAATGTAAAAATGTAGTTCTGTTTAAATATATTCCACTAACAATTAAAAGTGATACTTCTTTATATCTGACTGACAGTTGTTAAGCCCAGTGCAGTTTAATAGAGCCGAGTCAAAGTACCTTTCTATATTTCATATAGAATTTATACAACATCGGTATGCTTAGATATCAACAGAGACACTTTATCGTTCACAAAATAGTTACGACTCTCCGAAAACCTATGAAACCAGTCGTTATTGGAAGCAACAGAAACAGTTTAACTGTTTTGTTGTTTCAATCGACATTGCTTTTCAGGCCAGTCCATAACATTACAGAAAATGTTGTTTTACCAAAGAAATAGAAATAGTTAAGATTTCTACTAGTTTTTTTCTGATGTATTAGATTGAAGTTTGATATTTTTTAATCCAGAAGTCTAGCTGGAGGAAGAAAAAACGATATATCCTCTAAGACACTTTCTAATTTCAGATGCAATAGGCATAAACAGCTTTCCATATCAGATGAGTGCTAGAGAAAGGTGGGATGGTGTTAAAGGAGGAAACTTTATTTTATATTTGCTAACTACTGCAACGTGTGTATATGGTACTCGGACTTATACGGTATCAGGTTTGCATTTCATTCACAGCTTTGACGGTTTCAATATAGCGTGGTACGAACATTATACCCTATAATGGGATTTAGAATAACCAGGAGGCAAAACCTGATAGTTCGGCGTCAAATGAGAGATCACAGGGGCGGTTTAATGTTCATCCTCTGTGTATCATAAACAACAGTAAAGAAATTGAATTTGATATCATAAACATACACGGCATTTTTAATTCTGTCTATTTATGTATTCATTTTGTTTTTTGTAGTCGAGAGGTTTCAATCGCAATCTTGAACGTTTTCCCTCCTCCTCCTCCTCCTCCTCCTCCTCCCCCCTCCTTCCATCGGATAAGTTTTTTAAAATTAAGTTTAACGTTTTTAACGTTAACTATTACACCAAAACACTAACCATAGCGGATAAAGCATTATCTAAAAGAATCGTTTTGAAAATTGTATATTTGTACATTGTATTTCTTAATATTACATAATAATATAGGTATATCAAAAATGTATAAAAAAAAACTTTCAAATATCTAGAAGTTTATGTAAAAATATTTGCTGAGTCACATTACCTTGGTGAAGGGTATGTTTTTCTCCAGGAGAGCGATTCTGACACGGCGTGCGCATTCACTGTGATCATTGTCAAATAGACTTACGCCATCCACCAACTCAAACCTGCTGCTGAAAGATAGGTTTTATCTGTAATCTATCGTTATAGTGCTTTTGAAGTGTTTCATTTGTAAAAATCTGCACGTAGATCAAGAGAGGTAAAAATCAGTTTCTATTTCAATAAAACAAGTTCTTCGTCTTGTTTTCGCTTCTGACTGTTAATGGGCATCTCGGTATTAGAAATATTAAAAGCGTGACACTACAGTGTACTTCCGAATCATGAAAAACTCTGGTCTCAAAAAGCGATCTGTAAATAAATATCTGTACAGAAATATCTGTACACCACCGACCTGTGAATAAATATCTGTACACCACCGATCTATAAATAAATATATGTACACAAATATCTGTGAATAAATATCTGTACATCACCGATCTGTGAATAAATATCTGTTCACCACCGATCTGTACACAAATATCTGTACACCACCGATCTGTGAATAAATATCTGTAGACCACCGATCTGTGAATAAATATCTGTAAATAAATATCTATACACTACCGATCTGACATGAAATTTACTTTATAGATGATAAATTTCCCTGTGGAAATGCTATTAATGATTTCTATCCTATTCTATTGTTGACGCTGCGTGCTTTGACCTTGATAATGACACGCTGTGACCTTAATAATATGTGTTAACCTTGGTGATGACATAATGTGAACATAATATGACATAAGGTGGTCGTTCTTTTTAGTGACATGCTGTGACGCTGAGGATATGTTTTGACCTTGGTGATCACAGGTTTTTCTGTATTTGTTTGTTTGTGTACTGTACTTTTGTGTTGATATCAACGTATATAATGCCTGTGTTAGCTGTATATGGTGGAACGCTTGATACATTTATATGTTTAAATTTTGCATGATGCCCCCCCCCCCCCATTAATCTGGATTGTATTCACATAAGTGTACATACAGTTTGGACCACAGGACAATACCGTGACGTCGTTTGGCGCCATATTGACCGGCGTTACATCAACGCTTTGCACGTCGCGTCAGATAACATGCATTCTATCATTTTGCTGATTACAATTTTCTCGAAGCTTTTCTTAGTTCTTAAAGATACAACGAGGAAAAAATTTAGAATTACAATGAAGAAAAAAATGTGCAATAATGTTTTGAATAATATCCTAAATGAAAATA
The DNA here is from genome assembly GCF_031769215.1 of Ylistrum balloti. Classification (NCBI taxonomy): domain Eukaryota; kingdom Metazoa; phylum Mollusca; class Bivalvia; order Pectinida; family Pectinidae; genus Ylistrum; species Ylistrum balloti. The sequence continues at coordinate 313,756 of NW_026781887.1, forward strand.
TAACCATTGAACGTCGGTCATTCTATGTATCTACCACCTATATTGCATTCATATTGACAATAAATGCAATATGACCGACGTTCAGTGGTTAAATACCTTATAGAAAAGCCCAAGAATTTAACCGCACATTTACGTAAGAAAAGCAAAACCGTTGCATAACTTTTCGATCAAACAGATTAATGTAAGTCATAATGATATACGTGTGTGTTAAATAAGAGAAGTGAGTTTCAGTATGAAAGGACTATTCAAATCACCCCGATATGACTTACTGTGTACCTGATCATATTATGTGGCCAGTTGACCACACCGTGAAACTTGGAACAGATTCGTATGGTAATTCGGTATACCAATACCTGGTACCTGAGACACTTGATTTGCCTTTGTCTAGGGACCGCCTGAGGTATAGGTCACATTTTGTTTTAATATATAAGTTATACATTGTATTCCTCATGACATCTGACTTTATTTTGTAAGGACGGTGTTAAAGTTCAATATTTACTCTTTTGCGATTCAAAATTACGTAGATATACATTTGCGTGCACGAAAAACGTTGTGCGCACCTGCATCACTAAATGTGCAGCTGTCACTAGGATGTATCTTGTATATCAATTGTCGGTTGTCCACAATGAGCGGATGCCAAGCTCGTTTACTAATAATACTTGGGACTTTGCTAAAACACTGCGCCGCTAAAGAGAGTGTACGTTTTATACATGTACATTTCTTGTCACGGTTTGGTTGTACCACTATTGGTTGTGAAATGTTGCTATATTGGCTCCGCGTCCGCGTTGTCTGCATACACACGGATTCAAATGACAATATGATTAATTTTGTATTGAATCGGACCAGTTAAAGCAGACTTTATGTGCACATATAGACTAACCTTCTCAAGTGCACGTAACACTCGCTCAAATGTTCAGTCATAGACTTGCTAAATACGGACAGGCTTACATATGTTATATAGGTATCTGATAATGACCGGTACTCACCTCTTCAAGTTGCCCTCTTTAATAAGGGGGACTTTCCTTGTGATCCTCTTGTAGAAATACCAGAACAGAACAGCTGCTATTAAGGTCCCTATCATGGACCAGATAACACCCGGAAGGACCGAGTCAGTCATACTTTACACAAACTACATAGTATTACGAACTGAAATGGCGAGCTACCGGGACGGTAAAACCTAGGATGGCAGTCAGTAGTGTATTGTGATGCATCGGAGCGTGCCGTTATACGGGTATCGTCGAGAAAATGATCACTCAGCTATTTAAGGTTTTACTTATGTTAGCCCACGCAAGCATCGCGGACATATGATCGTTTTACTAATTTTACTTGTTTGTATACAGCGTGTACATATTTTGTATCGCAATGCATGAAATTGTACCCCATTGCTTTGCAGTTATAGAATGAAATTGAAACTTTATAAACGCTTCACTTATTATCTTTATGAACACGGACTTAGATATATATATATGCTCTATATCTAACTACGAGCGTTAAAGGAACATTTGTCTGCGCTGAAACGTACAAGAACTTGTACACTACATTCTGATCTCCTAGAGTTACTGCCCTTTGTTTAACTCCTAGGCATAGCTTGACAGTAAATGGGGGCTGATAATGGTACACTACAAATGATTTCACATGCTTGTGCAGTGTCTTGTACCGTATAATAACCCGACATACATCTATTGACATGAAGATTTCATATCAATGTATCCATTGTTTTTTACTGTACCTTTCATGCAGTACCTGAAACTACATAGTACAGTAGGCTGTACCTCAATATTTCAATAGTTTCCACTCGAATTAAAAAGACAGAAAGGAAGGAATGAAATAATAAGAATAAAATGGTCGTATGACTCTCTGTGTACCGTTTTAAGTACTGTATATACATGTTCATTATGTATTTCATTTTCTTTACATTTTTGTTTTGTTTCAAATATGTATTTATAATACTGATGATTGTTGGGGAAAATAAGGACATTTACCTGTATATGAATCATATTTCCACCCTGTTGTAAAAGACGTGAATTATGTGAACTTACTAAAGAACAGACAAATCTACCGTATATGAAGGTGTCTGATACATATCCATATACAGCTGTGTATAACTTAACACAGACTTGAAGTGAATGAAGGGTCGAGATATTTCATGCACAATCCTATGCATGATGTAGTTTTCTCTGAAAATCTCCTATATTTATTATTTGCGAATTCAAAACCGTAAAGGTGATGATTCTTTTTTGTCATGTCAAGTGTTGTTACTTTAATTTTTATTTTTTGCTTTGTTTTCTTTATGTATTTGATTACCATTATTTAAATGAAAAATCACTCGCTTAAAACTGACTCATTATATATGTATAGACCGTTTATTTATTACAGTCTTTAGGTTTGAGTTCATTCGTAAAATGATATACATTTTGTATGTTGTAAGCGGGGGCGTACTTCATTGAGACCCGTGGTCGTAAACACTGGATGTTATTTGAATTTAGCAGTGCATATTTTAATTCTTTTTCAGTTAGGTTATTTTGCATAACGAAAAGACATTGGTGCAAAAGGTATTGTAATTTTAATACTGAGCTCAAATAAATCCGTGTGTTCCAGCCAATGGTGTGAGAGTCATAGTATTTTGAGAGATTTCATCCCTCACGATTCAGGAAGTTGCTCCGGCCAATAGTATGTGTGCCCTACGGTGTTTTGCGATATTTCACCCCTGCAGGAGGCTGCTCTATACAACGTTGTGCGAGTCCTACAAAATCGCAAGCCTTTTATCACAAAGATAGAAAAGTGAGTTTAGACAGATTTCAAAATGAAAATGTGGGGGACCAACTCAAACGGAGCCATTTTGTCGCCGGAATGTCATTGTCCATATTATCGATCGATTTCTGATTTTAAGTCCGTGAATGAACTACAAGTATTATGCTATTGTGAAATGGCTTTTAATAAGTTTGACAATTTGTGTCCAGTCCATTTTGTACATGTAAATAAAAATAAGAATAGAATAAACATAATCAAAGTCTGTGTACTAGTCAAACAGACTGAAAAGTAAAAACCTATAACGAACTAAGTGAATAAGAAAGCGGATATTAAGAAACATGCTCGGTGTCGATATTTAGACGAAAGGCCAAAGGGTCTTAGTAATGTTTGCATCGAAAGACATCTTGCAAGTAAACATCAAAACGACAGTGATTTTGCAAGATGGAGGATGAGGTACACGCTTTTGGCGACATTAATTATTTTCATTGATTTATTTCAAATTATACGAAGGTCTGTGCTTATTTAAGTCTATTCCAGAGATTTTTGTCAGTTTATTCTGTTGTTTGTGATACGTTTACATTCGTCAACTGTTTGTAAATTTCCGTCAGGGGATTTTGCACGTACGTAACTGCTCTGTTACATTGGTAGGTGATATATATATATACCCAACTGAGCTGTGACATGACGGTGGGAGGGCGCCCTAGTCGCAGTACCTCGCAAGAGCGGGCATGGAAGTTCTATCCTATTGCCCGAGACAGGACTGTCTTCCAGATAAAGAATTGCTGAACTGTTCGTTTTTCCCTGGTGGAGCGTCTACTGATTTATGCTTAATCCTAACTAGTATATTGATGGTGTCACAATAATGGATGTTTCGATGCCCTCGTATTTTTTGCATTGATTCTACGTTTTTGCTTTTGATAAGTAATTAACTTCTAGTGTGTTATTGCTGGTAGCTGCCCTTCTACAACTTTATAGAAGAATATGAGACGTTGGTGTATTCATGTTTGAAGTGTTGGAAGGTTTAGTCTACTACTGTTTAAGCTGGTTTACAAGTGGCATTGTGTTCCTTTTCATAAATTTATGGCGTTCAAAATTACAGAAAAAGATACAAAGAGCTATTGGTTATTTATATTTAAAACTAGCAAAAATCGCAGTGAAGGCCCAGTATTGACCTACAGCCAGGGACGTATAGGCCTAATCATATAATATTGATCGGGTTGAGCCAGAGACGTATATACGTCTCTGGGTTGAGCACAACCCTGCATTTGAGGGATGATTACTGCTTTGGGTAGTCTCAGATAATTTCGAAGTAGAAACACATTAAGTTCTTTTAAACATTTGCAACATATGAAGGTCAATCAGTAGATTGTATATTACTGGACCTGTATAGATGAACAGAGTTAATGTTGGTAAGTAGGCCAATGGGGACCTGATCAAGAGAATTGGAAAGCTGACTTGGAAAAAATTACTTTAATTGTGATTGCCTTCTTTCAAACACTTCAACTAATCAACCGCTCAATGCATGATTTATTTATGGAAAAGAAAAAAAAGGGGGCATTTGGAAAAGATTTTAAAAAACTGAGGTGCGTTAAAGGTTTTATTTTTATATAAATCAAAACTTCAGATAATCACTGTACTCATTCTTTCCTTATGGTGTTACTTTGCAGAGGATTGAGGTGTCCAGTAACAATACTTTAGTTGATGGCTTTTTTTTAATTCAGCAATTGTCACAAATATTCTTATAGAAAGCTATCAATGCAAAGAGGAGTCTTGGCTAATATTCATCACTGACATGGTATATGTCAGAAACCTTTTTGCCAGTCATAAATATTCCGGTAAGAGAGGCTTTGGTTATGGCATTTAAGATATATAGATATCACCCAGTTGAAAATAAATACCATATTCAATTGTTCCTGGTGAGCTGACAGATTTGGGAACTTAAACCAGAAAGAGATAAATTACAGCAATATCTATTTGTACGTATGGTATATTGGCAATTTGGCTTGTAGCTTGTTCACACTGTGGGAGTATTTTCTTTTTCAGATACGTGCATCATTTATGATATTAAACAACTTATCAGAAGACTGTTTTACAAAATGTGTGGTTCGTTTAGATCAGGACAGTTTAACAAAGAGAGAGGTATGTCTTCTTCGTTTTCCAATATTGAAACCAACAATTATAATATCATGGTCATACATTAGTGTAATTATACAGGGTTCTCACACCCCATTTTGGGACTGGGGCTCGGAGCCCTTTGAATTGGGAAAAATAATGGTGTTTTCCTTAGAATTGGGAAAACTTGGGGTCTAAATTGGGAAAAAAAGATACTATTTTGCATTGGGAATGGGGCCGATCTTCAGCCCCAAATCTGGCAGATTGATAGCCCTGTTATATGTACATGACATCACATATTCTATATTTATTTCCAGCTCCATATGCATTTTCTTTGGTGTGTGTATATAAGTATACTCGTCAATCACCTTTTAATTTGCAACTTTGTTTTGGTTCAGGATATGGAGACATAACAAAATTGTATTCTCCTGAGTCATATTGATTGGTCCTAATATCTGTCCATTGAGAATTTGATTAAGTTCATTACATCATTTATTTTTGTCTATGTGAAAAGTGGAAGCATTACAGATTAGTTTAATTTACAAGGTAAATGTGTAGGAGTCATCAAACTTCTATCATGTTCATTGTGTTGATAAGTTGGCTATTACACTCATGGATTCTGGAGTTAAAATTTCCTATTGAGGATTTTCATTGATTCCTGAATCTCAATTATGACGTAATTGTTATTTCATAAAACAGAATTAGTAGAATTCTGGTATTTAAAACCTTAAAATCAGCAAGTAAGGTCAAAGTCAAAAGATATCAGAATTTGCTATTGTCATAAATCTATGGTAATCTTAAAATATTGATCTTAAATATACCTTACTCCTGATGAACAGTTCATATGGATATTGAAAGAAAGGTAGGCTTTCTTAGTACATTGTATCACTAATTAACAATCTAAGAACATATTTGAACACATATTAGTACTCTCCAATACACTTTATTGCATTGACTGCATGATGTGTACAATTTTCTCAGTTACCACATTGCAATTTGTGTGGGATGCTTGATGTAATTTTAGTACATAACAGTTTCTGAATTCCTCATAAAGCTTCCATCGAATCAAGACGAGATTTGAAATGTCATAACCAATGAAAGTGTCTTGTGTACTGATATTACAGTGTTAAATGCAGTTGTACAATTTTATCCTTTTCATCATCTTATTTTTTTCTGTATTTTTCCAGATATCATGCGTGAATAAATGTTACGACAAGAACATGGCCTATATGACAAATTTTAAGAAGTTCTGGATTAATAATAATGAGGAACATGCCACTAAAGACAAAACATGGAAAGATGGGAGATAACTCTGGAATGAATATTTCAACCTCATGTGCATTTCTATTATATATATGTATAGTGATATTTTCTGTTTAGTTGCTGATTAATTGATAATTAAAAACATATTTGTACATTGTTTTATATATGATTATTATAAACTTGTATAAACTTGTAAAGGAAAGTTCATTTGTTTATCAATCTGATAAAATACCTATCCTAATTCGTATTCCATTACTCCCTGTGAAGGATCTGACAACATCTTAATCTGGTCATATTTTGGTGAACTTTTGCGTTAGCCAATTAAGTTACCACTAACTGAATCATGAAAGTGATTTAAAGTGAAAAAGTTTGCATTATCCTATTTGTACATTTGTCATTTCATTGCAACAGATCAACCAAAGCTAAGGCATGTTTATGTGCCAATCTGATTAAAATGCAGATACCTTTTGTCACTCTTATTCAGAGAATAATGGAGTGAAATTAGGATCTGAATATAATTCAGATCAACATTCTTGTTGTTATAAAATGAAATAATGGATACAACCTTGCAAAGGTCACTAGAACATGACCCCTTGTCAGATATTGTCAGATTCTCTATGGTAATATTATTCTTGATTGGCGCCAATGTGAACAGCCCATTATTTCAATACCTCCGCTAGGATTTGAACCCAGAACCTCTGACTTGCTAGTCTTGTGCTCAACCATTAAGCTAAAGATGTCATCATTGTAGCCAAGTGACATATTGCGGTTAGTATTTACCAGGTTTACAGAAAATGTATTGTGTTAACAGGCAGTACAGTGACGAACATTGGGAAGAACTTGTGAATTGTTCATTCAGTAGTTCGTTTTGATGGGTTTAAAATGATTGAAATGAAAATCATACAGAAATTTAAATAGTTGAATCACATACTTAGGAACATTTTCTTCGTGTTCGTATATCAATAAAATAGAAGTTCTTATAACACAACCAGTGGAAGATTGGAGTGTGACGTTTCGATTACTACACAGTCATCTTCATCAGACAAATGACGAGTGATTAACTACTAGCACGGAGATACGTTCCACACTTTACAATGGGTAGAATCTATTTGTTTTTTAAACCGTAACGGACATCTGTTAAAAGTTACACAGCGGTCACCTTTAATATCATACTGGTTACCGCCTTTAAACTCTGGCATAGTGCTACCTTCTGACGAATTCACTTGCCGATTTGTACTTGGTGAGTTGCCTACAGGTGCATATTTGCAAACTAATAAGTATACTCTCGTGACTTTCAAACGACGACAAATACTTCTATATGTATCATGTAACGGACACTGAGACATTAAAAGGTAGAGGGGCCATGAGAAACTTACATATAATCTACTACATATATACTATACATACACACATTATATGCGAGTTTCTCATGGCCCGTATGGGCTTCCGTATGTACCTGTTGAAATAAGGAATAAATGCAAAACGATATGTATAATTCTAGAACTTTGGGCAGTACAATATTTAATAAGGTATATAATATAGAGTAAGTATGTAAAGTATCGTATATGCTAAATAGAATATCTTATATAATTGGATATACTCAGTACAAACGTGAATCGCTTTAAGTTATTGCTCTTGTGTTTAAATTGTTTCCAGAATATTAAATTTAGAATAAATGTGAATCCATTTGATTTTTTTACAATGTAGTCAGAGCCAAAGTGTACACCCTGCATAATAAGTTAAAAACAAAGTTAGCAAGAAAATGTTTTATATGAACTCCGCAAAAAATGTATGAACAACTAATACTGCATATCTAAAAATGACAAACCAAAAGAATTATCCTTTCATCTTTAGAATACGTGAAATTGCGCCCGGTTGTCTTTTATTCAGGAAGTAACGGTAATCTAGTCACATCAGATATCTTATTATTATACTGTTCAAGTATGCTAATTTATGATAATATCGTACGTTTACAAGATATATGTAATTGGATATATGCTGGATCAACATTAATCTGCGATTGCTTGGCTTGACATGATTTACAGCGAATGGACTGGGAATTTAAACTTTGATGATTATAAAATGTCAGAACAGAAATTAATTTAACCTGTACCAGTGTTTGTTTAACTTTTCCTGTTCGGTTTCTGGACGTCTTTTATTTATACCGATGTAATCTGCAAAGTCAACTTGTTCAAAATGCGATTCGCTTATAAATCTCCAAACCCAGCTTCCAACCTCTCTATAGGATATTGTAAGAAACCTTTTTCGTGATATTGTATGTATTGTGATGAGTAAGAAAACCACAACTTGATTATTTCGTGTTAAGTTGATTATTTTGGAAAGTATTTAACACCATAAATTTGCGTGAAACACCATAAAGCAAGCTGTGCTTTGTACAGTTGATGACTACCTGTATTTTAATTACCCAGGATTCCAGGCTCGTGCTGAAGTACTAATTATTATCCTCTTTATTGCCTCCAAAATGAAGAGTACAAAAGAAATGGAACACGTTATACAAAACATTGAGAACATTTATACACGATTATATAATAGAAAACACACATGCACAGTATCAGAGTATAGAGCATATTAGTTCGTATTAGTCTCTGTAAAGATTCATTTTATTGTAATGAGACTATTAAATAAAGTACGTAGTATAGAAACATTACATCATGCATATGTAATGAGACTATGAATTCAATAATGTACTTTTATAGAGTACACGCTTATACGTAGTATACATACATTATATTATAATGAGACTATGACGTCACTTTTGTAGTTAATTTACACGTGTACATGTATCTAGAGTACATGCATAGTACGTAGTATACACACGTTATATTATAATGAGGCTATGACGGCACTTTTGTAGTTAATTTACACGTGTACATGTATCTTAGACAACACGCATATATATAATACATTATAATGAAACTATGAAATCAACATTGTGATTAAATTTATAAATAGAATATACACATCATAGGTAGTATAGATTCGTTGCGGTTTAAACTTTGAAGAGATAATGTGGCTGAGTGGTAATTACGACCACACTGCTGATAGTACACCTTCGACATTTTTCCTATAGCTACTACTGAATGTTTTTACTTGGTTTCCCACTGGACTTCTCACCAGCAGTCAGCTGTGTATTACTTTCTGTAGGTTAAGGTGTCTCGATACATATTTCAGAATTTGTGACATAATTCTGTACATTCGTTAAAATTTGAAACAACATTCATGACATAATTTATCGATTTCTTGTAATATGTGTATTTTATTGCAAGCTTCCATAATATATGCAACTCTATTTTTATGAACAAGAGTAAATTTGTTAAATTAACTACCGCCCTCCATTCTCCCTCCATTCTCCCTCCATTCTCGTTCTTCTTTCAACAACACAGACTCATTGAGTTTTTTCATTGCAGTTTACTCGGAAGGAAAAGTACTTGTTTGAATAAATGTTAGAAGTATGTCTGTCAATGTGTACTTATCAATAATTCTTAAAACATCGTATAAAATTCAAATTTTGTTTAAGTATCCATTCAGCATTGATGAATACTGTCTCCTTAAAAATATATTATATGTCAAGGTATTTTTGTTTAAGTGGCACAGTCTTCCGTAAAATAACAGTTTCTTTGTATCTATATAACTCTCTATGGATGTCTATCCAATTAGTCCACAACACATGTCAGTGCGTGTTCTGTTATAAAATCCCCGAATTGCTTTTTATTTATGAGCTATCTCTAACACCCTGAGCAGTAAATTTATTCTTAGATAAAATCAAAAGCTCACAAATATTAAGTGCTGATGTATACACAATTTGTTTGATAAGTTTACCAGAAATCACTGGCTTTGATGCACTAGAGTATGCAACACTCTTAATTAAACACGTTGTACCACTTTTTAACTTATTGCATGCACGTCGTGTTCGTTCATGCCCAAATTTTCAAATTCCGGTATAACTTATCGCATAGAAAACTGTTTTGAATTTGAATTTTTGTGTTTACTAAAACACATTAGTTTACTTTTGACAGACGAAGACAAAATCTTACATTTTGTTTACTATAAACCTCGCACATCTTTAACATACGTTCTAGATCATTACATTTGTTACTTAGGTAGCAGTAAACAGTTAATTTGCATTTTTCCTGAAATTATTTGTCATGTTTGAGATATACAGGTATAGCAGATTGGTTATGAAAAATACATCATTACATGTATATATATTTATAAACTATATAACAATTACATTAACAGTAGAGAGATGAAATTTGTGTAAAAAAAAATTTCCTCTGATTTCTGACATTTGATTGTCATGGTTACCTACTGAAAAAATGCTAAAAATGCAAAAATACTGCTAATTCCAACCCAACACTACAACTTTCTAGGAGAAATTTAATTCTAAACACCTATCTTACAATCAACAACACTGTCATGGTAACAAAGTACTTACATTTCAGCAAATTCCAACTCGGAAATTCTTCATAACATGACCACATGTGAACACTATGAAAATTTCACTTCCTGTAAAGCTAGTTTTTGGTGCGTAGACACAGATTCGAGACTGCCCAAATAGTAATCTCCAACACAAAGCTAAAATATTATCCTGAAAAAAATGAAACCCCACATTGTCCACTTTAACATGACAGGACCAATTTTAGCAAGGATTTTTTTTTCATTTTTAATTAAAACCTTTATAATGGGGTAATCTAATGAGCAAAAAAATCACCCATGGCCACACCGAGAAACTGTGTACTGCTACCTTATGGGACATATGTCGTCAGCTTAAGTATGTCAGTACAGTTACTCTAATGTTAACTACCATGGATCCTTTACCACTCTGTTCAGTCTCCAAGCCCGACTGCCAACCTCTCTATACGATATTGTAGAAATCCTTTTTCGTGAAGTTGTATGTATTGTGATGATTAAGAAAACCACAACTTTATCATTTCGTGTTAAGTTGATTATTTTGGAAAACATTTAGGACAGTAAATTTACTACCTTATTTTAATTACCCAGGATTCCAAGCTCGTGCTGAATCACTAGGTTAAAGCTTTAATAATTTCTTTTCTTGTTTGATACAGCCGATGCTATTATTTTTGCTGAAGTTTATACAAATAATACGTTAGGTCATTATGTATTGTTATTACATAACTGACCGGTTTTGTTTTACGGCCATGTTATAATTGACATATCGTAAGACAAATGTATGATAACACTTGTGACGTTATGACTCAAACGAGGTTATTCATTTACGAAGACTTATCATTGTGTCGGAAGTAAAAACGTACTGCCTTGTCTCTTATCATTGTGTCAGTAACAAAAACATACTGCCTTGTCCCTTATCATTGTGTCGGGAGTGAAATCGTACTGCCTTGTTCCTTGTCGTTGTGTCGGGAGTAAAAACGTACTGCCTTGTTCCTTATCATTGTGTCAGTAGCAAAAACGTACTGCCTTGTCCCTTATCATTGTGTCGGGAGTGAAAACGTACTGCCTTGTCCCTTATCATTGTGTCGGGAGTAAAAACGTACTGCCTTGTCCCTTATCATTGTGTCAGTAGCAAAAACGTACTGCCTTGTCCCTTATCATTGTGTCGGGAGTAAAAACGTACTGCCTTATCCCTTATCATTGTGTCAGTAGCAAAAACGTACTGCCTTGTCCCTTATCATTGTGTCGGGAGTGAAAACGTACTGCCTTGTCCCTTATCATTGTGTCGGGAGTAAAAACGTACTGCCTTGTCCCTTATCATTGTGTCAGTAGCAAAAACGTACTGCTTTGTCCCTTATCATTGTGTCGGGAGTAAAAACGTACTGCCTTATCCCTTATCATTGTGTCAGTAGCAAAAACGTACTGCCTTGTCCCTTATCATTGTGTCGGGAGTAAAAACGTACTGCCTTGTCCCTTATCATTGTGTCAGTAGCAAAAACGTATTGCCTTGCCCCTTATCATTGTGTCGGGAGTAAAACCGTACTGCCTTGTCCTTTATCATTGTGTCGGGAGTAAACACGTACTGCCTTGTTCCTTATCGCAAAGTGTTTTTTTTACCTTTCAGAAATATGAATAAATGGAATTTATTGAACTCGTCTAAAGGTTCGTGACTTATCGAATCACATTTACTCATTTAATGAATTCCCTGTAACACCGACACTGATTAAGATCCTCTGTTTATCACAAAATCTGCTTGTAAATCAAGTGAATTTGCCCATGTAGTATTTTTGCGTATATATGTCATTAGTTTTCGTGGGTTATGTCTGACAGAAATCGATTGTGTATAATGTGGGGAAATTAAAGGATGAACTCATGAAATCCGTGGAAAAGGCGTAACATTTTAAAACCAGCTAGAATGATACGTCATGAAAGTTAGTTTACATCGTGTGGAGATGGACACGCCCACCAGAAAGTGACCTAGATTTCGATGCTTCACCTAGATGTTTGTCATCCCCAGCATTAGACGCTGCTTCAGAGACGCGAGTTGTGCGCATGCGTAGCTCAATCAGGGAGTGAAACAGAAAACATCAACGATGTAAGTGAAAACCCTAGAATTAGGTAAGTGTAAGTTTACTATTGATTGGATAAATAACATTTAGTTATTATTTATATTAGTTTTGGTTTTTACCGCGTCCCGACACGCCGGCGATGTTTCGAGACAGACAGCCAGATTTTCCCGGTGTTGACAGTCACCTTTCGGACGAAGTTGACAGACGATCGCGATGAACTGTTTGCGAAATAAGCCACACTGTTACCTCAGCTAAAAGACAATATGAAAATCAATGAGTTTTAATTTACACATTTGATTGATTTTTGAACAATTCTTGCTGAAAAAAAAACAGATGAAAATAAACCGCTGGTGTGGTAACATGTTTCGATTTGCATTCATCGGTAGCATCTGTTTGACAGTCTCATTGTTAATTAAACAGTGTTGCATATAAATAATGTGCTGTATACGTATGTCACAATCCCTTTAACTATGGACTTAGATATCAAGTACGTGATTTAATATACCGTTATGTTTTCAATTAAGGTCATCAAACTGAATCTTCAGAATACCGAGGAAGTGATGAATGAGTTCTAGCATTTGATTTCTGAATAAAGTATTTATTATTTTTTTTTATTTATCATTGAGTTAAGTTGCATTTAATTGACTTGTCTTTGACCTTTTTTATCAAGCTCGAACTTGACACAGTTTTTCAATTTCCCCAATACAAGTGTTGAACATTGAGTATTGCGATGTAAATTTGTCGAGATTAACTTGCTTGTCATGTAGAGTTTAAAAGAAGGTATATAATTAATTCTCCTTGACATCATAACATTCATGGATTATGATTTACCTTCAGCTGCATAGATTCCTTAGCTGTAATTGATTTCATACCTGAAATGAGTAGACCCTCACTTACTCACAAGTTCAGCTATCAGGTCAAAAAAGATGCACATATCATAAGGCAGTGAAAAATCTTAAGTTTGAATGTTTTGATTTATGGTTACCTCATCATAGATGTATGACTATATGTTAATCTAATTTAGTATACACCTGTAATGCGATATGTAAGTAAAATTTTATTGTATTATGTCATTCTAATGTTACTGTCCTGAGGAGTTGTTGTTTAACTATGACAGTAAACCACAGAGTATCCAGGAATTATCCAGGTGGTCTGTTGGTGACAATATCTCATTTTAATTCCTTCTTAGAATTGAACCAGTACCCTGGTCACCAATGGCTAAGTTAAAGACAAATGCATTACTGCTATACCATAAAACCAAAGCAAACAATACTTTTAATTCATTGTTAAAGATGTCCTTGCTAGCTTCACAGCTTCAAATACTTGTGACACATCATGATATTGTTATTTGTGAATTACTGCCAAACTGCTTGTTCCTGTTAATATATTGCCTTATTGGTTAATAACAGGATATTGTCAATAAATGCACAAAAAAAAAATCCTCAAATATCTTATTGTTTTTCAGCAGGTCAGGTATTACCTTTTGTGCACATAGCACCAATACATAAAATCCCAGCTGGCATATATATAGAGAATGCAGGCATTGAAAATAATTCTCAATCAATGATTTTGCCATGGTGACACAAAAACAAACAATAATAGCATATATATATATATATTACAAACAATCATCCCCATGGAATGATATAAATGCCTGTGCCTTTGTCCACCAGTTCCTTTTTGGTTTCTTCCAATTCCACTCTTACTTAATCCAGCTAGTGCTTCTTTATAGAAAGTGCTCCTCTGTGTTTGCATTTCAGGTCAAAGTCACAGTCAATTTAGATAGAAAATGATATCTTGAGTTCTTTTTGGCCACTCAGATTTCATCTGGTGCTTCCTTTAGGAAATGTTATAATAGCTTGTAATTGGTTTTCAGAATCGAATTTTATTATGTTAAATACCATGCCATTTAATTAGTAAAATCCTGTACACTGTGCCAGTATTTACCTTGACTACAAAAAATCTAGTAGGTTTTGCTTATCTGAACACACACTGTAAAATTTTACCAATGTATTGCACAAGGTAATCATTGTCCATACACCATATAATTTGTATTATTACCGGTTACTAAAAAACAGTACAGCTATTACATTTCTTTCTGGATCAGAATTACATAATGATAGATCATGATCAGTTTTAAAGACAAATGTTAATTACACGACTGCTTTGAATATTTAATTCAGGATGTCAAGTTTATGAACAACAATGCTCTTGTGTCTTTTTACCACAGAGGAAAAAAAGCACCAGCTTATAATCTTGAAAATATGGTAATCGAGCTGGGGCACAACAAGGACATGTCTAATGACCATATATTGTAGAGCTTGACAAAGTGAATTGATTATAAAATATACATAGAACAGGTTTTGTGTGGGTTTAAATACCACAGGCCTAGAGCAGTTTGAATTATTGAAGCATTCTATTGAATTGAGTTTTGAGTTTTCCTTTAGGTTGTTCTCAAATTGCCATTTACTAAATGATGGTATGTTACAGAATACACACTACTGGTATAACCACATATTTTATAAGCAATGATTGATCAACATGGACCTATGACACCATGACCAGCAGATTTTGGGAATGAACGTTGTGAAGTGTACCTGTACAAACATGTGAAAAAATTTCTTAACAGCTGCTTCTCTTCTGACAGGCCGTGCATTATACATTCGGATACAACTGGTTTTATGGAATAACAGCTATTACCACTCAGGTACAACTGTTTTTTGAAACATGGGACTATCTCCAGCATATTATACAGCGTATGGTTCAGAATCATTGCCAATGTTGTTCAGTTGTTGACATGTGACTAACTGACTTTATACAAGTAATTTGATACATATTATTGAAACGTTCCTATTGAAGAGTTATTTACATATGAATGACAAGCTTGGTGTATATATATTTGAAGTGTTATTGTTGATAGCACTAGTACTGTAAACCCCAGACTGAGGTAAACATTAATAATGTTGCATTGTAATTTGTTATCGTACTACAATGTATACACATTTCCCGTTTCTTTGTTTTTCAGGAGAAATAGACAAACACAAGGACACTAGTCACATACCTTGGCAGGGTATTGAGTAATAAGCCTATGGAATTATCAGTATTGCTAATCTAGAAGACACAATGAAAGAACTACAGCAGATTCAACGAGAGGCCCCGTCCAGGATGATTTCATATTTATTCCAGTCAGTTCGAAATGAGAAAAATGTTATGATGATGGTTAGTGTATTGTTATTAATGTATTTTTTTTTCATGGACATCATACTTTATGCTTCATTACAAAATACTAACTTACTAGACCAGAAACGAGATGGGCCGTATTCACCATTTCACCCTCTATCTATCAAACTCATCATGACAGATCCTGCTAGTCACTATATCATTAACCCAACCACAGAATATTTTGATCAAATAACGCAATTTAGTAAAATTTTCTATTTCATCACTCCAAATGTGATAAGTACATTTCATCTTGTCCTGGGACTATTGGCAGCAAAGTTTGTTTCGTCAGATTCATTGAGGAATCGCAGACTTGGTGTTGTGTTGTATGAAATTCGCAGTTGGTTGGATGGTTATGATGGAGTAGTGTACCGCAGTCAGTCTGGTAAAAGTCTGTACAAGTCTAACAGGCACACATTTGGATATTTAGTGGACTCTGTATGTGATACAACAGCAGGTATAGCTTTGTGCTTTGGTTGTTTGTTTTATTTGTGGAAATGTCCACCGGCTTCCAAAGCAACTACTATTCCAGAGGTTCTGCCTTGGACAAAACCTACAGAAAGTAATACACAGCTGACTGCTGGTGAGAAGTCCAGTGGGAAACCAAGTAAAAATATCATGTTCTTTAAAGTGCTGTGTTTTGGATTGATGCTGGCACTGGCTTCTCTGACATGGGATCGAACAGTTGAATCATATGCCAATGTTCTACAGAAAAACCTGGAAACTACACAGCAAACGGTAAGAATATGAAAAAGTGTGTTAGTTACTTAAAGTATTGTGATTGTATTGTTCTGATCAAAGATATAAAGTAAACAATAATATGTGATGAAATCAATCATTTAACAGTTACAGTATTTATACATATATTGTGTCTTTGAAATCATTTGCATTTGTGTATAAACACAAATGTGACACATGTGTTATAGAAATAATAAATTTCATTATCTTGAGCTTATGCTGAGGTATAGCATCCATCATCCTACCATCTGTTAAGCTTCAAAGTTTGTGGAAGAAAGTTACCTTGGTCTGGTTTTAAATTGCAAAGTCACATGGCCAGGCCTGGGCCAGATATGTTCATATTAG
Organism: Ylistrum balloti; assembly: GCF_031769215.1. Taxonomy (NCBI): domain Eukaryota; kingdom Metazoa; phylum Mollusca; class Bivalvia; order Pectinida; family Pectinidae; genus Ylistrum; species Ylistrum balloti. The sequence goes on from NW_026781887.1 coordinate 330,684, forward strand.
ATAAATACTTCTGATGACCTTTACCATGTTTAAAGTTCACAAGAATCCAATCTATTCCCTAAAATTGCCTTATATGGGAGTATCCAGTTTTGGATAAACATGAATGAAAGTTCAAAACTTTTCAAACAAAAAGTTTTCTTCAGAAACTGCAGGATAGGTGAGCTATACAGGCCTATTTTGTCTCTTTTTGAAACCAACTGTGTTTGATCAATGTGGAGCTGATTGACCAGTTAAGATGAAGTTAAAAGTTTCCTGATGAGTCCTGAACACCATTTCAAAATTTTTGATTAGTACTGTTTCAATGGAATGTAGAGGGTTCTTAACATCTGAGTTAGTCTCACAGAAAAAAAAATATGAGTTTGAATCCCAAAAATCACCGACATAGAACTTAACTTCAGACATTGCAACCGGCTTTATGTTTGACTTTTTTCCTGTTGATTACTGTTAACAGTAGTGATATGTGAACACAATGGCAAGAGTGGCAGGTTTTGTTTAAAACATTTCAGTTATTTTATGGCAACTTGTGTAAGCTTTTGTAAGCTTTTAACAAGCAGCCTATTCATTCTAAACTCCATTTAATTTGATTTTGTAGATTTTTTATTGACATTCGCGGGTAGCTTGAGGATACCGTGTAAAAGGTCATTTTAGATCTTGTGTACACATACTTAGGTTTGTGTACATTCGTAATTGTGTTTTGAATGTATACCTGTCAAATCCGCAGTTTTAATCTAGAGCCTCTAGTTTATTTACGTAAATTTGACAATCTCCATTGTACAATTTTTGGTCATAAAGGATATTTCTAAAAATAAAATGGAATACTTTTAAAGTGAGTTGATGTGAGGTTGTAATAAGATGTACAGTATGGGAAATACAGTTATATTTATCAATTCTTCTCTAAATTTTGATACAGCTGTTTAGCAAGAGGTTGGATACCATGTATTGCTTGCTATACTCTGTAAATTTTGATTTTATTGCAAAATGAAATTTTATTAGATATAAAATAAAACGTAACAATTGATAATGATATGTATGTAGACAGTTTTGGTCATCTAAAATAATGTGTAGAATAGTACACCAGTAGCATGGACTGTCTATGACAGTACTTACTTAAACTGTATTGGCTACAATTACACCATTAAAATTAAAATTAAATTACACCAAGTTTACAGGAGGTCCATCAATGTCATAAGATGGCTGTCCACATGAAAACAGTTACTGACAAAGTACACAAAGTCTTTAATGCCAGAAGTTTCAGAATAAATTATCTCTTATGAAATTTTAATATGAATGAAGAGATGAACATGTATTTGTGTGACATTGAACGATGGGTTTTAGGTCTGGTTTATCAGAACTGAGAACATTTAATTATAATTGTCCACAATCAGATAATATACTTCTAATCTAAGTTAAATTATTTTTACTGTTGTAAATGATATGTTTTACTTGACCTCCAGGAGCTACAGACAACAGTCTTACATTCGACAGGCACATGGGTAATAGTATGGATGTGGAGATTATGTGAAGGACAAGCCATGTTGCAGATGATTCTAATTGCAATCTTCATTGATAAAGTGTGGGTAAGTTTAAGGTTTGGACAAACCATACTAAAGTTGTGGTAGTACACAACACACCAAAAACTGTGCAAACATTGTGCATGCATGGTTTGTGTACAACTTGCATTCATCATCTGTGCGATAGGATTGCAAATTTTTGTGAGGTTTGGTAAAAAAAGGTTTATTAATATTATGGATTGAAAGTTAAATGGAAAACTTGTGTAGTTATGACTAAATGGTGACCATAGGCATATTAAATATTAATTGGTAATTTCAACAGTCATTTTTGGCTGGGTTGCACATAGTGCAAATCCCTGTTATAGTATGGTGAATGTTGGGCGGGCGGGAAAAGGGGTACCAGTTTTGTAGAATCAACTCCTAGAGTTTTTGACGTAGAAGCTTGAAACTTTGTAGGACGTTTATATATATGTTGAAGATGTGCACCTCCAATTATGGAATAATGCTGGACGTTTTTCTGGATTTTCCGGGCTTTGGAACTTAGTCATTTTCCACAATTTGGCAGGGAAGGGCCCTAGATGTACATTGTCTATTTTTTGAACATCTCCGAGTCAAAAATGGCTGCAACTTCTTCTGCACCAATTCATAGATACAACCAAACTTTCTCTCTTATAACAAATATTCTACATACTCGACAAATGAAACACCCTTAACTGTCTTATAAATGCCATATAACATTGCACTCATTCCACAATCTGGCCAATTGCGGCTTTGCCCCATTTTTAATATGACATTTATTGAAATAAAACCAAACACTGCATTCATTAGACTGTAGTGTCATACCTCTGAGAGTGGTGAGTGGTGTGCCCCAGGCAACTGAAATTACCTGTATATGGGTATATAGGTGACTGGGTCAGTGTCCAATATAACGAACACAATACTTCAAATTTACCTGAATAGATATTTTTTCTTTACAAAATGATAGATAAAAGATAGCAGTACAGATGTAACATAAATAAAATAAATGAAATGTAAATAAAATTTCCTTTGCTGGTCACATGTGGTACTTTAAAAACAAAACGCTCTTAATTTCAAGTGTATCGAGTGTACTTGTTAGATCTTCATGTGTCTGACCTATAAATGTATGTGTTAATAAGGCTGCACTCTTTTATATTGAGGAAATAAATAAGCCCTATCCCACTCTTATATATTAGTCTTTTCTAAATTGATGTAAACCACAATAGAATCACACATCTGTGAGCACAGATGTAGGATATCAAATTCCATCTTGGTTCCATATTGTGTACACATTATACATGCATGTAAAGACAATAAATGCACATTGTACATCATGTGATATTGTATAATCCCACAACTGTAAATATCTGCTGTATATATGACATGGAAAAGTATGTATACTGATACTGAGTGAGATAGGAGTCTCTCAGCCTGAAAACCTCTCAACCTGAATGGAATAATCCTTTCATTCTTTGTCTTCAGGAGTTAGATAGGAGTGTAATGATTTGAAAAAACACCTGAGGTTACATAGATTGACACTCTAACCGACTAAGCCAATTCAAGTTTCTAATATTCAATTAAAATTGTGTTTATACTGAAATAAATGTGTGCCTTTAATTTTCACAAGACTTTACTAATAACATGTTTGTGGCAGTTAATTTTTCTCAGCCTCAGACATGTAAACGAGAATAAATGAAATTGGTTATAGACAGTTGTTGGTTTAGAATTCTTGGATAGAGATTTCACTTCATACCTAATTATAAGAGGGATGTAAAACATGATTCTACTTAGGTGATGATAGTCTTATAATACAGTGTATTGTTGATTTGTTGTCAGGTAGTTTCTATGAGAAGGGAATCCTGTCTTCTTTTAATACCTCTCCCTGAGAAAACTACCTATGTAATTTCTAGGATGATATATTTGTGGGGTCGTGTTATATAATGTTACTGATTTCCCATGAACTAAACAACCAAAAACAACAGCTATAAGTGATCAAATTTTATTTTTGTTTAAGCATATAAACTAGATTTCAATCCTAATTACCTACATACGGAAAGATTTCTGTCAATATATGATTCTAATTTTAGCTCATCTCAGATTGTCCCTCCAATTTGCATGTGCTCAACCTATTTGATCCAAATAGTCAGAATACCTATGCACGAGGTATATATATATATGAATCTGTATGTTTATGAACCAAAGGATAATGTTTGAACTTGATAGAGATGTTGAAAATTTTGTTTTGAATGTGAAGTTTAATTTTTTCAACATTTCCTTTCAGGAATTTTTGAATCTGATTCAGTATTCAGGATTTATTATCCTTGGAGCTTTGAATATCTTTAGTGAGATTCATATTCGCCATGTAAGTATGAAGTCTAACTCAGCACTGTTCATACTAAATGGAGGTTTACACATCACTGTCTTAAAGTTCATCCAATATGTTGTTGCAAATTCATTGTTGTAAAGTAAAACTGAAGTCTAGCTACCATTGCATATTCATATAATTTGTGCCTATATATTTAACTTTTGTTCACCTGTACATTTTTAAGATTCTGAAATATATTTTATGACTTTTACTGAAGTAGATATAGTGATATGATTTAGTAAGTTTTTGTGGTTCTATGCGGGCATCCAAGATATTGGCAAAGATGATGCACAGATAGTAACAATGTTATAATATGCCATTTATAAATCACAATGTAAAACTAATATTTATTTTGTTTAATTCAAGGCAAAGTTAATCATTGGATTGTAACAGAAGAAAAGAATAACAGGAGCAGTTCTGTATACAGTTCAAGGTTCCTATCTGGGACAAAGTGTTAAATTTGTATTTTAATCTATCATTTCCTTTTGAATAAGGAAATGCATAGAAGAAATTCATCAAAGCTGAGAACATTTCCATCTAAATGCAGCCCTTGTATTAAACCTGCACCAACCATGTGTGAGAAACTTGAAGCAATACATACATGTTGTGTATTTATTATTCAAGTGTCTGTTCGGTTTGTTAAATGGAAACTTTTTGTAAGTATTAGATGAACCTATGGAATTAGAAGTCAAAGGGAAGTAACTCCAAATTTTTTTTCGACGTTAAAACACAGTCTTGCAGAATACATTCCGTTATTTCTAAGTAAGTCATAATATATCAACAGAATATGTGTGAATTATTTTGAGTTATGAAACAAAGTTTTTGTTTTTTAAAGGGACACTTGTTAATAATTCTGAATGATAATATGACAAGATATTTCATATTAGTATTATGTACTGTTATTATAGAAAGTTCATCTTCAAGAGAATCTCCTATGAACTGACAGCTATATACTTCTGTGATGGTTGAGTTGTGATTTTTGGTATCATATGTATATATGCTATTAAACATGAAGGAAATTTTAAACCAGTTTCAGAAACGGGTGGCTAAATCATAATTTATAAGTTATACCTAGATTTAAACTGATGGAGACTGATATTTGCTTTATGAATGATTTTGTTTTTAATTTTGTATTCACCTATATATGTAAATTACAATTTGTATTTATAACCATATTTAAAATCAAATGCTCGTTTTTACACACCCGGTTGACTTAGTGTATAACTTGATAATGATTGAAATTCTGACGGAAAGGGATAATTTTTATTTTTATTTTGTATGTATGTATTTGATTTGTGTATAATACTTTTAAACAATTCATGTTGCCATAGGAGTGAAGGTTTTACATGTGTAATCAAATTGTTTGTATTTATTTGGATGTACAGTAATGTTTGTTGGCAATGTGTTGAGATTATAGAGAATGACCTGTTTACCATCAGAGCCAGACCTTGGACTACCATATAGATTATATATCCTATATACTCAAAAGGATTGAGGTAAAGTGTAAAACTGTCAAGCTGTGTTATGAGAAACGGTTGTTCAGAAAAAACACTATACTATAGTTTGATACAATCATGTCAAATCGACTGCTGTTGAATGTGTGAACTCCTCAAAAGAAATTGTAGGTATGTTTTTATGTAGAATATCTAGATTATAGTTTAAAATGTAATTGAGGTAATAATTTATTTAAATGCCTCTGTGAGGAATCAAACCCTTAACTTCTGGCATACTAGCAAAAGGTTTAAAGTTTTCTCTTGTTGAGTGGTATATTGTGGCTACTCTGCTTGTTCTACACGTGTAATAATAATAAGTCAACATGTTTCATAATGTGAATCTCAGAGGCTTTATTTGCCTAATTTTTTTTCTAAATAAACAAATAATTCATTTTCTATTCAAAAGTACAAAATTTTATCAGTTTGTTCCAATATAATCAAAATCCAAAATATCATAGGAATATAAAGAATTATCAAAAAAGAAAAAGAAAATAAAAAATTGACTGCCATTGTTTTCATGAAAATATAATGGATTAAATTCATGGCCCCTTGGAATATAAGTTTTTACATGGTGAACTAGCATTTTTGTTTGAGAGTTAATTCCTGTCCTCGTTCAAACACTTGATATTTTCAACAAAAAATCCCCAATAATTTCTAACGATTGATAGTTCATACCCTTTCTTTTCTTGTCTTGGAATGACTTTACTTTAGGCAATAGTGACACAGATTTCCAACCAAAGGGGAATAACTCTGTCAAATTTATTACTTGTATATGATATACCGGTATAAGTCTTGAAATGTATCTGTGATGTTTAGTTAGTCATTTTATCCCTCCGTCAGGTTGATCAATTGTATGTAACATTTGTTTTACATTTAGTATTTAAATATTTATGTTTTGGTAACTGTAATGTTTAAATTCTTCCTCGTCAACAGACACAGCAGTTTTTAACTTTGTTTTCATCACCACTAATGATACTTGTTTTAAATTTGTGAAATTTACAGAAAGACAATACCTCTCTTTCTATGTGGTCAATACAGTATTGTTAAGGAGAAATCTTTTCCTCATTTTGATATATGTCATAGAGCAACTTTTACTTTCTAAATGTTTTGAGAATCTCAATAAGTACTCATTTTCCCTTTATCTTTATATAAAATTGCTCTCTGTCGAAATTATATTATTCTGGGGTATTGGTTGAACCATTTACAACCAGTATTTTGTTACCTCTGTTATCATGCCAAGCGATACCATAGTGTATGTTTTCAGGTTATTATTTTGTCTTGTTTTAGGCCACAATATCAAAGCAGTGAGCTTATATATTATCTTTCTAAAAACTGTCTTCAATTTAGTGACAAAGTGTTGTTCTGACATGCTGTCTGGTCCAAAATTATCATTATTACACATGACTGTTCTTAACAGTGATGATTTGTCCTAAAATTATCGGTTTTCCCCAGAATATACTTCTAATTCTATAGCTATTATAGATAATATGATTATGGAAGGATCCATGTATGATATAGTTACACAAATACAGTTTTCTGATGCCTGTTGAGCTTCCAAAGTTTCTTGTTAGCAACTGACAAGACCTGCAGTATTGTATTTAAGTAGTAGCACTCGAATGTTAGATCTGGTATGGTTTTGACCTTCCATAAGTTACCTCATGATATTAACATTGTATGATGGTTTCAGTCATCGTTTCCACACTAAACTTTGTTTACATTGGTTATTTTGTATTTGATTAATAATGGAAAGATTTAGTATGATACAATTTATTTTTGTATCGTTTTGTGTATTTGGAAGATGTATATTTTATCATTCTTTCATGACAAATGCTGGGTGAGGATATAGGGATGCATATATAGGGTTAGTAGTTGTTTTTGAGTTCTAGTGTTGTAGAGTTAAGGTTGAAGTCACTGTTGCGACTTTGAGGAAATGTTCGTCAATGCTCTAGCAGCTCCATTTCTTGAGGGATTTTGATTACACATCTTTATTGGGCTTAAGTTGAGGTGGAACTGCAAGAGAATTTGTATTGCTTACAATGCCATGTTTTTACTTTTTATTTTTGTGTTAGTATATATATATGTTTGCGTCAATAATATTTTATTATTTTAAATGTTTTGTATTTGTCATAATTGTATGATATATACACTAGGGTTTTTAGGGTACATATGGCTGTATATCCTGCTATAACTTTATGCCATGATATCACCATATTCTTAGCTTTTAATGGTACAATAATTGTTTACAGGTGTGGTTATCAAAATATAAAGTAAAGCATAATATTTAAGCCAAAGCCTGTAAAATAAAATTTTACATTCCAGATCAACAAGTTTATATTCTACCAAAGTTCTTGTGAACAGATTTGTATATTAAGCCACTTCTTGTGAACAGGTTTACATAATATGTTAGTTCTTGTGAACAGGTTTATATACTACCTACATTCTTGTGAACAGGTTTGTGTATTAAGCCACTTCTTGTGAACAGGTTTACATAATATGGTAGTTCTTGTGAACAGGTTTATATACTATCCACTTTCTTGTGAACAGGTTTGTATAATATGTTGGTTCTTGTGAACAGGGTTATATGATGTTAGTTCTTGTGAACAGGTTTATATACTACATTACTTTCTGTGAACAGGATGATATATTATGCCTCTTCCCAGGAACAGGATTATATACTTATACTACGCAACTTCTCATGAACAAGTTTGTATACTGCAATATTTCTTGTGAACAGGTTTATTGACTACACCACTTTGTGTGAACAGGATGATATACTATGCCACTTCCCATGAACAAGTTTATATACTGCGCCACCTCTTGTGGAAATTTTATTTACTGCACCACATCTTGTGAATATGTTGACAAAGGTTACTGGATTTTACTTGTGTTTGGCACACAATATAGGATTAAGACAATGGTGTTGTATTATTATTGAGTTATTGGTGTGCTCTACCTTTAAATACTGTCAGTTGCATGTGATATACTGTACCTGTCTTTCAAATCCATCATTAACTAGATTTTTATTTTTTGAGCCATATTTTCCATATTTGTCTTGAACACAACCTGTCAATTTGATGTGGATTTATATGGATAAAATCAGAACAGAAGAGTGGAAATGGTTGTTGATTCTGATACTCAGACATTTGTCCTAACAGTTAAGATTAGTTAATTATCATAGATTAGCTCAGGTGATAGAGCCAACGCCGTTCATTCAAGTTGGGTGGTTTGTAGGTTCCTCCACTCCCCAGCTGGATACCTCAGGTATGCAGGGTGATTGAGCAAGAGAGAAAATCCGAATCTAAGTATCAATCACCACAGTCTTCAGAGTGGTTGTTCCTTGTATTTATTTAATGCCGTCTACCAACCACTCTGCAGACTGTTGTGATTGATACTTATATTCGGATTATCATAGATTATTTACAATTGTATATTGTACTGTTTGTTAATATATAAGAAGAATTATCTTTCAGTTGTATTTTGTTATTTCTAATTTTCAAACATTCAGTACCACCATCAGATGGTCAGCTGATCAGATCGCTTACATCAAGTGTCTGTCTGTCTTGCCTTAAACTGTTCTTGTTGCCACTGTTAGTTGAGATGTTAAGGATGGATCATTTTCAAATTTTATGTGTAGGTTTTCCCTTTGGTCCGTTGTTGTACATTGCCCCAGTTTGGATCTGATATGCAAAAAACCCAAGATGGAGTACAGTTGGCCATCTTGAATTTTGACAGGATCAGTTTGTTATTGCTAATTCTTGGGAAGTACTTGATGGATAATTCTCAAATTTCATATGTAAGTTCCTTTTGGTTCCTTGTAATGCAATGGCCATTTTTTTTTTCGATCTTATCTAAGAAAAAATAATGCAGATATACATTGTATTGTTATTTCTTGAGAACTGGAAGGATCAGTCTTATATTTCAGATGGCATCATGGTCGTACACATTGTTATTTCTATTTCTTGGGAAGCACTGAATATATATATATCATATTTCTTAGGTTCCCTTTGGTCCTTAGTTGTGCGCTTTTGATTCTGATCTGTATTTTGGAAATGAAAGTTTCGTATGACTATTTTGTCAGAAATACTGAACCTGATCTCTGTCAAATTTTACATATAGGTTCCCCTTTATTCCTTGTGCCTGTTTGGCTATCTTCAGTTTCATGAAGATTATTATCACTGTTCCTTAGCACCATTTATAAATTTGATACAATGAAGAGCAAGAACAGAAAAGACTGAAGAGAAACAATGTTTTATGGGATTGCTTGTACAGTGTATTATACCTATAGACGGATATAGGACCTTAAATGAGTTTTCAAATCATGTGAGATTTTATAAAACTTGTCTTAGAAGTTTTTTATTTGTGCAAAAGGCTCACAAAAAAGAAAAAATTCAGGACAAGTTTTTATAAAACCTCATATGAAATGAAAACAAATTTAACATACTTTTTATCAAATAACACACAAAAATTCAATTTTGATAGGTTTTAAAGTAAAAATGTGGAGGTCAAACTCAAATTGAGGCAATCATTTTGTGGTGTATTTTCAATTCATGACATGGTATCATTGTCAGTATTGTCTCGTCACAATTAATTTCTGACTGCAGACATAGTGACAAATAAGCAAAAATGTTAATTCATTGGAAAAGAGGTAGATGATGTAATATATTATACTACTACTCACTGTGTGCAATTGGATTAGTATAATTTTTAGAAAATATAGAGTTCATATCATACTGGTAACAGTTAAAAACTGCATTCCAATAGGACACTATTTGTTTTTATTGTTGTCATGTGTCATTCAATAGTTGTGTTCCAAATAGATTTGCAAAAAGCATAAGACAAGTTGGTTTCAAAAACATTATTAGTATTTGTATTAACTCATATAGGGTGCTAAACTTCTTCTGAAGTGTGTATTGAAATGTGCTAAACTGATATGGCACAATTAATATACCAAAACTTATATTTTAAACAAGATCAAATTCTATATAAGATGGTCAAGTTAGAATGCATAATCAATTTAAGTCAGTTTTGTTTTATGATGGGATTGTCTGATTTATTAAACTATTTATTTATAATTCTCTGATTTATATACAGGATACTACTGTATACAGTTTGAGATCTATTTATAATTCTCTGATTTATATACAGGATACTACTGTATACAGTTTGAGATCTATTTATAATTCTCAGATTTATATACAGGATACTACTGTATACAGTCAGTGTGAGATCTATTTATAATTCTCTGATCTATATACAGGATACTACTGTATACAGTTTGAGATCTATTTATAATTCTCTGATTTATATACAGGATACTACTGTATACAGTTTGAGATCTATTTATAATTCTCTGATTTATATACAGGATACTACTGTATACAGTTTGAGATCTATTTATAATTCTCTGATTTATATACAGGATATCTGTGTATACAGTGTGAGATCTATTTATAATTATCTGATCTATATACAGGATACTACTGTATACAGTCAGTGTGAGATCTATTTATATTTCTCTGATCTATATACAGGATACTACTGTATACAGTGTGAGATCTATTTATAATTCTCTGATTTATATACAGGATATTTCTGTATACAGTGTGAGATCTATTTATAATTCTCAGATCTATATACAGGATACTACTGTATACAGTGTGAGATGTATTTATAATTCTCTGATTTATATACAGGATACTACTGTATACAGTGTGAGATCTATTTATAATTCTCTGATCTATATACAGGATACTACTGTATACAGTCAGTGTGAGATCTATTTAGAATTCTCTGATCTATATACAGGATACTACTGTATACAGTCAGTGTGAGATCTATTTATAATTCTCTGATCTATATACAGGATACTACTGTATACAGTCAGTGTGAGATCTATTTATAATTCTCTGATCTATATACAGGATACTACTGTATACAGTGTGAGATGTGTTTATAATTCTCAGATCTATATACAGGATACTACTGTATACAGTGTGAGATCTATTTATAATTCTCAGATCTATATACAGGATACTACTGTATACAGTCAGTGTGAGATCTATTTATAATTCTCAGATCTAGTCAGTGTGAGATCTATTTATAATTCTCAGATCTATATACAGGATACTACTGTATACAGTCAGTGTGAGATCTATTTATAATTCTCTGATCTATATACAGGATACTACTGTATACAGTCAGTGTGAGATCTATTTATAATTCTCTGATCTATATACAGGATACTACTGTATACAGTCAGTGTGAGATCTATTTATAATTCTCTGATCTATATACAGGATACTACTGTATACAGTGTGAGATCTATTTATAATTCTCTGATTTATATGCAGGATACTACTGCATACAGTTTGAGATCAGTTTATAATGAACTGTTTGATTACAGAAACAATTGGAATTAAACATGTTGCATATCATCTTTAAATAAAATTATTTCATGTTTATGAAAATGTCTTTTTCCTACCCACTGTTAGAAAATAAATATGTGTTTGAAGACCTCTGCTGTTCTACATTGTGTGAGAACACAGAGCCAGCTAGGATTAGATAATAGTGAACTTGTCATCATCTAGGACTTTGAAATAGATTTCAAATGTTTCTATTGAAGTTGCAAAGCATATCATTCTATAGGATTTCGTAAATAAGAGTTCTTTACTTGGTGACAATTAGTTTTATTTCATTCATATCACAGATTTTTAGCTGACTTGGCCTGATGGGCCAAGTGAGCTTATGATGTGGTGCGACGTCTGTCGTCTGTCTAGCAAATGTCAAGGTATTTAGCTGGTGGGTTGCTAGGACAAGGTCATAGGGGTCGAATTTGCTGAAACCTTAAGACGACCTCTGACTAACTCAATTGATCCATCTTCAAAGTCACAGGGGTTGATTTTGTTAAAACCTTGAAACAATTTCTTCTGGCTAACAAAAAGGCTTTAAAGCATTGTACGTTGTATTTGGCTAATAGATTATTTGGATTACGTCTGACAACGTTTGCGAAAAGAAATGACCTTGACCTATATTGGGGGGACCCCAAAAAACAAGGAAATCGCATTTACCTAAGATCCAAGTCATAACAGTCACTGATTAGAGTTAAGTACAATGTATTATACACTGTTTATCGTGGAAATTTGTTAAAATTGATTTTTTGTGCCCACTTTTAATGCCAGTGGTACATATGTCAAAATATTTGTGATATTATAACCGATTCAATTTTTCATGTACATTCAATACCAGGTCAGGGTTGCAGATCCATTGGGCCTCTTGTTACGGGTGCAGATTAAAGCTTATATGAAACATCTTAGAGCGTTAACATTATGCAAGTTGCCTGGATAGAATTCAACTTGGTTTGCCGTTGACAGGAGACTGTGTCGCAAACTGTAGTTAATTATTCAACATTGAAGCCAGAAACTGTTTGTGAGCACAATAATGTACATTCAGTATTGAACGCTGTAGAAATTGGGATGAGCGATAGCGTATGTGTACGATAGGACTTGCGTCGCCCTAGGGAATAATAACGAATTTGTGCACTTTGTAACTTCCAATAAACTTTCATACATACGGACCTATTGGCTGTCGATATCTGGTATTACCCGCAGGCCTATATATTTATGTTAAGTGCGACATGACTCTTGCTTTGGGCATGTTTTAGAAACGTTCCATACATCGTCTTGTTGGTTACATAGATGCACTTGCTAGTGTAGACAATAACAACTACTGGTGATATTTAGATACCCTAACGACAGCTTTACCGGCGATTGACCCGACACCTGACTGCCTTTTCAAAGAATTGTATTAAAGAATATCAAGTAGCATCTTACTATACGAAATCCGTTAGAAATGAAATGCGTATATTAGGGATTAGGGATGATGGCGTCATATCGTGGTTATGAATGGTTTATCTCCGGTCACGAATGCGGAGCCGAAATTCCAGTCTTTCCCACGACCGCCTGACACGGCTATGTAAAACTGAAACAAGAAAATCATATTAATCAGAAGTAAAAGTCAAGTCGTCAAAACGCGTCACATTCCACATGGACTACTGAAGGGAAGAACAAGTTGGAGACGCCCAGATATACTTCCTGTATTTCATATGACTGATTGGCCTTGTGTCTCAATAGCTTGTAATTTTATGTAAGAAGAATTTTGATTACCTGGATACTATGGTGTTTGAATGTGAACACTGCTTGGGAGTATTCTGAGTAACAAATGAGAACGAATATGAGCGAGTTATTATTAAAAATTTAGAACACTATACTTACAGTTTAAATAGAAAACGGGATTACGTTAAAGGAAGTAAATGGAAGGAGCTTAAAGGGGATGAAAATATTAAGGCAAAGAGAGTTGTTACCGTAAAGACTGTAACGTCAGCAACACGACGATAAAGCAAAGCACGAATGTTCGGCCCATTTTCGCGAGTTTGTAAACAACTGGAAAACTTTAAAACTGAAAAATACTACAGAACTCACAGATATGTCAGAGATTGTGCGCGCGCGCGTGTGTGTGTGTGTGTGTTGTGTGTGTGTGTGTGTGTGGTGTGTGTGTGTGTGTGTGTGAGGGTGTGTGTGTGTGTGTGAGGGTGTGGTTGTGGGTGTGTGTGAGGATGAAATCGGAAAGGTTTTGCTACATTTTCTTCAGCTTGGTGTACAAAGAATAGCTGAATTGACTACAATACATATTGTCCTTGTGAAGGTCCATACATATTATAGAATGTTTATATATATGTGTATAAATACATGTATATAAGAAGGCAATTATACCGTTGATAAGTAATTGACTCTGGCCTTGTCTGTCTCGAACGTCTCCAATAAAACTTTGTGGTGTCAAACAGCAGAATGCGAAGGTTTGAACGCCTGTGTGAGTGTATTTAGTGCAATCGTTTAGTTCTGCTTAATATACTCATGATATCTGAATGATTTACAAACTGAATGAGATACAGAACTAAGGGATAACCTTGTAACGAGTAACCCACGCTAGAACCTGTAGATATACTGTACAAAGTTGACCCCCCTTCACCTAAGATGATGCTTTAAACTTAGTTAGGACAGAGTCCTTCCATTAACACAGACGGATGATTGTAAACTTATTCCATATGTCTTTCTGGGCAGAGAAAAATCAGGAAAATCAGGTCCTCTTCATCAACGGATGCTTCACACCAAACTTTGGACAAAATCCTGCCATTCCTATAAAAGGTAGATGATTGAGACATCTTGCGAAAGAAACCATACCGTGATGATATCTCATGAACGATATGTTTCTAGGGCGAGCACCTGTTGGTGGGGGACCACCAGTATATCCACCTATGTTATATCTCAAATATAAATGTAAACATCCGAACCAAGGTCAGTGACGTCATCAATATCACTCGTACTGGTGTGACCCTTGACTCTGTTGTTGGGATATCGATATTACCCGTGTATTGGCTGATCACCTGATCGACTGTTATCTCGCTTGCTCGGGGTTAAACATTTTATCGTATATTACTATAGATTAAAGGTGTTCCCATTCTGTCATCTCATTGTTGGACCAACATTGTCACAATTATTGTTGCCATCTACTGCAAAATGAATTATTCGACCTTGCAGCTTCACCTATGTGAGAAGTCATAATTTCCCTGTATATTCAGGATTTTAGATTATAAAACTGCCATCAAATAATAGACATTTTCAGCTTATACATCAGTCCCTAAAACATAGTTAAACGGAATTCAACCAGAAGATCAACCAACCTTCTTCAAGAACGTGTCCCTGTACACCAGCAACAGTATCGTATTGACGCGTCAGAAAATGTCGGTTATGAAGCGAGACGCAAGCCCTGTAAATCATATTCATTAGTTCGTAATCAGTCGAGACAGAATGAAGTTAAGGGCAACATCGTTCGGTGCCGCAAAATTAAAGGATCATGTTAAGAGTCTGAATATCGATCTCCCGGGCACCATATGTCTGTGTAGAGAAGTAGATGATATGAGATCAGAAGTTAATATCATATTGTTGATGAGAGAGAGAGAGAGAGAGAGAGAGAGAGAGAGAGAGAGAGAGAGAGAGAGAGAGAGAGAGAGAGAGAGAGAGAGAGAGAGAGAGAGAGAGAGATATTGATTTGAAAATAGTAAAGGCCCTAAAAGTGAATGTGTGGATATCGTTATTGGCCTAAGTGTGCAGAATAATGTTCTGTTACATCAACTGTGACGTTCAGGTATGACTGAGTCATAACGTTTTATATTGTTGTACATTGCCCAGATATGGTTGCGTATCGTAGGGCCTAGGTATGACAAGGGCTAGAATTCCAAATCTACAAATAAACCTCGAGTTTATGAAATATAAATCAACGGAAATTCAACATTTCCAAACGAATATAAATACGGTTGCTATTTTTAGGTTTAAATAACCTAATAGATTAGATAGTTGCAATGGCAGGTTGTAACCCCAATGAGTAGTGTACAGTTCACAGATGAAAGACAGAAGGCAATAACGGACAGATGAGTTGGCCAGATACTACGGACTGAAGGAACAAAAGAAATGCGACGAGGCGGGCACATCATTCATTGATTGTGGCTACGTGTGTGTAATACTCGGTATACACTCAGCACATGGTAGTGGTTCACAGGTAGGATCGCCAGGTATGGGACAATAGACGGTTTAAATTACCAACGTAAAATTTAACGTGATGTTTAGGGAGGGGACTAATATGTGAATGTAACCCAGGTGAGATTCAGGTGAGTCTGCTTTAGTTAGTGGCAGATAATATTGTTATTGAATTAAGTAAACACATACATATAACCAGACACAAGCATGGCGACCAGTGTAAAACAGGATTAATGATACGAATTGTGTATGTGCAGCATAAATAATTTATGTCAAATTGTGTTAACATGTCACAGAAATGTGGTTGTTGTTTTCACCCTACGTAACGAAAGCAATTCATTATGTCTCGTAACCCACGTATAGATTGCTGGAACTCTATGGCCGTCGTAAAATTTATATAATGTCTTCAACGATCAATGATGTCGGTATAACGTAGTCTGGTGACCGAACCAACGTAATCTCCGTAAATCGTCACAGCATTGTTAATCGCTACAAACAACTCTTTATAACAATCGCCTCTTCCAAAACAACATAGTAGTCGTTAGAAGATATTGTAAACCACCATCCCGCTACCTAGTTTTCAAGTGAACTGAACTAGATATTTTAATCGTTAATAAGCGAGGGATGTGATTATGGTGAATGATGTCGCACGATACTTTTTTTATACGATTTTATTAAGCTTTTGCAAGAAACACATCTGTTGTTGACATTGTGTCAGTCATAACTTATCTGTTTATCAGCTGTCCACTGGGGGTGTTTATTACATGTCTGATATCAAATTCATTGCTTGATTAAACTTTCCCTTTTATCATGAATGCCTACAAAATTTCAAGGTCCAGATCACAGGGGTCCGTTGTAAATGTGTATGTTTGTGCTACCCATATCATATACATTGTTTATCTTATCATTTGTAACAAGCTCCTGTGACCTAATGGGTTATGCCACCAACAAAGTGTTAACAGCGAATAAAACGACGATTTCAACAATGAGTAATATTTAAGTGGTAGCCAGATTCTTGTCGGTGTGTATAACAGTAAGATCGTAAATAGTAACAAAAGACTCGGTTGCCTAAACGGTGATCTCAGAGATCTTAAACTTAACGATGGATGACGAATGAATGAACAGAGATCTTAAACTTAACGATGGATGACGAATGAATGAACAGAGATCTTAAACTTAAAGATGAATGACGAATGAATTGACAGAAATCTTAAACTTAACGATGGATAACGAATGGATGAACAGAGATCTTAAACTTAACGATGGATGATAAATGAATGAACAGAGATCTTAAACTTAACGATGGATGACGAATGAATGAACAGAGATCTTAAACTTAAGGATGAATGACGAATGAATGAACAGAGATCTTAAACTTAACGATGGATGACGAATGAATGAACAGAGATCTTAAACTTAAAGATGAATGACGAATGAATTGACAGAAATCTTAAACTTAACGATGGATAACGAATGGATGAACAGAGATCTTAAACTTAACGATGGGTGATGAATGAATGAACAGAGATCTTAAACTTAACGATGGATGATAAATGAATGAACAGAGATCTTAAACTTAACGATGGATGATAAATGAATGAACAGAGATCTTAAACTTAAAGATGAATGACGAATGAATGAACAGAGATCTTAAACTTAACGATGGATGATAAATGAATGAACAGAGATCTTAAACTTAAGGATGAATGACGAATGAATGAACAGAGATCTTAAACTTAACAAAGGATGACGAATGAATGAACAGAGATCTTAAACTAAACGATGGATGACGAATGAATGAACAGAGATCTTAAACTTACTACCGATGAAGGGAAGGTGTGAACGTTTCAAGTACTGTAGTACTGAACAAAGTATTGATAGTATTGTACTGAAGTACTTCACCAATCGAATTCCTTAAATTTATGCAACAAGCTCTCTGATTGGCAGAGCCAAGTCTAGATCGATTGTGGGTGGAGCCAGGTGAAAAAATACTGTGCAGACATCGGCATTTTACAAACACTCGACTGTCGCGAGAGGTTAATTGGAAGAGTCCAAGTCACAGGTGGCTTCAGATCAGACCTAATTGGGTTGTCCCATTTGTTTCGTTCTACACCCAATGATACCTTGCTTTTCCATCGATGGTACAACGAGAAAACGAAAGTTACTCAGTACTAAACTAATTTACGTACAAAATATATATCAACAGGTTAGATCACTGGGACCGGAGAATTCATAACATCTTAACAGTGAATATAGTCATATAGTCATTCTGTACTAGTTTTATTTATTTATTTTTTTGAAAGGGGGGGGGGGAGGGTTGGCTCAAAATATTTCGGTTTAAGCCCAAGCTCTATTATATGTAACAAAGAATTACGAATTACCTGGGACCTCCTGATATATGCCGATAATTCATACTGCATTAAAAAATAAAGGAATTCTGTGGTCCTATATATTTTTTATTTTATTTTTTATCTTTCCATCGAAAATTATACATATCCGCAACATGTGAAAAAACTTTGAAGTTGGTTGGGCGGAATATCTAGAGCATTTACTACTGCAAGTTCCAGAAATTCTGACACAAGTCGGGTATTTGCCCGAAGCCTCTGTCTCATGACATTGAATACATATTCAGTTACGTTGTATTCCGGGGAATGAGGCGGCTGAAAAACCAGGGACACGCCATATTCTTTCAGCATATTTCTTAAAATGCGCTCTCCCTGTCTATGGTGATGGAATCCACAATTATCCATCACAACCACATCGCCTTGTACAAAAACAGGATTCCCCATATCGTTCGTATCGGACATAATTTCGTCGAAGAAAATTTTGCGTACTGTTGCCGTCGTCGGACATTTTTCCAGCGATTACTTAGTAATTGTTATGTAACTGGTAGTGTACATTAACTCCGCCTACCGGAACAAATTGGGTGTCAGATCAACTAATCAGGTTGTCTAAACTCCGCCCCCGACCAATCACAGAGGTCGTTGTATACTTGACTCGATTATTTGAATACTTCAATACAATAGTATCAATACTTTGTTCAATACTATAGTAAGTGTGTCGTTCACACCTTCCCTTCATCGGTAGTAAAGATGAATGACGAATGAATTGACAGAAATCTTAAACTTAACAAAGGATGACGAATGAATGAACAGAGATCTTAAACTTAAAGATGAATGACGAATGAATGAACAGAGATCTTAAACTTAACGATGGATGACGAATGAATTGACAGAGATCTTAAACTTAAAGATGAATGACGAATGAATTGACAGAAATCTTAAACTTAACAAAGGATGACGAATGAATGAACAGAGATCTTAAACTTAACGATGGATGACGAATGAATGAACAGAGATCTTAAACTTAACGATGGATGACGAATGAATGAACAGAGATCTTAAACTTAAAGATGAATGACGAATGAATGAACAGAGATCTTAAACTTAAAGATGAATGACGAATGAATTGACAGAGATCTTAAACTTAACGATGGATGACGAATGAATGAACAGAGATCTTAAACTTAACAAAGGATGACGAATGAATGAACAGAGATCTTAAACTTGAACAAGACTTAAAACTTTGACGAATGAATGAACAGAGATCTTAAACTTAACAAAGGATGACGAATGAATGAACAGAGATCTTAAACTTAAGGATGAATGACGAATGAATGAACAGAGATCTTAAACTTAACAAAGGATGACGAATGAATGAACAGAGATCTTAAACTAAACGATGGATGACGAATGAATGAACAGAGATCTTAAACTTAAAGATGAATGACGAATGAATGAACAGAGATCTTAAACTTAAAGATGAATGACGAATGAATTGACAGAGATCTTAAACTTAACGATGGATGATAAATGAATGAACAGAGATCTTAAACTTAACGATGGATGATAAATGAATGAACAGAGATCTTAAACTTAAGGATGAATGACGAATGAATGAACAGAGATCTTAAACTTAACAAAGGATGACGAATGAATGAACAGAGATCTTAAACTAAACGATGGATGACGAATGAATGAACAGAGATCTTAAACTTAAAGATGAATGACGAATGAATGAACAGAGATCTTAAACTTAAAGATGAATGACGAATGAATTGACAGAGATCTTAAACTTAACGGTGGATGACGAGTGAATGAACAGAAATCTTAAACTTAACGATGGATAACGAATGGATGAACAGAAATTTTAAACTTAACGATGGATGATAAATGAATGAACAGAGATCTTAAACTTAAGGATGAATGACGAATGAATGAACAGAGATCTTAAACTTAACAAAGGATGACAAATGAATGAACAGAGATCTTAAACTAAACGATGAATGACGAATGAATGAACAGAGATCTAAAACTTATGGATGAATTACGAATGAATGAACAGAGATCTTAAACTTAACGATGGGTGACGAATGAGTGAAAAGAGATCTTAAACTTAACGATGGATGACGAATGAATTGACAGAGATCTTAAACTTATGGATGAATTACGAATGAATGATGAAAGATCTTAAACTTAACGATGGATGACGAATGAATTGACAGAGATCTTAAACTTAACGATGAATGACGAATGAATGAACAGAGATCTTAAACTCAAGGATGGGTGACGAATGAGTGAAAAGAGATCTTAAACTTAACGATGGGTGACGAATGAGTGAGCAGGGAACTTAAACTTAACGATGAATGACGAATGAATGAACACATAGATATTACAATTAATGGTGAATGACGAACACATATTGTTTTTATACCAAATTATTCACCGAAATATAAAACTAAAAACTGAACACATACAGTATATGCCTTTCGTTTCTAAAAATATGCTTCTTTTCTTGCACAGGAAGATAGTCAAATTCCTTTTCCAACGACCATCGTGAAAAATTAGGATATCCGCTCCCCGCCCCCACCAAGCCCCTGAGTAGAACTATAATACCTGTTGATTACTGAAACTTTTACATGAGAGCGTCTTCCTGGTGGACCTTTCTTTCATATCATTTTCCAACTCTTTGTTTCATGTAGGTTCTGCGTCCACCTTACATATAACATATGTATCATGTGCCGCAATGACGTCAGAACCAAACAGAAGACTGACCGGATTCTTAAATAATTTAGTAAATATCACATAGCATGGTCTACAAAGCTCTTGTACTTTAAGAAAGAGATTAACCGGTTAACACATAGCCTGTTATATACATTGTACGTGTGACAATATGCTATTTGTGTTACAATGATCCTTCTTAGATAGACTTAAAACATGTTAGTGTTTATATTTTTACAAAATAGGGACCATTCATATAGATAAACTTAATACTATTATTTCATTGCCTTCCGTGTCGTACTAGTGTAATGTACGTTATTGTAACTTCTTATCTATACAGTATATATTATAATAAAAGTGTTCGTGCCATGGTTGTCTAGCTAGCGTACAGTAGCAGAAAACACCCATCCTGTCGTGGAATGTTATATACACATACGTCACTTGTACACATGCTTATCAACAAACAGGCACACACGCGTAGCGGGCGCGGTCACGTGTGTGCGAGGGATACCATATAGTTGGAAGGAGAATACAAATCGACGCGAACACACGCATGTTTTAGCCATGTACTTTATACTCTGAGGGTCCATGTCTGGATCAACTGATGCCCATAAAGGTCAGTATATTTAACGTGGAGGAGATCAGGCGGTACGTACCTACAGTTTGTAACTCGCGGCTAGAGGTTATTTTGCTTGTCGATGGTGTTTCTCATTTCAAAGATATCCACACATCATTCTAATTCGCCCTGAATCAAAGCGGACTGTCTATTGCCTCGAAGTTATCATTAAAACCTATACACTTTATAGATCCCGATAGAAAATGCTTCACCTATACTGCGATCCTATACACTAAACTATACACTGTACACCCTGTTAGTTAATCCTAACGTATACACTGTACACCCTGGTAGTTAATCCTAACCTATACACCCTGGTAGTTAATCCTAACCTATACACTCTACATCCTGGTAGTTAATCCTAACCTATACACTGTACACCCTGGTAGTTAATCCTTACCTATACACCCTGGTAGTTAATCCTAACGTATACACTGTACACCCTGGTAGTTAATCCTTACCTATACACCCTGGTAGTTAATCATAACGCATACACTGTACACCCTGGTAGTTAATCCTAATCTATATATCCTGGTAGATAATCCTAACCTATACACCCTGGTAGTTAATCCTAACCTATACACCCTGATAGTTAATCCTAACCTATACACTCTACATCCTGGTTGTTAATCCTAACCTATACACAGTACACACTGGTAGTTAATTCTACCCTATACACAGCGCACTCTGGTAGTTAATCCTAACCTATACACACTGGTAGTTAATCCTAACCAATACACTGTACACCCTGGTAGTTAATCCTTACCTATACACCCTGGTAGTTAATCCTAACCTATACACTGTAAACCCTGGTAGTTAATCCTAACCTATACACCATGATATTTAATCCTACACCTATACACCCTGATATTTAATCCTACACCTATACACCATGATATTTAATCCTACACCTATACACCATTATATTTAATCCTACACCTATACACCATGAATACACCATGATATTCAATCCTACACCTATACACCATGATATTTAATCCTACACCTATACACCTTAATATGTAATCCTACACCTATACACCATGATATTTAACCCTAATCCTACACCTATACACCATTATATTTAATTCTACACCTATACACCATAATATTTAATCCTACACCTATACACCATGATATTTAATCCTACACCTATACACCTTGATATTTAATCCTACACCTATACACCATGATATTTAATCCTAATCCTACACCTATACACCATGATATTTAATCCTACACCTATACACCATGATATTTAATCCTACACCTATACACCATGATATTTAATTCTACACTTATACACCATGATATTTAATCCTACACCTATACACCATAATATTTAATCCTACACCTATACACCATGATATTTAATCCTACACCTATACACCTTGATATTTAATCCTACACCTATACACCATGATATTTAATCCTAATCCTACACCTATACACCATGATATTTAATCCTACACCTATACACCATGATATTTAATCCTACACCTATACACCATGATATTTAATTCTACACTTATACACCATGATATTTAATCCTACACCTATACACCATAATATTTAATCCTACAGCTATACACCATGATATTTAATCCTACAGCTATACACCATGATATTTAATCCTACACCTATACACCATGATATTTAATCCTTCACCTATACACCTTGATAGTTAATTTCACACCTACTACACCTATATTCCAGAGTAATAATGTTTACCATTTGAAGGAAGGGAAGAAGAAATATTGTTTTTATTCTGGTTCTTGGTTCACATTGACATTTAAACTGTTGAAGATATGTTTATGAAAAGTTACTTTACACCTTTATTGGCTGGAGCCAATGTGCAGCACACTGCAAGTATTTCACTGTAACCTTGACCTCAAGGCATGACCCAACTTTGAACCCTGTCAAACTCTAGCTGAATTAATATAGCTTTTTATATGGATTTCAGTAATGTTGTAATGTTCTGTAGATATACGTTTATTTGAATCATATGTAACGGAGGTCATTATTTATTTCAATGCCTCCGCTAGGAATCGAACCCATGACCCCTGGCGGACTAGTCTGACGCTCAACCAAATGAGCTAAAGAGAAGTTCTCTCTAGCCGAGTGGTATATTGCGGCCAGTATTTTACCAGGGTTACATACTCCCCCCTCCAGGAAATAGCTCATCCTCGAGTTTCCAGAGGTTACAGTGACGCCAGTGGGGCATGGCTAAGTACTATTCCTGGGTTCCTACATGGGCGCCAATGTAACAGAAGTCATTATTTATTTCAATGCCTCCGCTAGAAATTGAACCCGGAACTCCTGGCGTACTAGTCTGACGCTCAACCAATTGAGCTAAAGAGAAGTTCTCTCTAGCCGAGTGGTATATTGCATGGAGCATGCCCGGGATTCCCTGGCTAGTATCCCAGATTTGTGCACTGATTACTACCCCAGTCACATCATGATACGCGCCACTTTAGCCTGGCGAGTTTGAAAAGGATCAACCAACAGTTGCGACAGATCCTTACGGTGACATAAGCTCCCGTCCACGTGGGGTGCCAGAAATCTTGTTAATCCGTGTAGCGCCGTTCAAAAGCCGTCATCCAGTAATGGAAGCATTGCAATGTAACAGAGGTCATTATTTATTTCAATGCCTCCGCTAGGAATCGAACCCGGGACCCCTGGCGTACTAGTCTGACGCTCAACCAATCGAGCTAAAGAGAAAGTTCTCTCTAGCTGAGTGGTATATTGCGGCCAGTATTTTACCAGGGTTACACATATAGATAATTCTGATTTGATTTTTTGTTATTGTATTATTAGCCCACCATCTGATCATATCGCCCGTCCATCCATAAGCAGCTTTTGGTATTGAGAAGTGCTCTCTCTCTCATTTCCTATGTTGATTCCCCATGGTCCCTTGTTGTGCTGGTTTGATTTTTGGACTGATCACAAAAACAAAAAGGCCAATATGTTGCCATCTTGGATTTGGCAATTAGATATTGTTATCACTCTCTCTGCAAAGGAATGTTCAAATTTCTCATCATTCAGAACAATGACAGAGAAGACAATAGAAAAGATGATACTATAGTGGGTGCCAGGATCCCTGTGGGATCTCATGTTAATATCATTATGGTAATTGATTCTGATGAAGAACCATACTGTAATTTTAGGTGCAATTAATTGCTATAGTTAGTATATATACTTGTCTATACCATACTTACCAAAACATACCAGCATTATTAACAGTAACACAATGTCAAATAAAATTAATGAGTAAGATCAGTAATTCTTTATTCCTTGCTTACTCAACCTTCTACATAAGCAACAGATATACATTTTTTGTTTACCAGAACAAGTCTATAGTAATTCTTACACCTATACATCAAAAGTGAAATTGCTTTCAGCATCTGGGATAAAAATTATGGAAAGGAGATCATCCAATTTTTTGAGAGTTACGCATTCGCTATTTTCCAGATAGTTAAACAAAACAAAACCCCTCCCCTCGTCCTTCACCTCCCCCGCACTAACAAAAAGAAAAGAAAAGGAAAATCTGAAGTTTCCTTGTTCATTTCCAGAAGAAGGAATGTTGGTTTATTATACTCAATAAGACATGCATTGAGTATTGATGTAAATTTTGTTTGATTGATCTTATATGACATAATCTTTGATATTTGTGCTTGTATTCTGTTTCAGGGAGATGTCACCAGTTTGATGACCTGAATTAGTTGTCCAAAAGACCGTTTGGGAGCTATCTCCTTCTGGTTGGTTTCCATGACGTCAGATTCATCGTTGAGAATGCTGAGCCACCTGTTGCAGACTTGTCGGACGGAGCGGAGTTTGCTCCTGATGACATCACTTCTCCTTCTTATGTATTTTTTCATCATGGACATAGTTCTGTACATGACCCTGCAGAGTACAAAGTTGGTAGATCAGGAGAAGACTAGCACATACTCGCCTTTTCACCCACTGTCCGTGAAACTTCTGATGACAGCACCCACTAATCACTACGTCATCAGCTTGACAACTGAGTACTTTGACGAGTACACTCAGTTAAGTAAAATCTTTTACTTCATCACACCTAACATGATCAGTGCTACACATCTTGCCCTCGGGTTTCTGTCGGGCAAGTTTGTGGCGTCGGAGTCATTACGTCGGCGTCGTATCGGGGTTTTGATTTTTGAACTTCGCCTTTGGTTGGATGTTTATGACGGTGTGGTTTATAGGAGCCATAAAGGATTCCATGGTTACCGTAGCAACAGGAGGAATCTAGGATTCGTAGTGGACACAGTGTGTGACACAACAAGTGGTATAGCACTTTGTTTTGGTGTTCTGTTCTTTTTATGGAAATTCCAAGTGCAAAAGAATCAGACCACCTCCCTGCCTTTTACAAAGTCCTCGGAGAATGGCACAGCACTGTCAACAGACGTCGAGAAGCCATACCAACAAAAATATCCAAGGAACCATATATTTTATAAAGTGTTGTGTTTTGGTCTGATGTTAGCATTAACAGGGATGACTTTTGATAAAACTACAGAGGCTTTTGGTAGATTGTTTAATACTAAAATGGAGACATCACTAGAAGAGGTAAGTGGACCAAAGGTGTTGACAGAAGTTACAGGTAAACTATTATCATCATCCAAAGGAGAAAGATCAACTCAGTGGTGATTAAATGTTTTTTGTGGTGATTAAATGTTTTTTGTGGTGATTAAATGTTTTTTGTGGTGATTAAATGTTTTTTGTTACCCAAATAATGATGATTTTGTCTGTCTAACCCTAGTGATGATGTGTTCTATTTTACTTAAATGGTGGCATCTATCAAATCTGAGTGATGATATTGTCTGTCTGATCTGAGTATTGATGATGTTGTCAGTCCAACCCTTGTAATGATGTTGTTTGTCTAACCCCAACCTAGATGTGATAATGCTGTTTGTTTAACCTGAGTGGTGATAATGTTGTCTGTTTAACCTGAGTGGTGATATTGTTGTCTGTTTTATCTGAGTGGTGATAATGTTGTCTGTTTAATCTGAGTGATAATAATATTGTCTGTTTAACCTGAGTGGTGATAATGTTGTCTGTTTAACCTGAGTGGTGATAATGTTGTCTGTTTAACCTGAGTGGTGATATTGTTGTCTGTTTAACCTGAGTGGTGATAATGTTGTCTGTTTAACCTGAGTGGTGATATTGTTGTCTGTTTTATCTGAGTGGTGATAATGTTGTCTGTTTAACCTGAGTGGTGATAATGTTGTCTGTTTAATCTGAGTGATAATAATATTGTCTGTTTAACCTGAGTGGTGATAATGTTGTCTGTTTAACCTGACTGGTATTAATGTTGTCTGTTTAATCTGACTGGTGATAATGTTGTCAGTTTAACATGACTGGTGATAATGTTGTCTGTTTAATCTGAGTGATGATGTTGTTGTCTGTATAACCAGGGATGCTGGTGATGATGTCCATCTACCCAAAATGATGTAGATATTTTAATGGAAATGAATAAAGTTGGTAGTTGGGTCTACAGAGAACTTTTAAAGCAAGAGATGATCTTATACCCTACATTAATGACAATATAATGTTACCAGGCTCTCCTTCTTAGTCAAGTTGTGTGAAATTAACCAAGATTGTCCTTTGTCATGTTGAGCATACAAAGATGTCCCACTGTATTGGGATTTGGTTTATAATGTATAGTTCTTACATCTGTATATGTTTTAAGAATTTATATAACAAATAAACAGTTTTATCTGTAGAGTTACCTCCCTTCCTTTCACTCTATCAGTAAAATGGTATATCGCTAAGCTTGACAGCTGAGAATATGTAGTTTCAGAGATCTACCTGTTACTGCTACTATTGTTTTTAATATTTTGTTTACATTATATTGACAATGCACAAATTTCTATATGCTAAAATGTGTACCTAGCAGTTATTGGTGACTTATCTGACTATTTTCAGAGTGATGATATTAAAAATGATAGTCAGTATTCACTACCTACCTACCTACCTACCTACCTATCTACTCAAAAATGATCAGGTTTAATACCCATGTCTGTATGTTTCAGGATCAACAGACTGAAGCTCTCCACACATTAACCACATGGGTAGTGTTTTACTGTTGGAGATTGATAGAAGCTCAAGCCATGCTGCAGTATCTCCTCCTGGCCATATTTCTGGACAAGACATGGGTAAGGGTTCAATAACACATCTATGTATGACTTTTAGAGTGGAAAGGACAAACCAAAGCAAAACCTTTCTAGAATTGGGTAAGTGTCGGATATACCCAATTGTTCTGAACATGACAGGGCGAGTGTGTATCACCAAAGATAATTTATGACACAAGTGTCCTATCATATCATTGTGTTTGGAAAGATCTGCAGCTGAAGCATAGAAGTGTAATTATCTCATTAAAATAAAAATTATGAAAGGTGAAACATCACACTGTCATTACAAAAGCAAAAACTGATTTTATTAAATCTTTCTAGCATGCATGTTTTATCAGCTGAAATACCTGTCATCCTGTCACCCATATTATTGTGTGCATCAACTTGGCTAAGCAACTAAATTATATTTTTTTGTTTTACTGAAAAAATTGAGACTGATTGAATGTATTTAAGGAATTTCTTAGAAGGGACATTATTGCTTTATATGTATTTTTCAAGTCAGAAGGATGTTTGCTGGTGTAATGTATATCAACCTTATGAAGGTATTTTCTTTGAACTTGATGGTAGTGAGAAATGAGAAACGCTGTTGTTTCCATGCCATGAAAAACTAATGTAATATTCTATTTCCAGGAGTTTATTTGTTTCATCCAGTACTCGGGATATGGGATGTTGTTTCTAGTCAATGTCATGAGTCAACTACAAATTCGAAACGTAAGTACTGTTAAGATATTAATCATTGTAAGTTGATTTATGGTTGTCTGTAAGACTAGAAACACCATTACCGATACATTATGTAAAAATGACGGTCAGGAATCTGAACCTGATGCATATCCCAGATAGAAACTGGCCGACACACCCAAGTGGAAATTAACAATACAACAAAAATGCTTTGATCTGGAATAATTCTAGATGTCCTTGTACAGTATACAAAAAGTAACTTATCAACTAGTTCAAAGCTGCAGATCATTTGAATCAGATGGTCTTTATGAAGAGGACAATATGCAAAATCTATATTACTTATAAACCTCACACAGTACTGTTAGAGACAATACCTAATGAAGCTGGTACAAGAGAGCAGTAACACAGGATTCAATTGGTTATGATATAAACAATCTGTCATGACCACACCCCCAAGTTAAGTCAACACTTCATAGTTAATGTTTCAACCTCCTGGTTGAGTCAATACTTCATAATTTATGTTTAAACCTCCTAGTTAAGTCAACACTTCATGTTTCAATGTCCTAGATAGGTCAATACTTCAAAGTTCATGTTTCAACCCCCAAGTTAAATAAATACTTCAAAGTTCATGTTTCAACCCCCTAGTTAAGTCTACACTTCATAGTTGATATTTCAACCTCCTAGATAAATCAAGACTTCAAAGTTCATGTTTCAACCCCCTAGATAAGTCAACACTTCATAGTTCATATTTCAACCTCCTAGATAAGTCAACACTTCATAGTTTATGTTTTCTCCCTAGTAACAATTGTGAATGCAGAAGACATTTGCAAAAATGCTTGGTTTTTGAGAAATAGTGATTAGATTTACAGAAATTATTATAAATAATAAATCAACTCTTCACATGTTTGAGGAACCCATGGTTATTTCAACAAAATTGTTTTTATGTTTCTTTCTAAAAATGAAAATGATTGTGAAAGAATGTCATCTGTTTTTGTCAGATAATGTACTGCAATATGTAAGACCATATTGTTTGGTCTCAGTGTCCTTACAAATGATGTCTTTCTTTAAAGTAACTTTTTAAAATTACTCTGGTATCATAGGTCATCACTGGATCATATTTCAAAACAACATATATTGTTCAGTATCAAGTGCACACTATCTACATCATCTGTACTACTTGAAAAGATTATTCATTTGTCAGTTGTTGGGCTGTTGGTTCCATTACTATAAAGATAAAAACATTGTCAGGAAAATCTTCATCTTGGCAGTGTTCTACAGGTCTGCTTTTCAAAATGCTAATATGAAGATGATTTTACAGGAACAATATTATGAGATGAGAATAATTATCTGAACTGTGACTTCAACACTAATGTGTTTCTTTCTGGTCATTATATTAAGAGTAATAACACAAAAAACATATGCTAGTGATAGTTGTCTTGTTTATTGATAGCATAGCTTAAATTTTGATGGAGTCTCACATGAAGGTCTGTATCCTGTTAGATATATATACTAATTGGGCTGTATAAATAATAACTAAGCATTACCTTTTTGTCAGCGAATATTTAAAACAAGGAAAAAACCTCCTATGAGTCAAAGACTGTAGGACGTGCTTAGCATCTTTTGTCATCAATTTCCGGTTTCAACTTCCCTGACACTTGAATCATTTAGACCCACATATTTAAGATCAAGTATGTAAAACCACAGTTCACTTAAGACTAGATGAGTAATCTGAATTGATGACAATCCTGTTAGACTTAGTGTAGAATAGAGGATTCAGGGCTCTACACTCCCAGGTTTCATGGGGCTCCACACTTAACACTTGCCACTTTCAGGAGATTTGAGACTCTACACTGCTAGATTGTAGGGGATTTGAGACTCTTTACTGCCAGATTGTAGGAGATTTGAGACTGTACAATGCCAGATTGTAGGAGATTTGAGACTGTACACTGCCAGATTGTAGGAGATTTGAGACTGTACAATGCCAGATTGTAGGAGATTTGAGACTGTACACTGCCAGATTGTTGGGGATTTGAGACTCTACACTGCCAGATTGTAGGAGATTTGAGACTCTACACTGCTAGATTGTAGGGTATTTGAGACTCTATACTGCCAGATTGTAGGAGATTTGAGACTCTATACTGCCAGATTGTAGGAGATTTGAAACTCTACACTGCCAGATTGTAGGAGATTTGAGACTCTACACTGCTAGATTGTAGGGTATTTGAGACTCTATACTGCCAGATTGTAGGGGATTTGAGACTCTATACTGCCAGATTGTAGGAGATTTGAGACTGTACAATGCCAGATTGTAGGAGATTTGAGACTGTACACTGCCAGATTGTAGGAGATTTGAGACTGTACAATGCCAGATTGTAGGAGATTTGAGACTGTACACTGCCAGATTGTTGGGGATTTGAGACTCTACACTGCCAGATTGTAGGAGATTTGAGACTCTACACTGCTAGATTGTAGGGTATTTGAGACTCTATACTGCCAGATTGTAGGAGATTTGAGACTGTACACTGCCAGATTGTAGGGGATTTGAGACTCTACACTGCTAGATTGTAGGGTATTTGAGACTCTATACTGCCAGATTGTAGGAGATTTGAGACTGTACACTGCCAGATTGTTGGGGATTTGAGACTCTACACTGCCAGATTGTAGGAGATTTGAGACTGTACACTGCCAGATTGTAGGAGATTTGAGACTGTACACTGCCAGATTGTAGGAGATTTGAGACTCTACACTGCCAGATTGTAGGGAATTTGAGACTGTACACTGCCAGATTGTAGGAGATTTGAGACTCTACACTGCCAGATTGTAGGGAATTTGAGACTGTACACTGCCAGATTGTAGGAGATTTGAGACTGTACACTGCCAGATTGTAGGAGATTTGAGACTGTACACTGCCAGATTGTTGGGGATTTGAGACTGTACAATGCCAGATTGTAGGGTATTTGAGACTCTATACTGCCAGATTGTAGGAGATTTGAGACTGTACACTGCCAGATTGTAGGAGATTTGAGACTGTACACTGCCAGATTGTAGGAGATTTGAGACTGTACACTGCCAGATTGTAGGGAATTGAGACTGTACACTGCCAGATTGTAGGGGATTTGAGACTGTACACTGCTAGATTGTAGGGGATTTGAGACTGTACAATGCCAGATTGTAGGAGATTTGAGACTGTACACTGCCAGATTGTAGGAGATTTGAGACTGTACACTGCTAGATTGTAGGGGATTTGAGACTGTACAATGCCAGATTGTAGGAGATTTGAGACTGTACAATGCCAGATTGTAGGAGATTTGAGACTGTACACTGCCAGATTGTAGGGAATTGAGACTGTACACTGCCAGATTGTAGGGGATTTGAGACTGTACACTGCTAGATTGTAGGGGATTTGAGACTGTACAATGCCAGATTGTAGGAGATTTGAGACTGTACA
The DNA here is from genome assembly GCF_031769215.1 of Ylistrum balloti. NCBI lineage: Eukaryota > Metazoa > Mollusca > Bivalvia > Pectinida > Pectinidae > Ylistrum > Ylistrum balloti. Next base: position 362,608 of record NW_026781887.1, read on the forward strand.
CTGCCAGATTGTAGGCGATTTGAGACTGTACACTGCCAGATTGTAGGAGATTTGAGACTGTACACTGCCAGATTGTAGGGAATTGAGACTGTACACTGCCAGATTGTAGGGGATTTGAGACTGTACACTGCTAGATTGTAGGGGATTTGAGACTGTACAATGCCAGATTGTAGGAGATTTGAGACTGTACACTGCCAGATTGTAGGAGATTTGAGACTGTACACTGCTAGATTGTAGGGGATTTGAGACTGTACAGTGCCAGATTGTAGGAGATTTGAGACTGTACAATGCCAGATTGTAGGAGATTTGAGACTGTACACTGCCAGATTGTAGGGAATTGAGACTGTACACTGCCAGATTGTAGGGGATTTGAGACTGTACACTGCTAGATTGTAGGGGATTTGAGACTGTACAATGCCAGATTGTAGGAGATTTGAGACTGTACACTGCCAGATTGTAGGCGATTTGAGACTGTACACTGCCAGATTGTAGGAGATTTGAGACTGTACACTGCCAGATTGTAGGAGATTTGAGACTGTACACTGCCAGATTGTAGGAGATTTGAGACTGTACACTGCCAGATTGTAGGAGATTTGAGACTCTATACTGCCAGATTGTAGGCGATTTGAGACTACACTGCCAGATTGTAGGAGATTTGAGACTGTACAATGCCAGATTGTAGGAGATTTGAGACTGTACACTGCCAGATTGTAGGGGATTTGAGACTGTACACTGCCAGATTGTAGATTTTAAGACTCTCACTGCCAGATTGTAGGAGATTTAAAATTCTAGTCTGGCAGATTGCCTACAATCTAGGATTTGAAGACTTGAGACTCTACACTCTGGTGTTTTCCCTTGTGTGGCTATTATATGTTTTAAAAGCAATGTAATCTTACCCATTTTCTATTTCTGTAATACATCTTCAACGTATTATCTGTTAGTTTTCTAGAAGGTTACCAATATCATAGTCTTACAATGACTTACTGTTGGTGTTAAGTGTTTTCTTATTTTGATTGCAGGTTCGACATTTACTCAGGATGGCAAGCACTGATTATGTATAGCTGTGATTTCTACAACTTCTTTTATGACACACAGGCTGTAAACAGGTGATGAGCAGCCCTATAGATCATAACATGTACATACGTGTATATATGAAGTTCTGCCATTGTCTATTTTTTTCACTGTGTACATTGGGGTCGATAGTCATGACATAGGGTGGTGATTATGACATTGTCATGTTTTCATGAGAAGTCTCATCAGAAGGTTACTTTCCTGTCCATTACTGAAGTTATTCCATAGTTATATTTAAACTTTCAGTAACAGTGTAAAGGTTAGTAATGAAAGAGATATATTTTTGTGCTAGATCACTGGATTTGTAGAACTGAAAGTTAGTAAAGTCCTAATATTCAATTATGTTGTTGCCTAGACAAATATTAAAAATACTTCATTAAGGTATAAAATTACAACAAGGTCAACAGTATAATCAAAATATGATTTATTTAAATCAACACAACACAAACTAATAATATCACAATATATTTGTTTGCTTATCACATTAATTTCATTGTTATTTATTTATTTTTTTAATTAGACATGAGTTGCTGCCAGAATAAGAAGCTAGTTAACTACTCCTGTTTGGTATAGCAGTACTTACTGAGGTTCTGCATAGCTACTGTAGATTTATCTGTGATACAGAAGTATACAATTGGTTGTCAGATATTGTATAGACACCACATGGTACACGGTAAATACAGGGTATTAAAGCAGGAAATACCAATGCATGGAATGTTTTATGTCATTTATTTCACAACATGATTTAATTAAGTAAATATTGGTGTTTATATATAGTGTAATTATGTAGCTGATGTTTGTAACTGTATAATTTGGTAGTAAATGGGGAATTTACACCTAGTTACCACACTTAATGTTAGTAAAAGTACAAATTTGTATTGTGATTGTGATATTTTTAACTTCAGTATTTAGTTCGTTACATAAGCATGCACGTGGAAAAGTTACAGCTGTATGTAATGTGTTATTTTTTTTCTTCGTTTTTTTTGTTAATATGAATTATTTATCTTTTTGATATATTTTGTATCATATGTAGAATTACTGACCTCACAAACTGATGAACACAAGCCTATATATAGATGTGACATATGAATTTGACATGTAAATGTCATGTTATGATCTAGGATAATGTATTATATTAGACTAGATACTGGTATCCGAGACTGTGTATTATGGATTATGATAGTCAGTGTCGTTCATGTCATTCATGACACTGTAATATCCAAAACTGTGTACAGTGGATTACAGAAGAAGCCGGTGTCATTCATGACACTGTATTATCCAAAACTGTGTACAGTGGATTACAGAAGAAGCTGGTGTCATTCATGACACTGTAATATCCAAAACTGTGTACAGTGGATTACAGAAGAAGCCGGTGTCATTCATGACACTGTATTATCCAAGACTGTATATAGTGTATCACAGTAATGACTTTAGGTATTAGGATTATTTATCAACTGTGTAAAAGACAGTTTTGTCTGTGGAATCAGACCTCAAGTGGGCAAAGCTTTCAACTTAAATTATCTATGTTTATTGTGTATCAATTACTTCATAGTATAATGTTATTGGGTGTCTGTAACATTACTGACAAAATGTAGGTCTTTATATTGCTTACAAACTTTTTTGAGAAACGTAAGTCGGTAATGTATCATTAATTTCAAGGAGTGACAAACAAGCATGGGATATTATTGAGAAGCCTAAGTGTGTAATAGCATTGACTGCGTTTATTTATCTGTTCTGTAAACTAGGAAAACTTTTTATCTTACCGCAAGTATTCTTATATCCAGTATACTGACAGGGTACATGATAAATTTGCATGGTTTTATTTCTGTGATGTTAATTCGTTCAGTGATGGTATGATAATGCTCCACCAATTTTTATTATCTTTGTATTTTTTGTATGGAAACTTGTAAATCAAATATGACATTAGTAATATATTTCTATTGAAGCTTTAATAATGTCAGTTCTTGCCATTTTTGGTTATTTTGTTTTGTAATAAATATGAATGTTGAGTATTATGTAGAAACCATGTCTACCTGCCCTTTATGTAAAGTATGCAATCGTTATTACTATGTTTTTTTTGTGCTGAGGTTTTTATATAATTATGAAGAAGCCAAGGTACTCATCAAAGCTGACAGGTTAGCGAGCATCCTTTAAATTGTGCCTTTTGCCGTTTTAACTTAAGATTTATCAAAGCTGGAACTAGATTCACTTGCTTGTCACTAAAGAGAGAATTTTAAATCAGTTTTCGTTATTAATTCTCATATTTTCATAAAACTCAAGATTGTCAGCCAGGACAAGAGAAGTTATGGTTTGATTGAAGGGAGATAACTCTCACAAATGTCAAGTACATTTTCCAGTTCTTGCCACCTAATGATCATTTTCAAACACTGCATTTCCACTGTCTCACAATATCCTTCAATCAAAAGACTATATCATACACAAGGTGATTCGCTGCAAATTTGAATTAAACAGTAATCAAGCATTAAATTGAATGCACAATAATCTGGTGATACACTTAATCACATGATAATTCAATGATAGATTGAACCAAAAGGAAATCTGGTGAAAAATGAAATGACATAGTTAACTGGTGATGAAATAAATCACACAGTAATCCAGTGATGTATTAAATTGCATGGTAACCCAGTGATTAATTAAATCACACTGTCACTTAATGATAAAATAAATCAAACGAGAATCTGGTGATACATGTAATTCTTAATAGACTTAAGAATTTGTGAACATTATTATTATTTGTTCCAAGTAATTATATAACATAACAACACCTGTTCACTTTGATTCTTCTACATAGTTAATTAAGCTGAACTGATTATAATTAGGAAGCAATCACAACAAGCCAGTAATATATGTTTTCTGTTTATTTATTTATATGTGTCCCTGGCTTGTTGTTGTTGCTTCCGAATTTGTAGTTTGCCACTTTACTCCAGTTGCCATGCATACCGATATGTATCCAAGCAACAGATATAAGGAACTAAACTCTCCTTAAAATAACGATGTAGGCTCTAACCCAGTATTTATGAATTGATCATGATTAGATGTACATGTACTGTTGTAAATGCCCTGATCCTACCTCTTCACACATATCCTTTACTTAACATTGAATATTACATGTAACATGGAATCCGTTTACTACTTTAGCATAATGTAGAAATTTGTACTGATATTTTTACTGCAGTATATGACAAAAATACAGGAAAAGATCATTTGGCAAATATACATTCCAGTAATGTGTACATTAGTCTGTGTTACGTTAATGTTTACAGCGTATTCTAATGTACAGATTGAAGTGGTTTTTGATAACATACCAATATTACCTTTAACTGTACATCACTGTGTTGCTCAATAGTTTAATTGTCATAAAGTAAGATTTTTTGACGAGTAGAGTACGCTGCTCAATAAACACAAAATTTTACAGTGTTGAGAACTAGCTGCAGCAAGCATCATATGTTTCCCAGTAAACAACAAACATTTCCTCTATAGATATTACTTGTATGAAGATATTTTGAATTATCATGTTAACAATTTAGGTGAGAACTCATTTTATGTTAATGCGATATTTCAATGTTTATTTTTAGAAATTATTACATTATGTTGTTTACACAGTAATGAGCATATTATCATCAATTAGAAATTTTGTAACGGTTTGGATTTCATTCAAAAGATAAAAGTTTCTATATCACCCTATCATTTAAAAATTTCTTAATAGAAAAATGAAAATGTTTTGTGTTATTTTTGTGTTAATTTCATCTGTAGGTATTTCAGCTATTTCATAGTTTGTTGGAAATGTATGTAACATGGAATGGTTTGTGAATGACTGTATTACTATCTTACCTATGCAACTTTCTGGTACTTAGATGTACATTGTCTCTGTGACTTCATTTCACAGATAACTCATGTGTTGTGTTTATAATGCTTGTTATAGTTATTCATGATGACAAGTATCCTGGAAACTTCTCACAAGTATCCTAGGAACTTCTCTCGACAAGTGTCCCAGGAACTTCTCACTGCAATTGTCTTAGGAAGTTCTCACGAAAGTATCCCAGGAAGTTCTCACAACAATTGTCTTAGGAGCTTCTCACACATTTCCATCACTGAATGCAACTTTTAGATAAAGAATAAAACAAATCATATTTATATGTTTTTGCTAAGTGCAGTATAAATGATGTATACATATAATGGGTTTCCATATTCAATAGTGGATTACTACCATTGTACACATGAATTAATCTAAAAAAATTATTTTCTATTTGGAATATTTATTCTTACTTTCATGCTTTCATTAGAATGATGCAAATATTTTTTTATTGCTAAAAAGCTTTTAAATTATATAAACATACACATAGATCATGCAAGACATAACAGATATGTGTAGGACTTGTCAAAGACAAAAAGTTTGGTTGATTAAGGGTGTGCTTGTATATCTTCTTGATAATGTTTTTATTAACATGGCCAACCATCTTCATCATCTGTCACAATGACTTCATAGCAGAGGGAAACATTACATCGCATCTATCTATATATTCTCAAAATTGATAAGAATTATTGAAAAATTATCTCTGACTGAAACAGCTTTCAGGAATAATTATAATCCTAGCTGTTGATACCTAGGTTTAAGCATGTTTTCTGATATTGTTGATTATTGTTGATGGACACTTGGGAAACAAATCAGGACTGTTTACATTATATGTTAGTTTGAATTTTTCCATGATGTTATTTCCATTTTAGCATCTCTGTAGCTTTTAACATTAAATATGTATGCCAGTAAAACATCATTTGTGCAAACTGTCACAAACAAACAATACCTTAATTCTAAACATACAAGACCTTTATTCTAAGCACACCTGACTTTTATTCTAAACATACAGGACCATTGTTCTAAACATACAAGACCTTAATTCTAAGCACACCTGACCTTTATTCTAAGCACACCTGACGTTTATTCTAAACATACAAGACCTTAATTCTAAGCACACCTGACCTTTATTCTAAGCACACCTGACGTTTATTCTAAACATACAAGACCTTAATTCTAAGCACACCTGACCTTTATTCTAAACATACAAGACCTTAATTCTAAGCACACCTGACTTTTAATCTAAGCAGAAGATACATTAATTCTAAATATTCATGATGTAAATTCTTAACATACAAGACCTTAATTCTAAACAGACATTAATATAATCCTAAAAAAAATAACCTAAACAGACAATAACCTAATCCTGAACAGACAAGACCCAACTCCCAAAATGCAATTAACAGTTGATAGCCTGCCAGTGAAGGAATAAGGTTTAACTTGAGCGAACTTTTGAGATGAATGTTGCTCTATTGTTAACTTGATATTGGCTTAATTTTTGTTTAACGTTCGGTTTGTTTCGTATTTTTGTCTCCTTAAAAAGACAAGGAGCTTGTCATGATTATTCGACACTTTTTTTATCCGAATTGTGTTTAGATCCAGTGTTTATAGTGGATCTGCATTATTACTCACGGGGCCTTATTGATTGTATCAACTTGATGTCACGTGTGCCTTTCTCGAACTTGGTGTAATCAAATATTGTAGGAAAACTTCACTTTGATATGTTGCTGAAATGTAATTTCATAGTCTTTGTAATGATGTTAGGTTGATTCACTAAATTAATTAATAAAAAGCAGAAATGGAACATATTTCATCGTTGTATTATACAAAATACATTTTAGATATGAGACTTAAAAAATACAACCATATCCTCAAAATGTAACTTTTTAAATGATCACCGTCTCCTGTCATTGTTTGTGTTATATGCTAAATATTCTGTTTATGATGTGTTACACTTTCCTCAAATAAACCTCATTCGGTTATCGAGTCTTTCCTTTTCTCAACTTAACAGATGTCGTTTTTATTCCTCAGAGCATCCAATTTTTTGTATTGTATCCTGAAAATAAGGTATAAGGTGTCCATTTGTGGATATGACAGCGTAAAACTACGTAAGTGTCAAAGCCGTTAAATAGATACAATCCTAGCCTCGAACACCTCTTGGTAATTATCGCAATGACTAAATCTTTCGGGATTTGTTGTTATATATCCACGAGAAAGTAAATGTTCACGCGATTGTCGGCCATTTCTAAAATGTGCTCTGGTTGTCAGGAAAATAAATAAGTTGGAATTGGTTAACGATTGTCAATGGTTTTGACAATTACGTTTGTAGAGAGTTGTTTTACCTTTCAATCAATATGGTTCAAAGAGACATCGCATTGTTGTAAATTTTATGAAATATAGCTTGTATGCCACCTCTTGCTAAATGTTATCATAAATTTAGGAATTCTGACTATCAACCGCGATCAAAACAAAAAATAAAATCGGGGATTAATAGTCAGAACACTTCTTAATATGTTCATGGGCTGGTAATGTATGATCAAAATTACTGATGAAGATATTGGGGTAACAAGATATTGTGTTTATCATTGTATATGCACGTTCGCTATTTATGACTTGAATTTTGTTTTATAGTTGAAATTTCGATCGCATCTTTTCTCTTGGAAATATACAACAAATAATAGGTAATGACGTTTACTTGTAAGGAGCTGACCATTCGTGTGATTCTTTTACTGTCTTGTGAAGCACTTTTCTAGTGCATGACACTCGTCACGGGTGATTGAACAGCGGGTAACTGGTAGTAATACTTCAGACAGTCTCATCATATAAAGGATTTCAGTAGGAAACATTAACTTATTGACAAAGCACTTTATACCCTGTTGTGTTAAAAAAACACACTTATGTATTCAGATGTCATTCGACATAAATAGAAAACCGTTGTTAGACATTATGAATAAAATAGGTTCTGATGGCGCCTTTCTGTTGGGTTTCGGATTAGTGTTGTGACTACTTTCCCATGATGACAACTTCGCTAGTGTTCCTGTGGAAAGTATCGCTTGGACAAACCTTAGTACGGGGCCGCTTGGTTAAGACCTTTCTTATATACCTGTGCAATGACAGAACATCAGTAGACACAATAACACCGACGATCAGAACTAGGGTGACAGCACCACCACAACCAATGACCCGGGAAGACATTCGAGTGTCGTTGGCAGAGATCCTCCTCCGAGTATAGGACGAAAGTATTTTCTTGTTTAATCTTAGTTGTTTGTTTAGCTCCTGAATCGTTGCCCATAGTTCTTCAGCAGTGTAATTGTTGGAAACAGGGTTACACAGGACCGGCTCTGATACAAGGAACTCATCTACAAGAATTATGCGTAATTTGTATGTTTCTCTTGTCCATTTTACCATTGAGATGAATATAAACAGTTTAAAGCAATCTGGAAAACACAACAATTTAAAGCTTTTCCCTCGCAATACTGAAGTTCCAGGTTTCGTAAGAAAAACAATGTACAAACACCCTAAACACGTGGATGTTATGGTTGAGTATCGATGCATTACAAAACGACATAAAAGTAGATAAATAAATATTTTGCAGAAGTATAATTTTTTTTTTAGTTTTGAAATTGCGGCGTTAATATCTTTTGAAATGTTTGATAAGATCTGGATAAATAATAAAATCTAGACAATTGTCATGATCAAGTAGCATTTTCACTTGTTCAAGGTTTCAAGGTTTCTTTATTCACTCAGACACATGTATGTGTAACAAGAGGTTATTACAATTCAATTTTACAAAATTTAAGGAGCGATGATAGACATAATATATTGTATACAGTTCATTGGGTTAATGGACAATTGTTTCAAATCGATACAAAAAACTATTACAATCAATATTGGCTAATATACGAAGTATGCATAATATTACTGAATTTTGTGAAGGTTTCAGTTGTGGCTTTGTGAGTATAGCGCATGCGCGATAACCAAATAATGATAGAGCTTAATACATGGACTGGTCATGATTGATTTTGATAGGACAAAATAATCTGAGAAATTTGAACGTTTTAAATAAGTTATTTGACGAGAAAATCTACATATTATATGTGAACATCGACTTAGAGAAAATGAAGATTACCTCTACAGAGAGGCAGACCAGTTGTAGAGTGTGACATCTATAACAAACAGATCACTCCCGTTGTAGAGTGTGACCTCTATAACAAATAGATCCCTCCCTTTGTAGAGTGTGACCTCTATAACAAACAGATCACTCCCGTTGTAGAGTGTGACCTCTATAACAAATAGATCACTCCCTTTGTAGAGTGTGACCTCTAAAACAAATAGATTCCTCCGTTGTAGAGTGTGACCTCTGACAAATAGATCACTCTCGTTGTAGAGTGTGACCTCTATAACAAATAGATCCCTCCAGTTGTAGAGTGTGACCTCTATAACAAATAGATCCCTCCAGTTGTAGAGTGTGACCTCTATAACAAATAGATCCCTCCCTTTGTAGAGTGTGACCTCTGACAAATAGATCCCTCCCATTGTAGAGTGTGACCTCTATAACAAATAGATCCCTCTAGTTGTAGAGTGTGACCTCTGTAACAATTATATCGCTTCCGTTGTAGAGTTTGACCTCTAAAACAAATAATTCCCTTCCGTTGTAGAGTTTGACCTCTATAACAAATAGATCCCTCCCGTTGTAGAGTGTGACCTCTATAACAATTATATCACTTCCGTTTTAGATTTTGACCTCTAAAACAAATAGTTCCCTTCCGTTGTAGAGTGTGACCTCTATAACAAATAGATCCCTCCCTTTGTAGAGTGTGACCTCTGACAAATAGATCCCTCCCATTGTAGAGTGTGACCTCTATAACAAATAGATCCCTTCCGTTGTAGAGTGTGACCTTTGTAACAATTATATCGCTTCCGTTGTAGAGTTTGACCTCTAAAACAAATAGTTCCCTCCCGTTGTAGAGTTTGACCTCTATAACAAATAGATCCCTCCCGGTGACCTCTATAACAATTATATCACTTCCGTTGTAGATTTTGACCTCTAAAACAAATAGATCCCTCCCGTTGTAGAGTGTGACCTCTATAACAATTATATCACTTCCGTTGTAGATTTTGATCTCTAAAACAAATAGTTCCCTTCCGTTGTAGAGTGTGACCTCTATAACAAATAGATCCCTCCCTTTGAAGAGTGTGACCTCTAAAACAAATAGATTCCTCCGTTGTAGAGTGTGACCTCTGACAAATAGATCACTTCCGTTGTAGAGTGTGACCTCTATAACAAATAGATCCCTCCCGTTGTAGAGTGTGACCTCTATAACAAATAGATCCCTCCCGTTGTAGTGTGTGGCCTCTATAACAAATACATCATTTCTATTTTAAAGTATGACCCCTATAATATTAGATCCCTTCTGTAATAGTGTACCCAATCGAAACACACACACAGGCATTTTCGTTAAAGATAGTTTTTCGTACTCTGTTGTTTATCATTATACTTAAAGAGCCAGACCCACTCATCGACCGATACTATTTTATATAAAAATAATTTATGATTTTCTATTTTTCTCGGGTTGCAAAAGTTCTGACTAACCCTGTAATACCACAATTTTCAAGTAAATCGCTACCAATCTAACGTAATAAACAGTTTTAAAAACGAATTCGAAACGACTCAGTGCTAATTCATAATTATGCGGGAAGTCCTGCCCTCTGACACATGCGCAAAGAACTGTAAATAAATCTTCCGTCTTCCAACATGGCAGAAAGCGTGCGAGGGAAGCGGGAAAGAAAACGTGTTTTGACGGACTCTGTGGCGAAAAGAAGGAAGATGGCTGGTTCATACTCTGTATCGCTCTCTGTTTGGCTCTCTCGTGTAGTATCACTCTAAAATCATATTCATAAATACATTTTTCATCGAATATTCGCTTTAGACAGATCCATTTCGCGATGCTCTATATGGTCGTTACCGTATCGTAGCCACCATTTGAGGGCCTCTTTGCAATTAATCGTAGTTTTTTCTCGTAATCTGCACGTTTTTGTGTCATATCTAAGCATTGAAAGATGCCATCAATACATACGTTAGATGATTTCCATGCAGTATATATAGAGTATTGATTGCATTTATCGGTAAAAGCTCTTTACACGCGATGTCACATGGACGTACTACTCACCTCTTCCTCCATTTTTGTTTTGGTTCTGACCGCGTCTGAACGTATCACGTGACTTTTCCTCATCAATATTCACATCCTGGTGTTGATTAATGAGACTAATTCCGGCACCGATATCTCCGGTACCCTTTCAATTTCAAGTTCGAAACTTTATACAAGTCTTTATTTATATATTATCTATTAGTATACAAAGACATTGCCAGTCAATAAAATATGAGAAAATATCTATAACGGAGTGGGTCTGGCTCTTTAATGATTTTCTATCTTCTTGAGTATTCGAAAGGGCAACGACCGAGTGCCCAGTATATTCATTCAAATATTTTTGACAGTCTGTCTGTCTATAAATTTTAAGTTTTTTTTGCGAGTATTGCAACATTCTGTTGCTTTCAAAATCAATAAAAATCTAGTCACATCTGAATACGGTCACAAATGAAAAAGCTACAGTGGGACCCTTTGTTTTAACGGTATTGTTTGGTGCCCCATGTCTGTGGATTCCTGATTTATTGGTCAATGGGTTACTTGTTATCGGTGCAATGAACTCTACCTGTAAACGTCACATTGAATGTTGCTCTGCATCCTTTGTCGACCCACACGATGTTGCCTTCCAAACCAAAACTGATGTCCTGTGTACAAGTTGACCGGGACAGCTGTTTGGTTTTCACAATTCTGTTATAGACATTATTTAGTTGACACTCTGTCCGCTGATACTTGAGGCTGTCGCACGTTATGCTTTGTTCATCTAGAGTGAATTATGTAAACAAAGAAACGGTAAATAATAAAAAAAAATGTATGAAACTGAGTACATGTGACACGTGACCGCGTGTAAATACGTCTGAAAAAAATATACCTCCGTAACTGACCAGTCTAAACCATAAAAAATATTGAACACTTCTATAGATATGACGTACAGGTATAATTGAATATCGAGGTATCGCAAAAAGCCACTGGATCATATGAGAATTGTCTGCCTGCTACACTACTGTGTGTTTACACGGCAGTCGAAGTAACATTTTGACGTCACATGTACCAAGTGACCCGTCACCTAATTAAATGTTTCATCTTTTTTGTGACGAGTACTTTTGAACAGGTATAAGGACATATTTGAGAGGCGCCTTATGGGCGGTAGTGCTATTTAGAGTAAGATGTAAGGAATTTAACGAAAAACAAAGTTGTGACCAAAATCCTTTAAAATACATGAAGACCTATGTCCATATTCTGAGAACTCTCAATAATGGTGTTTTTTAACTAACCGCAGTCTTCAAGAATGTGTGTACTCACTACCATTTTTGTATTCACAACTACACGATACTCATCAGAGCTACAGTGCTAATACGGTGTTCGGTCTACTGCTGAAGTAATACAAGATGATTACGAAATAATCAATCTCAGATGTACAAACGCCGAGAAAAGGATTTGAAAGAATAAAAGTTATTGAGCTAAACACCTTTTCCCTGTAAAATCAAATCTGCCTGACGATACTGGTCTCGATATAATGAAGGTTTTCCCTAAAAAGAGGTCAGAAGCAACAGGATAGACATTTAAAACTTAGAAACTGGCCTATCGTTAAACCATATAAAAACTGAAAACACGTTGATCATGCAATATCAATAATCGACAGCTTTAAAAATGACAAACAATGCTGATTTAGAATATGCAACAAAGCGAGGTAAATGTTGAAGCCAGGGCAGGAATTAGGAAAGCGAAGTCTACCGAAATTAACGATGTGAGTGGAACACACTTCTGATTGACCTACGTCATTGATTGATCGTTGCAAAGATCATTTATTCTGAAATTTGAAAATATAAATTTTCACATACCTTGTGAGACACACACACTCAAATCCAATTTGACATAACTGTGTCATCACATTCAAAGACATAGAAGATATATCTTAAACAACACAATAAAGACAAACTGGCAACACAATGTAACGACAAAAGGTTTCGAGACATGCAGGTTGATGAAGATTTAAGGTCGTCTTGAACCTATACAGTCGGTGGAGTACTGCTAATCCATTGACATAATCAGCCGGGTCCATCAGTCTCTGGACGTTTCAACCCCTGTCCCGGAAAGTCCTCGTGATGGTGGGTCGACAGTGCCGATCAACTCACTGCCTGTCAATGGATGGCTTCCAGTCTTTCTCCTCCCGTCTACTCCACAGCCAGCATGATGCGCGTTCCGCAGCCTCCGCTAGTCTGCGCACCACCATCTTCCGTGTCCTCCCGACCACACCCAAAGCCTGAAACATCTTCCAGACTGAGCGTGCCGGGAACCCTCTACAGCCGACCTCCACAGGGAACAGCCAAGTGCACCACCCCCGTTCCATACATTGTTCCATGAGGTCTACATACTTGGCTCTCTTTCTTTCGTTGGCCTGGTCACATCGCTCTTCCCAGATCTGCCTGGATTCGGCAGACCATATCACCACATCAGGACGTAGTGTTGTTTGTACCACGTCCGGAAACACCAACTTTTCCCCCAGGTCCACTCTCATCTCACAGGTCTCTGCCCCTCCAAGAATGCCTGTGATGCCTGGTGTTGTCCTGGTCCCCTTATCCCCTGCTTTCACAAACCGGATGAAGGATGGTTTGTGCTTTCGTGGCGGACTCTTCCGTTTCCTCTCCACCTCGAGAACTTCTGCCATTTCCCTAAGCACCTTGTCATGCCTCCATCGGTATCGTCCCTGAGTCAGTGCTGTCTTGCACGCTGAAAGGATATGATGACTCTTGGTCCCACGTTCTTGGCAAAGCTGACATTTTGGCTCTTCAACTAGTCCCCACTGATGGAGGTTCGCTGGCGATGGTAGGGTGTCATATACCGACCGCAGCAGGGACTGGATCCTCAATGGTTCATAGCGCCACAGGTCTGTCCATGTCAGCTTCCGCTCCAGCAGCTTCCATCTGGTCCATGCCCCTTGTGACCTCATTTCTACTGCTCTTGCTTTCGTAGCTCCTTCTTCCTCTCTTCGAATCTCTCCCTGTACCATTGATCTTTTCTTCTTGTCGTCTGTTCCTTCCCACATCTGTAAATGTGTTGTCCCCAATCCTTGCCGCCCTGAGCAGGTTGCTCCGATGATGTACCGGTGCTTGAGAACTCCCTCGGCCTGCTCCACTGACTGGCTTGCGGACCATTTCCTTCCTGTCCTAGTCTGGATCCCTGCTTGCCTTATCTTCGCGTCCTTCGAGTCCCGCAGCGTCATCACCAGTCTGGCCTTTGTGACCTTAAATTCCTCCACCACTAATGACAGTGGGAGCTGTAGTGCTGATGTCCGGCTGTAGAGCCCGATGTTGGAAAAACTCGGCGGGACTCCAAACCACCTTCGCAGGTAGCTGCTGATGGATCTCTCTAGTCCTTCCACTGTTGTCAAAGGAACCTCATATAGCATCAGTGGCCACATGAGTCTCGGCAGCAGTCCATGTTGGAAGATCCATGCTTTGAACATCCCTGGAAGGCCTGACTTGTCTATCTTCCTCATCCACTCAGTTGCCTGCTTCTGCATGTTGTTGATGCTGCTTGTATCTTTCAGTGATGCATCGAACCACTTTCCTAGGCACTTGATAGGGTTGTCCACGATTCATGGGATGAAAAAAATAATTGGAAAATATTCCATTCCCATGCGCGATATGAGGACGGGCGTATTTGATGGTCGGTATTTGCCTGGCGCTTTCTTGGTTGTTTACCTTGCTCTCATTTGGGAGCGGGAGATTATTGTCCTTGAATTGGCAAGATTTCCAGAATACCCGAATGTATTCTCTTTGTCCTTCAAGGAGATGACGGAGACTCTTTAAAAAGTACAGGGAGAATAAGACCAGGTTTTCCGGAAGGGTAAGTGTCTTCCGCTTCAAAGACTACACTCGCCATGTAAACCTTGGTCCATCCAAGTAAGTATTCTCACGTTCCTAAATGCGACAACAAAAGAACCGACCAGTGTACTAAAGAGCATCAAACATTTCTGACTTCATATCTCATAAGGAATTAGAAAATTTCCGAATAACACCACTATGACGACCGTGAAACTTCCCCATCATTTCCATCAATCTGCATCTCTCAAAACCTTCTCTTTTGAGTTTGTCTGTCAGTTGCATGAAAATCGTGTTACAGAGAACAAACCTTTGTATTTCGAATCAACTGTATTAAATAATTGTATGTATAACCAGTTGTGTGCCATTATTGTGGATATTTTATAAAGATACCATAAGACATGTTCTTTCCCATTGTTAGTAACAGAACTTTGTAAAATACAAAATTTAGTACTTGTCAACATTCTTTGTCAGAGCTTACATGAACTTATGTTTATCTGGGATGCCCACTGAACTATCAATTAGACAAAGATGATTTTGCACATTTCAGACTAAACTCGGTATATACAATAAAAACGATATTTCACTTACTAAAGTAATTTGTTTATCTGCATGTACCCTATCACACATTGTCATTCAAATATATTGTTATAAAGGCGATGCCTATCTCGGAACAACAAAGACGTAACATGTGATAGAAACTAGTAATGTGTGTGTACTTTGTAACAATAAATGTGTATATATGTTTTATCATTTTCAATATGTATCACAAGTGTTGAATCTCTGTATACTTCTTGGGCGGTGTCATTGTGTTCATATTATGTTGTATGTTGTATGTTGACGTCACTGTTGAACTGCATTATTTATGACGTCACATTTGTATCTATGTACATTATGCAAAACATCTGAAGAAGAAATGAAAGCGCTTATGTTTTACAGCTCGTCGTGTTTTCCAGTCTTTTATTTTTTTTTAATATTTTTGCTGGGCACGGAGAATTCATCACATTTTCACTATACATATACTTGTGTCCCAGTTACACAGGAGGCAGCAATACTTACAACAAATACCAAGCCCAGCCATAACAGAACCGAGGAACCAGATTGTCAGCATCTTCATCACCAATATCATTTCTTTAAAAGAAAAGGGGAGGTGATTATACCTAAATGACACAGATGCACAAATTATCAATTATATTTTATCAGAAATTATAGACTTTAGAAAACCACATAGAAAAATTAATAGCTTTATTGTGATAGGATTACATATGTGGTGTTTTCCTTGACATTGAAAGTAATATTTCATTTGTCTTACCTGCTGACTATCCCCCAGTACGTAATTGCGCTCTGTTCCAACCAAATCCACACTTCGAAGTCGCACAGGTAGCACACGTAAAATACAGAGATAAATCAGGCTTTGCTTTTGCGAATTCTGGAACTTTTATCTATAAGAGTTCTCGAGGATTCGATAATCGATTCATCTACGGAAGATCAACGACTTTGTTGAAATCAGTAACTCATCACGTGGTGAAGTTTGTAATAATTCATACGTTTTTGATAATTATCTTTCCGTTGATTTCGTCTTCGAGTAACTCAATGTCATGATCTGATTCTATTCTCTCAGACAGACATATTTATTATTTATAATTTTTTATTGACAGTTCGTTTGAATAATGACAAGGAAGCACAGAGTTAACAGCCTCTACAAACTTAATTGTGTATAGTATTACCTAGGCTGTCCACGTCTCAACATAATTCACGACACCTAAAGGTTTTTACATGTTCTGTGTTAAGTAGTATCGGGAAGAAGTACTCATCATTTTCTTATCTGCAAATCACATGGCATAGTTGAAATATTCTTACCGAATCCAAGCCAGTCAGTGTTCAAAAACATCCAAGTTAAATGGCTAAGTAGTACGTGTGGCATTTGTATTAGTGATGAATTAGAATCTACACTGCATTGACATTTAAGCTATTGAATATGAACCAGTCGATAGTGTCACATGACTTCATAGCTCATTAAAATTTTGACCGAATGCCAACGGTTACCTTTCACCTCCAACCTATCATTTACTGTCTTCTATGACTACTGATAGACTGAGGTCAAGTTACTTGTTCTGATATTACGTCATCACTAGAACATGGTCAGTAAGTGTCGACTTAAGAAACAGGCCACGGCCTTCTACATTTCTCTTAGACAAACAACGAATTATCATTCACCTGTTTTATTTAAGTAGTACAGAAACTTTTCTCAAAGAAAGGAAATAGAACAATCGTATGTACTTTTATTTCATTATGATTTCATATTACATCAATGCAGTTCGAATTATTATCATGTAAATTTCGTTACGAGCTTCACAAATCACACATTAAAAAGAAATTCAAGTAAAACTTTGAAAATTTTGCAAACGTTCGAGACAGAAGTTTTTTATTACACAGAAAACAAATGTAAAATAGTTAGGCAACAAAATAAACCATCAACCAAACACAGCTCTATTGGGTCTTTGAGAACCTGTGTAATCAATGGCATCTATATCCAAATTATCTAAGGAGTGGTGGAGTAATGATACACATGTAGTGGTGGAGTAATGATACACATGTAGTGGTGGAGTAATGATACACATGTAGTGGTGGAGTAATGATACACATGTAGTGGTGGAGTAATGAAACACGTGTAGTGGTGGAGTAATGATACACATGTAGTGGTGGAGTAATGATACACATGTAGTGGTGGAGTAATGATACACATGTAGTGGTGGAGTAATGATACACATGTAGTGGTGGAGTAATGATACACGTGTAGTGGTGGAGTAATGAAACACGTGTAGTGGTGGAGTAATGATACACATGTAGTGGTGGAGTAATGATACACATGTAGTGGTGGAGTAATGATACACATGTAGTGGTGGAGTAATGAAACACGTGTAGTGGTGGAGTAATGATACACATGTAGTGGTGGAGTAATGATACACATGTAGTGGTGGAGTAATGATACACATGTAGTGGTGGAGTAATGAAACACGTGTAGTGGTGGAGTAATGATACGCGTGTAGTGGTGGAGTAATGATACACATGTAGTGGTGGAGTAATGAAACGAAACACGTGTAGTGGTGGAGTAATGATACATGTGTAGTGGTGGAGTAATAATACACATGTAGTGGTGGAGTAATGATACACGTGTAGTGGTGGAGTAACGTGTAGTGGTGGAGTAATGATACATATGTAGTGGTGGAGTAATGATACACGTGTAGTGGTGGAGTAATGATACACGTGTAGTGGTGGATTAATGATAAACATGTAGTGGTAGAGTAATGATACACGTGTAGTGGTGGAGTAAGGATACACGTGTAGTGGTGGAGTAATGTTACACATATAGTGGTGGAGTAATGATACACGTGTAGTGGTGGAGTAATGATACACGTGTAGTGGCGGAGTAACGTGTATTGGTGGAGTAATGATACACGTGTAGTGGTGGAATAATGATACACATGTAGTGGTGGAGTAATGATACACGTGTAGTGGTGGAGTAATGATACACGTGTAGTGGTGGAGTAATGATACACATGTAGTGGTGGAGTAATGATACACGTGTAGTGGTGGAGTAACGCGTAGTGGTGGAGTAATGATACACATGTAGTGGTGGAGTAATGATACATATGTAGTGGTGGAGTAACGTGTAGTGGTGGAGTAATGATACACATGTAAGGGTGGAGTAATGATACACGTGTAGTGGTGGAGTAACGTGTAGTGGTGGAGTAATGATACACATGTAGTGGTGGAGTAATGATACACATGTAGTGGTGGAGTAATGATACACATGTAGTGGTGGAGTAATGATACACGTGTAGTGGTGGAGTAATGATACACATGTAGTGGTGGAGTAATGATACACATGTAGTGGTGGAGTAATGATACACGTGTAGTGGTGGAGTAATGATACACGTGTAGTGGTGGAGTAATGATACACATGTAGTGGTGGAGTAATGATACACGTGTAGTGGTGGAGTAATGATACACATGTAGTGGTGGAGTAATGATACACGTGTAGTGATGGAGTAACGCGTAGTGGTGGAGTAATGATACACATGTAGTGGTGGAGTAACGTGTAGTGGTGGAGTAATGATGCACATGTAAGGGTGGAGTAATGATACACGTGTAGTGGTGGAGTAACGTGTAGTGGTGGAGTAATGATACACGTGTAGTGGTGGAGTAATGATAGTAATGATACACGGTAGTGGTGGAGTAATACACGTGTAGTGGTGGGTAATGATAACGTGTAGTGGTGGAGTAATGATACACATGTAGTGGTGGAGTAATGATACACGTGTAGTGGTGGAGTAATGATACACATGTAGTGGTGGAGTAATGATACACATGTAGTGGTGGAGTAATGAAACACGTGTAGTGGTGGAGTAATGATACACATGTAGTGGTGGAGTAATGATACACGTGTAGTGGTGGAGTAATGATACACGTGTAGTGGTGGAGTAATGATACACGTGTAGTGGTGGAGTAATGATACACGTGTAGTGGTGGAGTAATGATACACATGTAGTGGTGGAGTAATGATACACGTGTAGTGGTGGAGTAATGATACACATGTAGTGGTGGAGTAATGATACACGTGTAGTGGTGGAGTAATGATACACATGTAGTGGTGGAGTAATGATACACGTGTAGTGGTGGATTAATGATAAACATGTAGTGGTGGAGTAATGATACACGTGTAGTGGTGGAGTAATGATACACGTGTAGTGGTAGAGTAATGATACACATGTAGTGGTGAAGTAATGATACGCGTGTAGTGGTGGAGTAATGATACACGTGTAGTGGTGGAGTAATGATACACGTGTAGTGGCGGAGTAACGTGTAGTGGTGGAGTAATGATACACGTGTAGTGGTGGAGTAATGATACACGTGTAGTGGTGGAGTAATGATACACATGTAGTGGTGGAGTAATGATACACATGTAGTGGTGGAGTAATGATACACGTGTAGTGGTGGAGTAACGATACACGTGTAGTGGTGGAGTAATGATACACGTGTAGTGGTGGAGTAATGATACACATGTAGTGGTGGAGTAATGAAACGAAACACGTGTAGTGGTGGAGTAATGATACATGTGTAGTGGTGGAGTAATGATACACATGTAGTGGTGGAGTAATGATACACGTGTAGTGGTGGAGTAATGATACACGTGTAGTGGTGGAGTAATGATACACGTGTAGTGGCGGTAATGATACACGTGTAGTGGTGGAGTAATGATACACGTGTAGTGGTGGAGTAATGATACACGTGTAGTGGTGGAGTAATGATACACGTGTAGTGGTGGAGTAATGATACACGTGTAGTGGTGGAGTAATGATACACATGTAGTGGTGGAGTAATGATACACGTGTAGTGGCGGAGTAATGATACACATGTAGTGGCGGAGTAATGATACACATGTAGTGGTGGAGTAATGATACACGTGTAGTGGTGGAGTAATGATACACTTGTAGTGGTGGAGTAATGATACACGTGTAGTGGTGGAGTAATGATACACATGTAGTGGTGGAGTAATGATACATATGTAGTGGTGGAGTAATGATACACGTGTAGTGATGGAGTAATGATACACATGTAGTGGTGGAGTAACGTGTAGTGGTGGAGTAATGATACACATGTAAGGGTGGAGTAATGATACACGTGTAGTGGTGGAGTAACGTGTAGTGGTGGAGTAATGATACACGTGTAGTGGTGGAGTAATGATACACATGTAGTGGTGGAGTAATGATACACATGTAGTGGTGGAGTAATGATACACGTGTAGTGGTGGAGTAACGATACACGTGTAGTGGTGGAGTAATGATACACGTGTAGTGGTGGAGTAATGATACACGTGTAGTGGTGGAGTAGCGTGTAGTGGTGGAGTAATGATACACATGTAGTGGTGGAGTAATGATACGCGTGTAGTGGTGGAGTAATGATACGCGTGTAGTGGTGGAGTAATGATACGCGTGTAGTGGTGGAGTAACGTGTAGTGGTGGAGTAATGATACACATGTAGTGGTGGAGTAATGATACACGTGTAGTGGTGGAGTAACGTGTAGTGGTGGAGTACCAGCAGGTATTGTACGTCAAATTTACGTCATATTTTTGTCAAATGATGGTCAGGACGTCACTGATGAGTATTTGACGAAGATCTGACGTAAATACCCTGACGTCAAATTGATGTCAGATGTAAAACGTCAGATGTACGTCAAGTGGCCAGAAAACCTGACGAAAATAAAATGTTCACAAAATGTTGATTTTGATTTCAGAAACGATCTCGGGTAAGCGTACTGTTACAGAAAATACTGCTTGTCCCACCTCCCGCCCCTTCAGTTCTAGTTTTGTCATGATTGAAACAACATTCATGTGATATGATACTCTTTATCCTTCATTAAGCAGTTCTTTCTACAGCTTCATAATTTTAACCAAGCTGTATAATGAAAAAAATATCTTGGTATATATTGCGGTTGATGTCAATCTGATTAAAATCCAGATCCCAAAATACATCACCAGAAGCCGGTGTTTTTTTTTCTTGTTACCTCCCTTTAATGGCACATCGAAATTTCGAAAAATAAAATCATCACAAATACATCTACACGATAAGAAATTGTTCTGTGTCAACAAAAAGCTTTTGTTGGCTATAATATGCTTTAATTTAAAAATTCAACTACTTTTAGTAAAATATGGAACGATATGAATATTATCACCGGAGTAGTTCGTTCATACTTCCTGTCATTTTAAAATTCTAGCGGGCGCCGAGTGTTACGGCGGGAAACGAGGTCACATCGGTTTTTGAATTTTTTACATTTACTTTTGGATTTCTGTCTACAGCTGGTTTATTTTGCTTCATTCTCGGAAAAGGTGAGTTGGTTTATCACTCAATATCTGTATTTGCACCGTTATAATTTTACTTTTGTTTTTTGTTGACTTTTTAGCTGTTTAAAAAATCATGGTGGAAACAGATTACACGAGGTTACACAACTCGTGGCCACCGGATACGGTATTTCTTTCACTCGAGATAGGCTAGTTATGTTTTAAAAGTTATAATAGAAACTCGCTAAAGTATGTATCTTTTGTAACTTTAAAAAAAATAACCAACTCGAGTGAAAGAAATGCAATAACCAGCAGTATTTTCTCCACTTCTAGCCATGCAGAATACACAAAGATATACAGCACTTTTTTGCTAAAATTTTCATATAACGTATCTATAAATCATTTTCACAAGTTGAATTGTTTTGGGATTTTTTAACCAGGTTTACTGTGCATACATCAATATTTTGACAAAATTGGCTGATATTTTGGGAGAAAAATAGTTAATGTACAAATGTAGGTATGTGTGATATGGATATTCTACCTAAGGGTGTATAAGTTGGGGTCTTAACGGAGGTTTTAAAGGTTATAACCTAAATGGCTCCTGTATGTGTGGTGCAAGTTTTGAAGATGCTAGACACTTTTTCTTCCAGTGTCCTCTTTACTCACATGTTAGACATCATGTTAATTCAGTATATAATTTATTAGGAAATGTTAACCTTATTGTTTTGCTTTTTGGTATCATTGGAATGTCAGATGAATTTAGTAGTTTTATACTTTATCATACTAGTTCTTATTAAAAAAAACTAAAAGATTCTCAATTTACAAGTAATAATATATACATACAAATCCTATAGTTATAATATTTAGTATACTTAAGTAGTTGTGGATGTAGTGTGGGAGTGAGTATGTGATTGGTTTCTTTTCTTTTCTTTATTCTCTCTTTATTATTATAAACTGAAAAATACCATCCTATTATTTAAAAAAATTGAATATATTAATTAATTTAAAATATAGCGGTATCATTTGGGAAAAGACTTAATCCCATTGTTAATACTAAGTTTAGACTTTTTATTTATAATATGTTATATATTTTGTTATGTATACTATTTATTAACAATAAAATATTTTGAAATTGAAAAAAAAAGTTATAACCCAAACTTCTTCACCTTGGGTAGAATATTCATATTCTACATTCTTCTTTAAATCTTTAAAGGAATAAATTTTCTTCCCCATTGCAATATTTTTTAACATTAAATGCAATACCAGAAAAAAATAAAGAACAACAAATGTTACATTAGTATTAAGATCTATTGCATTGATCCTTTCAGAAAGCACACAAAGGTGTACAGACTGCAGAGACGCTGACCTGGAAGCAGTGATCGGGTACACATTAAAACATGTGCCCGACAGGAGAAGTGGAGGAGGAGGAAGACACCAGTAAATAATGTTATCAACATTTATTTACATGAATCTCTGTACCAACAATCAATATTTAATATTGCAAACCTATTTTCAGGCATAAAGTTTCATAGAAAACTTCCTCTTTTATTATCTCCTGTTATTTGTATTTCATAATTTGACGTCCTTCTTGTAACATATTGTGACATTCATGTATTGGGAAAAACATTGTCAACTTTTCATGGGAAATATGGTATTCAAATCTTAATTTTAAGAAGGGTTACTGGTATTATAATAAAATATACATTAATTTTGTTAGGGGCTCACTCTAACAGAGAATACATATGAACATTTTATGTTTCAAACATTTTGTAATTTGTGCATTTGGAATGTTTCATGGTTGCTTTTTGTGTATGTATTTATAAATTAGGTTTTCAATATTTTATTACAATAATTTCTTTAAAAAGTTTTTTTTTCCAATTCTTGTTTATTGTAAAATCTTGAAAAGAAAATGAATATTTTGTTTCTATTGTGCATGTGTTAAAATAATGACTTTGATAGAAAATTTTCACACGAGAGTTCATATATACAGAAGCTTGTTTTTATTGTCTTTAAGACTAGTTTTGTTATATTTAAACAATGAAGATCATGTCATGAATAATTTTTTTTGTCGCTCTTGTCATCTTTGTAAATTTGTTGATTATTGTCATAATACATATATAATTTTTTGTGCAATTATGCTATAAATAAAATTTGTAAGAGGAACTATATTTTGATTTATTTTATTAATATTACTTTATAATTCTTCAAAGCATCTGCAACCTAACGCATCTGAAGTCAGATTCTGACTAATAAATGACGAAAATCTGACGTAAAATACTGACAAAATATAGATGTCAGACATTTACGTCAATATTACTTTCATTTCTGACCATTATTTGACGTAATCCTGACGTCAGGATTAAGTCCAAATCCGACGTAAATTTGACGTAAAATACCTGCTGGGACACGTGTAGTGGCCTCAGAATTAAAATTAAGATTTGCCTGGAATCCGCCATCTTTGTTTTGGCCATGTAAGTAATGTCACGTTCTCAAATAAGAACACATCGAAGACACCTTACTTATGTCCCTCCCAATGATATCAGGGACTACTTTAGTCTCAATAAACCACCATACAATTCTGTTACCTAGTGTGTAAGGAGATGCTACCTGATATGTTAAATGCTGTGATCAGAACGCCCTCCTATTCTCTGGTGTTACAAAATTATATTAAAGTACAATTGTAAGAATCTGTAAAGGTCAGCTGATTCTTATTGTTCACGGACATTACTGCGATGAGGAGTTTAGTAAGCTGCCTGCTTTTAGTCAGATTGGAGGCTTTGTTTTCTCATGTCTATGTATTTTAATATGTTTATTATAGTCCTCGCTAGACCAAAGGACAAAGGTCAGATCGAATACGAACAATCCAAATCGTTATTGTGATTGAATACCCTTAGCAAACAAAGATTCCAAAACAAGCCGTATAAATAAAACTTGTTCCTGTAACAACAATAAGATGTAGAACAATGGGGTTTTTATACCGTATCATATAAATGATTCATATATTCAGTGTTTATTCTTGTTTGCTTTACCTTTAGAAAAAAAAAACCCATTAACTAGTCTTCCTATCCAATAAGTCTTACTTCCATAGTATATCAGAACAGTACTTGGTGGACGTAAAAGGTTTTATACGTAGAAATCAATCAGACCACAAACCTACTATAACAACACATTTGACAGGTATCGAAATTCAATAAGAGTTCCAATACTTTGTGTTTCTGTAGTTTAGATCACAAACCTTCTATCGACAACAGATGACAAATTCAGAGAACTGTGGAAAAGGTAAACATTTTGACTGAATAATACATACATCAGTGATGGTACGCTTCACACTGATCATTTGACTGATAAAGGTGACCTTGGAATCATCGAAACGTTACAATCAAATCTGCTGGTTGTGTTATAAGAATTGCGTCACACATAAATTAAATTGTCTGGTTGTTTGGTTGTGTTATATGAATTTTCATTCCATATGTAAATCATAGTTTAAAGTCAACTTAAAGTTTCACATATTACTTATATTGCGTAGACCGATATCTCGCAACAATCGCAATATGTTAACATCAAACATGTTCGGTCATTTTGTTGTTGGGTGTCTTGTTTCAGTGAGAGGGGTATGTAGTTTCGTCTCACGAATCTTTGGTGGATGTAGGTACCGTTGTGTCTCCTGTCTTTGGACGCGGTCTACTAGTGTGTTTATTTGTTGGTGGATGTAGTCACCGTTGTGTCTCCTGTCTTTGGACGCGGTCTACTAGTGTGTTTATTTGTTGGTGGATGTAGTCACCGTTGTGTCTCCTGTCTTTGGACGCGGTCTACTAGTGTGTTTATTTGTTGGTGGATGTAGTCACCGTTGTGTCTCCTGTCTTTGGACGCGGTCTACTAGTGTGTTTATTTGTTGGTGTGAATGTAGCGGTCTACCGTGTGTTTATTTGTGTCTCCTGTCTTTGGACGCGGTCTACTAGTGTGTTTATTTGTTGGTGGATGTAGTCACCGTTGTGTCTCCTGTCTTTGGACGCGGTCTACTAGTGTGTGTTTATTTGTTGGTGGATGTAGTCACCGTTGTGTCTCCTGTCTTTGGACGCGGTCTACTAGTGTGTGTGTTTATTTGTTGGTGGATGTGGATGTAGTCACCGTTGTGTCTCCTGTCTTTGGACGCGGTCTACTAGTGTGTTTATTTGTTGGTGGATGTAGTCACCGTTGTGTCTCCTGTCTTTGGACGCGGTCTACTAGTGTGTTTATTTGTTGGTGGATGTAGTTACCGTTGTGTCTCCTGTCTTTGGACGCGGTCTACTAGTGTGTTTATTTGTTGGTGGATGTAGTTACCGTTGTGTCTCCTGTCTTTGGACGCGGTCTACTAGTGTGTTTATTTGTTGGTGGATGTAGTCACCGTTGTGTCTCCTGTCTTTGGACGCGGTCTACTAGTGTGTTTATTTGTTGGTGGATGTAGTCACCGTTGTGTCTCCTGTCTTTGGACGCGGTCTACTAGTGTGTTTATTTGTTGGTGGATGTAGTCACCGTTGTGTCTCCTGTCTTTGGACGCGGTCTACTAGTGTGTTTATTTGTTTATTTGTTGGTGGATGGACGCGGTCTACTAGTGTAGATGTAGTCACCGTTGTGTCTCCTGTCTTTGGACGCGGTCTACTAGTGTGTTTATTTGTTGGTGGATGTAGTACCGTTGTGTCTCCTGTCTTTACCGGTCTACTAGTGTGTTTATTTGTTGGATGTACCGTTGTGTCTCCTGTCTTTGGACGCGGTCTATTAGTGTGTTTATTTGTTGGTGGATGTAGTTACCGTTTTATCTGATGATGGACTATTTTCAAGACGATCATGTTTGTGTACAAATGTCAAGAACTATCTCGAGTACAAATAAACTACCAGCAAGTTATAAGAACGAAATGTGCTGGTTGTCGTTCAATCCATTTGTATGACAGCTTTTAAGAAGCTCTTGAGTCGAGCAGAGACTATATGCTAGACTACCATTTCAATTTCAAAAATTTGTTATGGAGAGAGAGAGAGAGAGAGAGAGAGAGAGAGAGAGAGAGAGATCTTCCATGACATGAATTATGAATGACTGAATTATAGACCATGTCCTGAAGGTGAAAGACATATTGTAAGTTAATCTTGTGCCCCGCATGTCGATGGAATGCAGAGGAATAAGAAAAGAGTCCTTTTGATGAGAATGACAGTAAGGCACAACTATTAAAACAAACAATTTACAGCAAAACATCATTGTGGGACAGATCATGTTCGACACTATTAAGCACTACGCTATAGTTTTATCATGCCATGGATAACAACGATAGACACAGACAACATCAGTGAATAGTACATTTTATACCAAACCCCTACACAACATCTCTGTACCACATTTCCTATAGAGGGCCAAACCGCCACACGACATCTCTGTACCACATTTCCTATAGAGGGCCAAACCGCCACACGACATCTCTGTACCACATTTCCTATAGAGGGCCAAACCGCCACACGACATCTGTACCACATTTCCTATAGAGGGCCAAACCGCCACACGACATCTCTGTACCACATTTCCTATAGAGGGCCAAATCGCCACACGACATATCTGTACCACATTTCCTATAGAGGGCCAAATCGCCACACGACATCTCTGTACCACATTTCCTATAGAGGGCCAAACCGCCACACGACATCTCTGTACCACATTTCCTATAGAGGGCCAAACCGCCACACGACATCTCTGTACCACATTTCCTATAGAGGGCCAAACCGCCACACGACATCTGTACCACATTTCCTTTAGAGGGCCAAATCGTCACACGACATCTCTGTACCACATTTCCTATAGAGGGCCAAACCGCCACACGACATCTGAACCACATTCCCTGTAGAGAGCCAAACCGCCACACGACATCTCTGTACCACATTTCCTATAGAGGGCCAAACCGCCACACGACATCTGTACCACATTTCCTTTAGAGGGCCTAACCGCCACACGACATCTCTGTACCACATTTCCTATAGAGGGCCAAACCGCCACACGACATCTGAACCACATTCCCTGTAGAGGGCCAAACCGCCACACGACATCTCTGTGTAGGATTATACAGTGGGTTGTTTTTTGTAGGGTTATACAGTGGGTTGTTGTTTTTAGGGTTATGCAGTGGGTTGTTTGTAGTTTTATACATTCGGTTGGTATTTGAAGGGTTATGCAGTGGGTTGTTATTTGTAGGGTTATACGGTGGGTTGTTATGTGTAGGGTGATACAATGGGTTGTTGTTTGTAGGGTTATACAGTTGGTTGTTGTTCATAGGGTTATGCAGTGGGTTGTTATCTTTAGGGTTATACGATGGGTTGTTGTTCATAGGGTTATACAGTGGGTTGGTATTTATAGGGTTATACAGTGGGTTATTATTTGTAGGGTTATACAGTGGGTTGTTATGTATAAGGTTGTACAGTGAGGTTTTGTTTGTAGGTTTATACAGTGGGTTGTTGTTTGTAGGTTTATAAAGTCGTTTGCTGTTCATAGGGTTATGCAGTGGGTTGTTATTTGTAGGGTGATACAGTCTGTTTATTTTAGTACTTCTGTTTATGTCTAAACACACTAATAAAACTGAACTACTTTGTCTTAAGGCCTTCCAAATCATTCAGATTAATCTGTCTACTACACAGGTTCCTTTTTTCATTTCAACTCTTTATGTGTAATCACATCATTAAGTCTTATTCAACAGAAATGAGCTCTGGTGTTTATTGATTTCCATCGAAACCAGCAAGTCTCGACAAAGTAGTCGTTCTTAGTGATGATAGGTGCCTAAAAGTATTCATGTTCATTATAATACAATTTTCTCTTTTACAATATCACGGTATAAGCAGCACGGCTTGTTCCAAATCACTTACAATAATGTCTACCCGCATACTTGTGTGTATTTAGAACGCTACATGATACACATAAATCAAGATGTTTAACAATTCAATGTATAGGAAAAGGTTTGTTGACATTACCAAAAACAGTAACATGACATTGATCCTCTCACGCAGATCGAACACGGTTAGTTACCATGGACGCTGTACCACTGTCGTACAGTCATTAACGCGATTGGTTAATCCTAAGTGATTGCTGATGCATACAATGTACCTTCGTATATTCATGAACAGAAACACACGGAGCCATGAAATCCATGTTGGAATAGGGCTTTCAACGCCTTAAAGGTAAATATTTATTTATTTTTCTGGTATCGTTTGTAAAGATTTGCGAGTGCGATTCTTGACTTTTTTCTTATTCTAAGTGCTATTTCACGGCAAATGTTTGTAATTACATCAATTCAATTTTTGCTATTGTAACGTTCATACTTGTCACTAGGCCTAGTTTAGAAATGTTTCATCCAGGTTTGTACCCGATTAGGAGCATTCGGAATGGTATGTAACACATAAACTTAACACTAATTCCCAATCCATGGTCCATATATATGTAGGTTTGTAACTTATGAAGAAAAAACTGTCCACACTGTTTTTATAGATGATTTTTTTTAACTTCTAAGGGCCATAGTTCTTAATAACGCATTCGTAACCAATGCGTGTTTAAGGATCTAGAATGACCAAGTTTAGACCATGTTTTGCTCTGACGAATTTGGAAACATATATAGAAATCTCTAGGTACGTCCAGGCAGTCATTCTTATAATACCTAATAAGGAAATTCAGCCAACTATCGTCTTAAAGATTTGTAATTTTTGGTGCTAATTCTGTCGACATTACAATTTGATTGTTATAGAATTATTTAACTGGTCAATCATGTTGAATACATGTAAGCTATGACTAGCTATAGTCCTTACATTGAATGTATTTATTAGTTATAATAGTCAATCTGGTGTGCCAGAGGAACGAGATTTAGTGCTAAGTGACCCGTGGTGAACAATGGGGTTATTTACGTTATTTACGAGTCACCAGGTTATAACCCGGATCATATTATATTTGTTTATTGTTTATTGTGAATTCACTGTGAGCCTTTAGGATCATAAGTACATCAATAACGATGCAATTAAAGAGCATATTGTACAAAACAAGAAAATCATATCCAATCAAAATAAGTACATACATATATGTATGATGTGAAGTTACAGTACAATGCAAAAATGTTATTCCAAGGCTGGCGGACTTACATGAGAAATAAGCGAAATATATGCAATATTACAGAATCGTAGATAATATAATTCTTCACCATATATTTTCACTCTGTAAATATGAGCTTAATGCTGACTGAACATTCTAGATTTTAACAGGAGGTTGCCGGCAACATATACTAATAATAACACATTGACTTGGACATTGATACTAAGAGTGAGAGGAACATAAAGGTGTTATTTACGTGAGAGTCACAAGGTTATAACCCGGATCATATCATATTTGTATCCCCTATCATAAAAGTATCCCGATATTTTTTCTGGCTACCATAAAAGTATCCCCCTTTAGTATTTGTATTCCCCCTTAATATCTTTTGTTTATTCACAACTTTCTGATAATGGATAAAGGAGTCCAGTCAGGAAATGGACCATACACTATATAGGTGTTTAGGAGACTGTTTAGTAATTAATTACACCTGGTCAAGCAGGTGACTGTTCAGTATTTAATTACACCTGGTCAAGCAGTATATTACATAACATGAGAATGGATGAGTATCCAGGTCAGGTATGGAGATTTTAATTCGCTACTCTCCGATGTGCATTGTCCAATATTTCTAACTTTACAATTTCAACGAATTGAAAGTTTGTATACAACACATAGTGATATGTCGCTATCTGAAGAGAGAAGTAATAAGTGGAAAACAGATCAATCTTATGATTACATATGTAGTATTGGTGATAATTTAATACAAAACGTTTCTGATGTGATTGACAATTGTATTGATCCAAATGAATTGAATGTTGATACCTGCAGTAATATATTATTAAATACTAAAAAATAACAATAATAATAAATAAATAAACGGTCGGTACCACAGGTACGTTGTAATCAGGCTGGATTCCGTAAAAACTATTCAACACTTGATAAAATTTTCATACTTACCTCTTTGATAAATTTAACAAATCTGTTGAAAAGTAAATTATACTGTGTGTTAATCGATTCCGAAAAAGCTTTCTATAAACTTTGGCGTACTGGATTATGGAATAAAATGTTAATTAATGGAATTACAGGGAAAATGTTTAAAATTCTTTATAATATGTACCAAGGCATTAAGTCTAATAGTTCTTTTAATGGTGAATTTTCAAGCTATTTCCCTTGTGAAAATGGTTTGAGATAAAGTGAAAATCTACCTCCATTTTTATTTAGTCTTTATCTGAACGATTTAGGGGAATACATGACTCAAAATAATATACATGGGTTAACTTGTAAAGTATGGGGATTTACAAACCTGAATATAATTGAACGTGTTCATTTAAAATTTTGTAAACTATTGCTTGGAGTGAAAAATAGTACTCCTAATTACATGGTATACGGGGAATTAGGTACATCTCCCCTAGACTTATCAGTAAAAACTAGAATAATATCATACTGGTCACGGTTAATCTGATGTAAAGAAACAAAATAGGGTTTTATTGTGTATAAGCATTGATACTATAATTACACTATTAAAAACAAGCCTGTTGAATATCTAAGTTTTGTTGAGAGTATTTTGAATACATATGGTTTTACCTATATATGGACCTCTCAATGTCCGTTAACATTTAATCCTAAGTGGTTTAAAAACACTGTGAAATAAAGACTTGTTCACCAATATTGATAAAAATGGAATAGTGATGTATACAATTCCTCAAAAGCTATATGTTATAGAATTTTCAAAACAAAATGTTATTTCGAATATTATTTGGATAATATAGATGAAAAAGATAGAATTACTCTGTAAAATTCGTACTACTAATCATAAGTGTGTTGTTGAAACCGGAAGACGGCACGGTATTGAGTATGAAGAAAGGAAATGTCCATATTGCGATCTAGGGGATATTGGTGATGAATTTCATTACCTCCTCCAATGTCCTTTTTTCTTTAATAGCAGCGTTTTATATATTGATAAACAATTCTGGTTCAGGCCTAACACTATCAAGTTGAATGTATTAATGAATATTACTGATGTTAAAACATTAAGGAAGCTGTGTACTTTTATAAGAATGATTAATACCACTATTTGTTCTCCCTAATGTGTTAGTCAACTGATCTCCCGAATTTACTAGTCTACCTATGGTACTTTACTAGACAATAGACATCACTTGTGTCATATTAAAAGCATTATTAACAAAATATATGTTGACTTGGAACACTACTCTGCTTGTAAATATTATTGTAAATATGTTTCTCTGTATAATTTATTATGTGGAAGAGAATAAAATTGAATTGAATTGGAGACATATTTACCTAGGTGTTTCCTTGACAGCAGGCAATTATATTTGTCGCCATCCATACTGAGTCCCAGTGTTTTATGCATATTTGTCATTTCCAGATTAGTTCACATCGTGTTAAATGTACATATGCATCATAGACTGCACTTGCAGCTACAATGCACAGTGTATAGCCTATTATTGAATCAAATTATATTTCACAGAGGCACTTCAAATGAAATGCTGTTCATGTTTGATGTAAGATGCATAAACAAAAAAATGACAATAGTTAAGATGACATAATGTTGTTTTAACACTGTAAGGACAGACATAGAGGCAGACAGAATATATTAAGAGTTGCAAAAACTGCCGAAATGAATTCAGGCATATACCTGAGAAAAGATTTATATCATCATTCGGTGTTTGATGCATTTACATCATCATGGATGCAGAAAGCTACCAATTTCGTGGTCTGTGGGTCTTCTTTGTTGATTTGCATTGTTTTAGTTTTCTTGTCCTCCTTGTCGACATGGATGTGTTGTGTCTTGTCTCTGTAGTGTCATCTTTTTTCTTATCTTCCTGTATTTCTTTATAGATTTTATGTTAACCTTACTTTTTTTCCTTCCAATCTGTAAACTCCTTTACCAACATTCTCTAAGATCTTGTAAGGACCAGTCCACCTACTTGCAATCTTGTCCCCTTTCCTATTTATCCGTTTCTCGTTCTTTAACAGGACAAGACCAACATCTAGCAGGGCTGGTTGTGGCAACCTGTCAAAAAAATCTTCAGCTCATCTTCTTTAATAACCCTGAACTGTCCTATCTTCGTATGACAGTAAAACAGTGTCCCATCTTCTAGTGCAAATGGTTTCGCTTACTTCCGAAAGTTGCCATTTGTACCTGTTGCCTGAAATGAACAGTTAAATGACATTAATATAGTAAAAGTGGTAGAGTAACGGTGGTAAAGTAACAGTAGCACAGTACCATTTATACAGTAACAGTTTTACAGTAACAGTAGTACAGTAACAGTAGTATAGTAACAGTAGTACAATAACAGAAGTACAGTAACAGTGGTATAGTAACAGCAGTACAGTACAGTAACAGTGGTACAGTAACAGTAGTACAGTAACAGTTGTACAATAACAGTAGTATAGTAACAGTTGTACAGTAACAGTTGTACAGTAACAGTTGTATAGTAACAGTAGTACAGTAACATCAGTAGAGTAACAATAGTACAGTAACAGTGGTATAGTAACAGTTGTACAGTAACAGTAGTACAAGACAGTAGTAAAGTAACAGTTGTACAGTAACAATGGTATAGTAACAGTAGTATAGTAACAATAGTACAGTAACAGTGGTACAGTAACAGTAGTATAGTAACAGTGGTACAGTAACAGTGGTATAGAAACAATAGTACAGTAACAGTAGTATAGTAACAGCAGTACAGTAACAGTGGTACAGTAACAGTGGTACAGTCACAGTGGTACATTGACAGTAGTATAGTAAGAGTGGTACAGTAACAGTGGTACAGTAACAGTAGTATAGTAACAGTGGTAGAGTAACAGTAGTACAGTAACAGTGGTACAGTAACAGTAGTACAGTTACAGTGGTACAGTAACAGTAGTACAGTAACAGTGGTACAGTTACAGTGGTACAGTAACACTAGTACAATAACAGTGGTACAGTAACAGTAGTACAGTAACAGTGGTACAGTGACAGTAGTACAGTTACAGTGGTACAGTAACACTAGTACAGTAACAGTGGCACAGTGACAGTGGTACAGTGACAGTGGTACAGTGACAGTAGTACAGTTACAGTGGTACAGTAACCATGGTACATTTACAACGGTATATAGGTATGGTTACAGTGATTTTAGAAACAGTGGTATAGTAAGAGTGATCATATATATCTCCCTTATTATGCATCAGATAATTGTCCCCTTAAATACCATTTTGATAGCCATCATAAATGTACCCCCACTCCCCAATATATCAGATAATTGTCCCCTAGATACTATTCTGATAGCCATCATAAATGTATCCCCATACCCTATTTACTTTTCTACCATACTACACTTTCATCCTTGCTATTAAGTAATATATGCACTTTCTCCTCGAATCACAGATTATGTTTCTGGTTTTAGAAATCAATCCCATGAAGTGCTGCCGAACAGCAACATTCATCGATACTCTTAATCTGTCTTCTTTTATTCCAAACTCCCATCCCCTGTCCCTGCAAGCATACCCATTCCGTGTATATTATTTTAACCTTTAAATCTTAAAGTATATAATTCCTGTACAGGTAAGTAATTACCTACAAGTAAACAACCTGCTATATCCTGATGATGATGATGATGATGATGATGATGGATTTTTCGTCTCCGTGAGTCGATTCTCTGGTGTAGGGTGCTCCCCTCATGGGTAGTTAAAGCCTGCTAATATTGGCTATAAAAACACAAGGGGGGATACAAATATTATAGGGAGGATACTTTTCTCATGGGGGAAAAAGTATACCCGGATACTTTTATGATGGGGAAAAAATATCCTGGTACTTTTATGATAGGGGATACAAATATGATATGACACCGGGTCATAACATGTTGTAACTGGTTCACGTGTCATAAACCTTTTACTGCTGAAAACCCGGTAATCAAATCATACTATTAGATCAGAAAAATAAAACTGCTACATTAACAGTCGTGGAAAGGAAACTTTTTACCATTATTTATTCCAATATTTTTACTGTGCTTACCATGTCATCTCACCATGAAAGTTTTGTTAAATATTAGTAAATTCAAGAAACACTCGATTGAGCTGTCATCCACAGTAAACACTAATTGGTAACAGATAGCAAGCTTTACCTTGTGGAACTGAAAATACTTTTTGTCCACAAGCGATGTACACTGAACTTCTATGAAACTGCACAATTCGACCGATAGGTGGCGTAACGTACAATAAACTTAGAGCTTTAACAATTAAATGTCTATATATATCGATATTGGGGTGTTTGTGACAATATTTGTAACAATATTTTTAACACACACAATAAACATGTATTGCTTATGAGACAGCTTGTTGTGGGAGTTGGTTTGTGCTTCGCTGCACCATCTAGTATAGACCAGGTAGTTAATCAAAATGAAATGGGCCAGTAGAAAGTCTAATGTTACCGTTTCTTTAACCAGTCGTTTGGGGGAATACTTTCGGCCCTAAGACACTGTATAAATGTTTTACTTAGGGTTTTAGTAGAATAGCCATACCGTGATTGAATGATTACGAGGTCAGTTTCGTTGTAATCCGCTTATGTGTACGGTAGACGAGTATACCTGATCAAGTACAGTTCTGTGTATGTTTGTAGTCGTGATCCGAATAGGATCAGTATATGGGCATTACTATCAACTTCTTCTTTATCAACTAGATGCCTTACGACTCATCGATGTACAACATTAAAGTCAGTCCAGACACATTATTACCAGCTGAGGATGAGCTCCATACTTAGATACACGTGTCACAGTCACATTATTACCAGCTGAGGATGAGCTCCATACTTAGATACACGTGTCACAGTGTAACCAGCTGATGATGAGCTCCATACTCAGATACACGTGTCACAGTCACATTATTACCAGCTGAGGATGAGCTCCATACTTAGATACACGTGTCACAGTGTAACCAGCTGATGATGAGCTCCATACTCAGATACACGTGTCACATTCATAGTGTAACCAGCTGAGGATGAGCTCAATACTTAGATACACGTGTCACAGTGTAACCAGCTGATGATGAGCTCCATACTTAGATACACGTGTCACAGTCACAGTGTAACCAGCTGATGATGAGCTCCATACTTAGATACACGTGTCACAGTGTAAACAGCTGAGGATGAGTTACATACTTAGATACACGTGTCACAGTGTAACCAGCTGAGGATGAGCTCCATACTTAGATACACGTGTCACCGTCAAAGTGTACCCAGCTGAGGATGAGCTCCATACTTAGATACACGTGTCACAGTCACAGTGTAACCAGCTGAGGATGAGCTCCATACTTAGATACACGTGTCACAGTGTAACCAGCTGAGGATGAGCTCCATACTTAGATATTCATGTCATAGTGTAACCAGCTGAGGATGAGCTCCATAATCAGATACACGTGTCACAGTCACATTGTAACCAACTGAGGATGAGCTCAATACTTAGATACACGTGTAACAGTCACATTGTAACCAGCTGGGAATGAGCTCCACACTTAGATACACGTGTCACAATGTAACGAGCTGAGGATGAGCTCCATACTTAGATACACGTGTCACAGTGTAACCAGCTGAGAATGAGCTCAATACTTAGATACACGTGTCACAGTCACAGTGTAACCAGCTGTAAATGCACGCACTCCATACTTAGATACACGTGTCACAGTGTAACCAGCTGAGGATGAGCTCCACACTTAGATACACGTGTTACAGTCACAGTGTAACCAGCTGAGGATGAGCTCCATACTTAGATACACGTGTCACAGTCACAGTGTAACCAGCTGAGGATGAGCTCCATACTTAGATACACGTGTCACAGTCACAATGTAACCAGCTGAAGATGAGCTCCATACTTAGATGCACGTGTCACATTGTAACCAGCTGAGGATGAGCTCCATACTTAGATACACGTGTCACCGTCAAAGTGTACCCAGCTGAGGATGAGCTCCATACTTAGATACACGTGTCACAGTCACAGTGTAACCAGCTGAGGATGCGCTCCATACTTATATACACGTGTCACAATGTAACCAGCTGAGGATGAGCTCCATACTTAGATACACATGTCACAGTGTAACCAGCTGAGGATGAGCTCCATACTTAGATATTCATGTCATAGTGTAACCAGCTGAGGATGAGCTCCATACTTAGATACACGTGTCACAGTCACCATGTAACCAGCTGAGGATGAGCTCAATACTTAGATACACGTGTAACAGTCACATTGTAACTAGCTGGGAATGAGCTCCACACTTAGATACACGTGTCACAATGTAACCAGCTGAGGATGACACTTAGATACACGTGTCACAGTGTAACCAGCTGAGAATGAGCTCAATACTTAGATACACGTGTCACAGTCACAGTGTAACCAGCTGTAAATGCACGCACTCCATACTTAGATACACGTGTCACAGTGTAACCAGCTGAGGATGAGCTCCACACTTAGATACACGTGTTACAGTCACAGTGTAACCAGCTGAGGATGAGCTCCATACTTAGATACACGTGTCACAGTCACAGTGTAACCAGCTGAGGATGAGCTCCATACTTAGATACACGTGTCACAGTCACAATGTAACCAGCTGAAGATGAGCTCCATACTTAGATGCACGTGTCACATTGTAAACAGCTGAGGATGAGCTCCATACTTAGATACACGTGTCACAGTCAGGAGACGTATCTGCTGTCAGGTTGGCCAAAATAAGAAGTAACTGTCAAAGGAGGAAGAATCCATTGGTGAAAATCAGCCATTCCATAAATCATTCTTGAAGGTATTGAAATACCATCCATGATTGATAAAGCGAAACGCACGAACACTTGTTTATATGCCCAATGATACGCTTTCATGTCCATGCAATGTCTTGGTAAGATACTGTAGTCACTAACTTTCATCTTTACATCATATAGATACATGTATAAGTAATTATTGAAAAGAAATACTTCTTCAGTAGATGACATTCTTTCATATTAGAGTCTATACCCATACCAGATTTTGACTCTAACAGATGAATATACAATAGTCACTTCCCGTTACACGAGTCTTCGTTTATTGACTTCTACAAGTACAATAAATTCAGATGTTACTTTGTCGTTTGTCGTATAGCGGTATTAAAAGCCTATTTCATATCTAAATTATTATCACTGTAGTAAAATAGTCTTGTCCAATGTGCTGGAGATGTTGAGATGGGTAATGGATGGGCTTACTTGCGAATTTCTAGTTGAAGATACATCGAGAACGGAGATTTTGAAATTTGCTAATATTTTTCTAAAAGTCAAACAAGTCAAATATTATTTCTGGGCTGTGATCGGTCGGCATTGAGAAAACAGATTATAAATACATAGTTGAACAGTAAGTTTGTCATTATAAATTTTGTAAAGAGTTGACAGCGACCATTTTGTTTAAGCTGGAAATCGATCGTAAACTTTACATATATTGATATTGCGACGAAAAAACCTTTCATTACAATAAAACATGGCTGCCCCTGAAATTATTGAATTGTGTGCGTACTATTATGACTACTGTCCATGGTCCCATCCCTGATGAATATTATGTCAGACGAAGAAAAAAACCCGTCAAAAACAAAATATTGTTGGAAATGAAGAAAGGGTGTGATGAGAGTAATTTCAGGGAATTCATATCGTTAAAGGCAGGAGAAGTGTGTTAGGAATTAAATGCAGTTTTGGTAAATAAACTATGTTGATAGTTCATCAAGGTAAGAAATATCTGTCTTACCAAAGTTAACTTGTATTTACTACAGAACCATAAGCTCTACTGACTAGACCTACACACATCTGTCCCCTATTCACTGACTAGACCTACGCCCATCTGTCCTCTGATCACTGACTAGACCTACACCCATCTGTCCCCTGATCACTGCCTAGACCTACAGCCATCTGTCCCCTGATCACTGACTAGACCTACAACCATCTGTCCCCTATTCACACCTACGCCCATCTGTCCTCTGATCACTGACTAGACCTACACCCATCTGTCCCCTGATCACTGCCTAGACCTACAGCCATCTGTCCCCTGAACACTGACTAGACCTACAGCCACCTGTCCCCTGATCACTGACTAGACCTACACCCATCTGTCCCCTGATCACTGCCTAGACCTACACCAATCTGTCCCCTGATCACTGACTAGACCTACGCCCATCTGTCCCCTGATCACTGACTAGACCTACAGCCATCTGTCCCCTGATCACTGACTAGACCTACGCCCATCTGTCCCCTGATCACTGACTAGACCTACACCCATCTGTCCCCTGATCACTGCCTAGACCTACAGCCATCTGTCCCCTGATCACTGACTAGACCTACAACCATCTGTCCCCTATTCACTGACTAGACCTACGCCCATCTGTCCTCTGATCACTGACTAGACCTACACCCATCTGTCCCCTGAACACTGACTAGACCTACAGCCATCTGTCTCCTGATCACTGACTAGACCTACACCATCTGTCCCCTGATCACTGCCTAGACCTACAGCCATCTGTCCCCTGATCACTGACTAGACCTACACCCATCTGTCCCCTGATCATTGACTAGACCTACACCCATCTGTCCCCTGATCACTGCCTAGACCTACACCAATCTGTCCCCTGATCACTGACTAGACCTACAGCCATCTGTCCCCTGATCACTGACTAGTCCTATACCCATCTGTCCCCTGATCACTGACTAGACCTACAGCCATCTGTCCCCTGATCACTGACTAGACCTAAACCCATCTGTCCCCTGATCACTGCCTAGACCTACGCCCATCTGTCCCCTGATCACTGACTAGACCTACACCATCTGTCCCCTGATCACTGCCTAGACCTACAGCCATCTGTCCCCTGATCACTGACTAGACCTACACCCATCTGTCCCCTGATCTGACTAGACCTACACCCATCTGTCCCCTGATCACTGCCTAGACCTACACCAATCTGTCCCCTGATCACTGACTAGATCACCTACACCCATCTGTCCCCTGATCACTGACTAGACCTACAGCCATCTGTCCCCTGATCACTGACTAGACCTAAACCCATCTGTCCCCTGATCACTGCCTAGACCTACACCAATCTGTCCCCTGATCACTGACTAGACCTACGCCCATCTGTCCCCTGATCACTGACTAGACCTACAGCCGTCTGTCCCCTGATTACTGCCTGGGCAAAAAGTTACAGCACACATCGTATTTATATAATGTGGGTGACATTTTCTGGAGGCTGTATCGTTTTATTTGTGTCCTGTAATGTTTGTGTGTGTTCTCTTGTCTGCCTATTTTTATTTCTACAGTGTATCGAAGAATGAAACATATCTGATTATTATCATTGTCTGTACGATGATTGTGTTATGGAATATATCAAATTAAAATACTGTATCAATTTTAGTTAATTAGCGTTGCCGTGTTTGATTACCTTTTTTCTACAAAAGTTCCAAAATAATCTTTTCAAAACAAACAGTACAGCAGAAATCTCAAATTTCGAATTGATCCCGCTAACTTTTTTATGACAAATACTTTCTGTTTACCTTTAGACTTTAAAAAACAAAAAGTGTGTTTGAGCTATTCACAACTGAAATATCACCCTATATCGAAGAAAGTATTTCGTAAATCCGTGGCACGTAAAATCTCAATAATTTTCATGATTGGTCATTTTAATTTTTTAGTATTATTTTTGTTGCGAAAATGATATTTCTTTTTCACTGTTCGACAAATTGGCTCTGGGCAGGCCGGTCGGCACAGGTAATTAACAAATTGAAGGCTTTCACGGCTCATTGAGCAGACACACAAGCTAACACCAGAATAACAGCCATTACCCTCTGTAATATAACCCTGGGCAAAATACCTGTTTCTGATTTTGACTCGGAGACCTATATGTCTCTTTTTGATCATGTTGGCCGGATTTAGGAAATTTGGAAATTACCATATGTAACACCTCCTTTCATAGTAAACTTGTAATTGGCCATTCATTATCGTGTAAATTCTGATAGGACAGATATGGATCGTGGGATAAAAAAGTTTGCAACCGGAGCGTGAAAGTTAACTGCCTAGTGGCATATATAGCAATTAGTACCTATGTCTAGGACACGGGTAAACTTAATGATGACGAGCTAAGTGGTACATGGACCATTTTGGGGTGGTGTTTACAAACGTCTGAAATATCAGCTGTGCACAGACGATGGCAATATTGTGAGAAAATAATTACTATGCGTTCACTACGCTATATACAAAGCCATGGTATATAAAGAATTGTCAATTTAGAAGATTTTACTGGAGTTACTCAATATCTTCCTACATATTCGTAAAGGTATAACACGGCGGTTGACACTAACTTTTTCAGCCAGGTATCCTCAAGGGACACCTGCTTTGAATTTTAGGGATCCCTTATGAAAAATAGGTGTCCCTGAATTTGAGAAGATGAAATAGTTTTTTACTGAAAATACATGACCTTCGTTTAGACTAATTGTGTGTTATCAAATTACAAATTATTAAAACATCAATTGTAGACATGAAGTATAAGTCAAAATAAGTTAGATTTTGGGAATATTTATACCTTCTACATATTTCTGTCTTGAAACGTATCCACTGGTTCTCTATCATCTCTATCTAACAGCCAGCTGATGCAAGTGGGACTGCACAGGATTTAAGCAGGTCTCTAATGTCATCCTCGTAATAATTTCCGGTTAAAACCAGTAAGAAAATAATGCCCAACAGTTTTAGTCTGTTAGTCAAATATCAATATTCCTGTGATTTAATGTTGATAACAATTTATTTGAATGATACATGTATAACTTCTAAAATTTTACAAGTTCTGAAGTATTATACATTATTAACTTTCATTTTGCAATTTTTCTCTTGGTAAGAATAATATGATATTTATTTTACCTAAATCACCATCAACAGGTTCTGGCCAGTTCACAAATGATATAAATGAACTGCCTTTAAACAGATGTAGATCACCAGCAAAACGTTTGTTAGTAACATACCAGTGGCCTCGTCACCGCATTTCAGCCAACGGAAGTCTTTTTTCCAGGACTCCTGGAAATTACGTTTTCTCCGTTCCTTTTCATAGATCCGCTGCTGATCTAACCGCTCCTCTTTGGTTTTAGTCTTTTTTGAAGGTGGTTCGCCTACTCCTTCAAGAAAGCGCCACATATTTATGATCTGTGAAAAATCCGAAAAACATGTGACATTTTACGGTTACAGCGTATCCCGGATCATTCGGATCGGAGTAATTTATCGTAACACCGTGTCATTCGGATGTACGTCGGCTCTCTTCGCTTGAAAATAGTTTCGATATAGTTACCGAATCGATGCGATTTATCGAAGCGGGTTACTAACAAGAACGATTTATGTTTACGTTTTCTCAGGTTTGAAATCACTGTGAATCATTTACGTTCTCCAAGTCAGAAATAAGGTCTCCCCACGGGACACCTGGCATATCAATTCTGGAGTCCCTGATAATTTTTTGGTGTCCTCGGGATCCCGGGACACCGTTAGTGTCGAACGCTGACTAATAGTATATGTATAAATGTCTGTGCAATTTACTATTAAAGTGAGATATGAAATAAATTTCAAATGAGAAGATGTTCTGTATAACATTGCACAGTGAAACCATTGTCATTACGGCCATCACCCAAGGATCACTTCGTCCGATTGTTATTGACACGGAACTGGTTATTCAAATTAGTTATAGAAACATGGATGTTGACAGAGACAATTAAAAACAAGACAGCAAACGGGCAACAAAGCAATTAGACGTGACTTGTACGTAATCACGTCCGTACACTTCCTCTCCCCCCTCATTCATTCATTCATTTCTTTAATTACAAGGATATAAAATTAATGCTGACTAACGGCTAGTTAAATGTAAGTAAAGAGGCTTTTTCGGCAAAAATACAACAGTCTTTTGCGAATTATGCAAGAAGAGAGTCAGCGTCCAGAAATAAGTCTGCTATGACAGCTGGTGGACTTCCAAGAATAGTGGCAATCTGAACCTCTTTGAAAAAAATGTCACGTAGATTTAATACTGTGGAACTACTGCAGTCTAAAATACAGTGGACAACTACATCGTCGACTAGTAGTTTGCACTGAGCACAAGATAGTTCGCAAATTGGAGGAACTCACCAAAGCTTTGCTACATTTTTATAAGTCTGGTAGAGATATGGAGAACATTTCGCAAGGTACCATAGAGGAGAGGGACTAACATCCCGCTGCAAATGTTTAAATCTGCAAAAATCACCACTGTTATTTAGACGTTACTCCAACCAAAGGAGTACGTGCTGATCAGAATGTTCTTTGTTAGGTGTTTTCATTGGCTTTTAGGCGGAAAGACACCAGTTTGCAAAAATTGGTACAAAAAATCTTGTAAATCATACCTGTGAAATAGATTCCACATATCTAGAATAATGTCAATTTTCTTGCCACGGAAGGCGAAATATACACGAAAAAGTCTCTGTAAGAACAACCTTTTAACTGCTAAACGAGTATCTATATCGCATAAAGTAGAGAAAAAACGGAGCTTTGATAGCTCAATACAAAGGCGAATAGATGTAAACCCAAGCATACTTAGGGCAATATCGGATCTAGTCCGGCGAGGAAAACCTTGAATCAGCTTTGCACATAATTGATGAACTGATTCAATGCGATTCCATTCAGTTTCTGATAGGGAAAGCCAAAGTTCACAGCCAAAAAGACTGATTTATACAACTTGGCACCTGTCAAGGGATTAATGCCGGTGCCAAACAAATTACAATGAAGCAGGGCAAAGCACTGTCCACGTAGCTTTTGCACAACTGCATCGACATCTGGACTGCCTGGTTTGAACTTGTTAATAAAAATACCAACATGTTTACAATTTGTAGATTCAACCACGGCTTCGCAACCGAGATTCCAATTACGATTAGCCTTTGAAAACACACTTTTACTTTCATTAAATACAATAACTGTTGATTTCTAAGCATTATAGAAAAATCTCCACTTACATCTATAGTTATAGCAGATGTCCATAAGATTGTCTAAGCCACGTTTACAAAGAGACAGCAGCGTTATATCGTCTGCTTGAGTTGGACATGTAACATTTACACCATACAAAGCTAGAGTATATTTTGAAGCATATAATTCATCAAGTAAACCATTAATGAAAACTGTATAGAGCCAGGGTGAAATAATGCTCCCTTGACGCGTAACTTGGCATATCTTGAACCAGTTAGAGATTAAACCTTGGTATAAAACTGCACTATACATATTGGAATATATCGAAACAATCACGTGAAGGTACTTTGACTTGAGACCTAAATTGTGAAGTTTGTAAAATAGGCCGTTATGCCAAACACAGTCAAATGCCTTGGCAGCGTCAAGAAAACAAGTAAAAAGTTTGTTGTTACGGTCGCAAGCATAAGAGACTGATTCATGAACTAAAAATGACGTCATTGTGCTACTAACATTTCTTTTAAACCCGTTTTGTAACGGATTAGGTACAAATAAATCCTGAGCTTAAAGCCTAAAAAGTAACAGTTTTTCAAAATAACTGGCAGTAAAGAGATAGCACGGTAACTATTTGGATCGTTTTTTGGTTTGTTATGACCTTTATACATTGTAGAGATAAGACCTTTAGTGAGGAGAGAAGGGATATATTGTAGCCTTACAAAAGCATTCAAAAGAACATGTAAACAATCGTACATAGTATCAGGAGCATAAAGTAGGTGCTCGTACACAATATGGTCGTAACCAGCTGCCTTACCACATGGTAAGCCTTTACAGACAGCTTTTATCTCAAATTTGG
Organism: Ylistrum balloti; assembly: GCF_031769215.1. Lineage (NCBI taxonomy): Eukaryota > Metazoa > Mollusca > Bivalvia > Pectinida > Pectinidae > Ylistrum > Ylistrum balloti. Next base: position 407,235 of record NW_026781887.1, read on the forward strand.
AGAATTCTTCACAAACATTATCGTTTATTTCATGATGGGACAAAATATTGGACACTGAGTTATTAACTCTTTTTTCAAAGGGAGTATCAAAGCTCGCAGATTCGGACTAAAATATTCACCCCAACGAAAGGCTAGGAGACCTGGATCTCTGACGGCGGTTCCACTAAAGTTCATATCCGTACCATTAGCGCCTTTTAACCAAAGACCAAAAGGACTTTTGATTAACGTCCGAGCACTTTTCGATTTCATCATTAAGATCTACAATATGGTCCTCAGAAATTTGGCGGTGTTCTTTCCTAAATAATCGTTAAGCATTTTTGTACTGACAAAAGGATATGTCGTTTGGGTTCCTAGGGCGGCCTTGAGAGGCCCATTCCTGGCGGAGTCGCCACATGGTGCGAAGGAGATCCTTCAGTTGATCATTCCAATATGGTCTTAGAAATTTATGGAATTTCTTTTTCGGCAACACCCTCTCTGAAGTTGTTTGAATGCATTGCACAATCTTGTTAGAGTAGTCATCAACAGCATCCTTAGTACACAGTCCTTGCACTTTCAACAAGGAATAGCTTGCTATACATCGATCAAGGCTGTCCCGATAAACATCAATATTCTTAGAATTTCCTGCCGGAATCCATTTATATGAGAGCCGTTGCAGAGAGGCACATGGTGCATCCTCGCGAACAGAAAGAGGAATAAAGAGCTCGCATAACAAGGGCCTGTGATTAGAGACATCAAGGAAGTCATTGTCCAAAATTGCACAGGTCTTTACAAGGTCAAGTTTCGAGGAATTGATAGTGACATGGTCTATCAGGGATGAAGAACCATTCTCAGAATGCACATACGAGTGAAGCGTACCAACGCATAGATCAGTCGTTGTCAACGCAACCACCTGATGTCTGTCCAAGAACCCTTGGAGCACTCGACCACGTGGGTTTTGATAGTTAGGAATACGAGGTCCACTGATACGGCCATTAAAGTCACCCATTAAAACCACGGAGCCCTCCAGCGAAAATGACGTGCAAAGGTCATCAAGTCTTGCAATGTAATCCGTAAACAATTGGGTGTAAGGAAAAATCAGATATAGCTAATGTTTCATTATCTTTATGAATACTTTGAAATAGATGTCTTTTCCTCGAAGAGCCAGTGCTCAGAAATACCGCAGATGTCTATGTGTTCATTATTTAAGGTATCGTATAGATGGGAAGCCGCCGACATAATGCCAGTAGCATTCCGTGACATTAGGCGAATGTTCATCGAGGTCGGAACAGAAAGGCACAGACAAAGAGCACGAACACAGGACTATTCATATTCATCAGAGACAGTTTGTGCATTTTCCAGGTGATCGTGGAACTGATGATTAGACAGCCATTTGCGACAGCGAATGCCTTTTGGCCAAAAGCTTGCGGACTTTGTCTTCGCGAAATCTGAAGTGATTATGTTGACGCGAGCCGACACAGAATATTTCCGTTTGCTCTTAAGCAGACGAACAAAAGGGACATGCCGAGATTCCAGATAAGATCTGATGTCATCAGCAGAACACTTATCGGAAGACATACCACTTAGGAAAAGACGGGTGGTTTTCCTCCGCGTGACCGCCACAAATCCACTAGAAGTAGCTGTGCGAGCGGCGACTTCATGTTGGTTTTGAATAGGTACATGTGATGTACGCATAACCTTTTGACCTTGATTTAAAGGAGAAACGGTGGGTGGAGCTTTCATATCATGAACCATGACCCTTACTTTATTGGGAGGATCAGGATTTCGAATCACGGCGGCCAGTAGAGAATCGGAAGCACTTGGAGAGTGTTGAGAGAGCTAAGCCGGGCTTTCCGGAGGACGCGAAGACTTCTCATCCATGGCTATATCTGTTTGAACAGGCAGCGATATCGGTTGGGCATCGGAAATAGCAGGCAGAACAGGACAAGAACAGAATGAATGTCTTTGTTTTGATAATGTCTATACATGTAAGTATCAACGTCAACATAGTATATACATTGTACACGGAATGTATAGAGAGATAAAATTATAGATAAACAAACGAAGAAAAAATAATAACCGAGACATTAAAATAAACTCCAGTGATTGTTGATATTCACATACTGAGAACTATGTTATGATTATAGCTTTGCCGCTATGTGGAAATGTCGTTTATATTTTATCATTCATTTCCTTATTTACATATGGAATCCTTTATTTCGAAGATATCAAATGTACTTTGATCAGAAAACAATATAACCGTTTAGTATATATCAAAAGCAGTCCGTCTTAATGACTCATCGATACATGTACACCTGTACAGCGATAGGCCTTGGAAAATCTATAAGATGACACAACTATTTATTTTATGCCAGAGGCATACATTTGGAGAATTTTTCATGATATTGCTATTATTTCACATTTAAGTTGTCAAAATAATCGTTTTGTTTAAAATTTAGTACATTATCAGTGAAATTAAACTGTAATTACAATATCAGTGAAATCAAACTGTAATTTACATTATCAGTGAAATTAAACTGTAATTTACATTATCAGTGAAATTAAACTGTAATTACATTATCAGTGAAATTAAACTGTAATTTACATTATCAGTGAAACTAAACTGTAATTTACATTATCAGTGAAATTAAACTGTAATTTACATTATCAGTGAAATTAAAGTGTAATTACATTATCAGTAAAATTAAACTGTAATTTACATTATCAGTGAAATTAAACAGTAATTTACATTTCCCGTGAAATTAAACTGTAATTACATTATCAGTGAAATTAAACTGTAATTTACATTATCAGTGAAATCAAACTGTAATTTACATTATCAGTGAAATTAAACTGTAATTTACATTATCAGTGAAATTAAACTGGAATTACATTATCAGTGAAATTAAACTGTAATTTACATTATCAGTGAAATTAAACTGGTAATTTACATTATCAGTGAAACTGAACTGTAATTTACATTATCAGTGAAATTAAACTGTAATTTACATTATCAGTGAAACTAAATTGTAATTTACATTATCAGTGAAATTAAACTGTAATTTACATTATCAGTGAAATTAAACTGTAATTTACATTATCAGTTGTAAAAACTGTAATTTACATTATTGTAATTTACATTATCAGTGAAATTAAACTGTAATTTACATTATCAGTGAAATTAAACTGTAATTATATTATCAGTGAAATTAAACTGTAATTTACATTATCAGTGAAACTAAACTGTAATTTACATTATCAGTGAAATTAAACTGTAATTTACATTATCAGTTAAGTAAAAACTGTAATTTACATTATCAATGTAGTAGTTCCCTGCCACGACAGAAGTATAATATTTGTTCCCTGTCATGTCATATGTAAGATCTTTGTTCCCTGTCATGTCAAATGTATGATCTTTGTTCCCTGTCATGACAGATGTATGATCTTTGTTCCCTGCTATGACAGATGTATGATCTTTGTTCCTTGCTATGACAGATGTATGATCTTTGTTCCCTGCTATGACAGATGTATGACCTTTGTTCCTTGCTATGACAGATGTATGATATGTGTTCCCTGCTACGACAGATGTTTGATGTTTATTCCCTGTCATGACAGATGTATGACCTTTGTTCCCTGCTATGACAGATGTATGATCTTTGTTCCCTGCTATGACAGATGTATGATCTTTGTTCCCTGCTATGACAGATGTATGATCTTTGTTCCCTGCTATGACAGATGTATGATCTTTGTTCCCTGTCATGACAGATGTATGACCTTTGTTAGATGTATGATCTTTGTTCCCTGTCATGACAGATGTATGTTCTTTGTTCCCTGTCATGACAGATGTATGATGTTTGTTCCCTGTCATGACAGATGTATGACCTTTGTTCCCCGCTATGACAGATGTATGATCATTGTTCCCTGCTATGACAGATGTATGACCTTTGTTCCCTGTCATGACAGATGTATGATCTTTGTTCTCTGCTATGACAGACGTATGACCATTGTTCCCTGCTATGACAGACGTATGATCTTTGTTGCCTGCTATGACAGACGTATGACCTTTGTTCCCTGCTATGACAGATGTATGATCTTTGTTCCTTGTCATGTCAGATGTATGATCTTTGTTCCCTGCTATGACAGATGTATGACCATTGTTCCCTGCTATGCCAGGAGTATCTTTTATGTGATATGGACCCGTTGGTACCGACGGGAATTGTAACGTGCAGGTTGTTTCGTATCGTTTTCAATAAATCAATTGATATACATCCCATCGACAACAGCGTTATGAAATTGTAATCCAATTTTTTAAAATATATGTGTATATAACCAAATTTATATCTTAAAATCAATATTTTCAAATTCAACATAAAAAACTTACGTTATAAAAGTATTTTATACATACTAAAGGAACTCTCCCCTGTCCTTCACCTCTCACGTATCTCGCGATCGATATACTAACTCTTTACGTGTATATATACACGTCCTCTTCCTACTTGTATTTACTATTCTAAGGTCCGATTTCTGGCGGTCGAATGTCATGCAAATAACTAGAAGAAAAATCGAAATAATCTTGGTGTATATAAACAGCCATTGGGACAGATCGAAACAGGTAATCACCAGAACTGTGTTTTCATATTTCGTCGTTTTTAAGCCTAACATGTTTTGTTTATATTGCAATAGTAACAAAGAATTAACTTTATTTTTGTGTGTTATTGAAACATAATACAAACAACAGAAACATTTTATTTTATTCAGAGAACACTCCGGTTTTGTTTTATGGTTCAATAGCATGAACTTATTTACAACCATCCTTATAACTCAATAATAGACTGCGATATTTTTGACAATAATAATGGATATTTTTCTTTGGTTATTTCTTACATTCGTCAATTTTGCCAATCAAGCCAACTTTCTACAAGAGTTGTCTTTCCTTAACTCTCACAATACACCTCTGTAAACGGCTTACGGACGACCAATACTTGACCTCGCGGTCAGAGTCAAAGTTCGACGTCATGCAAACTATAAGGCGTCCCTGACAACACCAACGGATGTCAGCGATCAGCGTAACAAAGTACCACTTGCCTTTTTGAGATGTTATGTGCTGATATCGTAATCAAATACACATCAGTTATCACTGATATCAATTTATGAACATGTATCTAGGAAGCTGAAAACTGTAAACAAGACGGTTTGTGAATGTCTACTAAAATTTAATCTTCCGCGATATAATCCATCACGTTTATAACTAAACGAACAGATGAAGTCAATTTCCACAAAAACAAACGCTAAGCCTCAAAATAATAATACCAATAATAATACAGAAAAATAATGAATTACTTTATTGTTTGACACAAAGAATCTCAAATGGCGTGAGCTGTTTACAGAGGTGTTATTGGGGTACCGCAATGCACTCTGGGAGAGAATTCAATCAAACATGAATTAGATGGGTTTACGTGAATGAACTGGCAAATGAAAATGCTTATTTCATAGAGGATTAGATTATCATAATGTTTATACGATCCATTGTAAACATGCTCAGTATCCAGAACTGTTATACAATAACCAGAATTGATAAAAGGAACCGTCGTAGATGTTATTCCATCATCCCCTTCATTTGGGGGGACAGTTAGCATTTTGCAGCTTACCTTTAAATATCTATCTGCAAAACATTATGCTCAAAAATGAACAGCTGCAGAACGGTTCCCATTGCCACCCCTCATCCATAACCAGTGTTTCTATCTAACAGCTTAGAGAATATTTGAATGAGTTAAAGCGGCTATTACCTTAGATTACAACATCGGAAAATGGAGAATTCGGCTTATGAATAATAAAGATATCCATAATAAAGCGTTACACGCGCATATAACGTCATATTTGTTGTTTTTGTACATATTTTCGGCGTCGGAACATTGTTTATCTTGACTATTGCTCACGCTCGGTTTATTACGAAGAAAGCCGAATGAGTCACATGGCTTGTCACGTGACGAAGCATTTACATCCGCTGCAAAGAAAAAATGGATTACGAGGTAAACAAACGCACATGTCTTATGTATGACACTCGTGTTTGCGCCTTTCTGCTAATTCTTGTTTGCAGTAAATGATTATATATTGTTATAATATATAATTTTTAACAATCAATCATAGTAATCCGTTTTGTTTTGACTTTGTCGTGAATTACCTATGTCAATCGCTGGCGCTAAACTAGTGGGCCCCAAAGGGGGTAATTACAATCGGAAAAGAAAAAAACTCATTGTGCAGGAATGCACAGGAATTGATACTCTGTCTGTGCACATTAATATGTATTGTTTACCATTTAACATGTGTCTATGTGTTTATTATGAAGGTTATGCTTATCACCACGGTCGTTATTCTCACAGTAACACCAGGTATGAATTAGATCAGGACCGCAAGGTTTACATTCTATATTTTTTAGATATCAATAAAAATGGTTGCAGTGACTTTTAATTTTAGTAATAAACAGAAAGTCTATTGGAAAATAGAACGTTTTATATCTTTTTCTCGTAGAGTTTTTTAACATTACAGTCGCTTTAAGTACATTAATGTAGTTGTAAGATTTGAGATTTATTTTAACTTTACAAAACAATAATGAATTTCGTAATGATTATTCCAATTGTAAAATTATTATGCGAGATAGAGGGCAATATTTCATGCAATTTACATAATTAGAATAAAAATAGATATTTTTTCCTTTCCAGTTCCGTGAAAACCACCGGGATATATAATTATCATGATGATGAACTGCCACGACATGCGACGGAGTCTGATCCCGACAGGAGGATTTAGGCGTATGATACTTCTTGTACTGGTCCTTCTTACTTGCTTAATTGGCTACTACCAGGAATTTAACGTGAAAATTCGTGACGTTACTAAGTATGCAAATCCTAAAATTATATCAACTGGGAACAACAAGCCTGAGTTTGTACTTGGAATGTTAACACCACATATGAATACTAAGTACAGAGATGGACAACGGTCAACATGGATATCTACTATACAACAATTAGATTCAGAGCTCCCCTTTAGAATAACCTACAAGTTTCTTATCGATCGACCAACAAATGATACCATACTGGAAAACAAAAAGTACAACGATATTGTTTTTCTGAATGCAACAAGTGAAGGAAGAGGGGTGAAATTCGGAGAGAAACTGTTTTTGTGGTTTAAGTACATATATGAAAACTTTCCAGATGCTGTACTCGGAGCCAAAGTAGATGATGACACATTTTTATGTGTTCCGCAAATTTTTACTAGACTAGATGCTCTCAAATCATCAACATTGTATTATGGATGGTCACATGGTTCTGGCAACAAAGTAGATACAAGAACACGTATAGATGAAATGTTCGTTGTTTTAGGACAAAATTTGATAAAAAGAATTGCAAAGCGTAAATATTGCACAGGACCCAAATGCGACCCCAAAATAGATTTAATTGATACTAACTATGGCGGTACGTCTTTAGGGTCTTGGCTATCTATATATAATGATATAGATTATCGACGTGATAACGATAGAATCCTTCATAGGGGCCGTGGTAAGGAAGCACAGATACTGAAATACATCAAGCCGGATTTCTGTTCTAAATTTGTTCTCAATCATAAATCCTCGGTGGAAATCATGAAAAAACTTCATGAATACAACAAACACCAAGTGACAATTTTGCCACATGGTAAATTTATTGGTGCCGTGACCGGGTCGCTGTTTTCGGGGGATGTTGTAAGGAAACTTTTGCCGCATCCGTCATTTAAGCGATACAGATCTTTAGCAACCTTGGACAAGATGCCATCGTGTAGTAAATGGGCTGTTGTCTTTACCATTTCCCCTCCTTCAAAAGCTGTGAAAAACATGACATCACTGTCAGACTGGTGTTTAGTGATAGTGGCCGACACAAGCACGCCACCAGAGAGTACATATGTTACAAAACTTGAGTCGGCTGCAAAAAGGGTCAAATATCTTTCGGTGGAAGAACAAAGCTTCCTATACCCTTTATTATCGGATATCATACCATTTAACCACTTCGGGCGAAAGAATATCGGGTATATGTATGCCATCCATCACAAGGCGAAGTTTATCTGGGATTTTGATGATGATAATGATGGAACGGTTGATTTAGACGATTTTAAAACAGATGTTCATTTTCCTTACGTCACAATTTGCAAAGGTGAACAGGACACACTTGTTAACCCATATCCTTATTTCGGAGTGGCAGAAACCTACACCTGGCCTAGAGGTTTCCCACTACAGGACATAAAGAACAAAACAACAATACCTAAACTATGTAACTCAACTGATGCCGTTAACCTCGGAATAATACAATCGTTAGCAAATGATCAACCGGACATAGATGCTGTTTATAGGATGACGCGCGACGCTCCTTTCAATTTTCAGGCAACAAGAAAATCCCATCGGCCGTTTGTTTTACCAGGAAATTCATTTGCCCCAGTCAATTCACAGGCAACATTGTGGTTAGGCCCTGCATTTCCTTATTTAGCACTACCAATCAGTATAAATGGGCGTGTCAGTGACATTTGGAGGGGATACATAGCACAGTATTTTCTTCACAGAAAAGACATTCGCTTAGCATTTTCTCCACCTTACGTGATTCAGGACAGAAACGTTCATAATGTTTTAAGAGATTTCAACGCTGAATTATCTTTGTACCAGAAAAGTAAACAATTAGTGAGTTTTCTTTCGTCGGAGAAAGCAAACAGTAGACCAAACATTGTGCAAATGTATGAAAAATTGTATACGAGAAACTATTTAGAAAAGCTAGATGTTCAATTCGCTGAGGCATGGGTCAAGACGTTAAATAGCATCAGCAAATCACGCTAGATAATCGTGTGAATTCCGTTGTTGTTTAAAGGAAACAAGTGCAATACTTCATCACCTATCATTGTGCTGGCACACGAATACACACCCTAATAACACCATCACGCACATCACCACACACACACTCACCATCAAACATCCACCCTCACACATCCTCACACACACCCTCCCTCAACCAGCATACACACGCGCAAACACTAACCATGACACACACACCCATCCTCACACACCCACACATTCTCTTCTACCCACACACCTTCACACACCCACCACTACCGGATTACCTAGCAAAGTGAGGTACTCTTTCTTGACTGCTTTTTTCATATGCGTTGAGAGGACTCCAAGTTAGATAAGAAGGATACATTTGATTTTTCACCCAGTTATCCAACTATAAGTATTTGTATCACCGCAGATGACTTCAGCTTTAACAATCAGACACTTTACATGCTTTGATAGGTAAATTTGCGTATCGTTTAAAAATGACCTCGGTTTGTATGTTTATAACTGGTGGTTATCAATGAACCGTTACTTCAACGGAAACAATTAGACACCTACATTGTTTCCTTTAAATTGTAATATATTGACAAAGCTTAAAAATAAACATTAATTTAATAACAATGAAGACATCAATTACATTATTTTCATTACATTTATGTAACGCCAGATTTATAATCAAACAACGAATTAAAAGACAAAGATATTCTGGAATGCCAGTAAAACCGATAAGCTGCCTTGTTAGTATTCTATTTAATGCTGAATCAGTAGAATAGATGAGAAAAATGTAGCTCACATGTACATATATATCCACATAAAATACATTGCTTCATTTGAATTATGACAATACTGATATATATGATATATAAAATATGTATTAAGAAATAAAAATAACTATATGTTGTATTGGAACATGTAAATGTTAACACTAAATCAATTAAATATATTTAAATATATATTGAATTTATTTCTTCTTATTTCTTTTATAATTCAAAGAAGGAACAAATCTTTTTTAAAAAGCTAGTTTTTCTATGAAATGTACGTTTATAAGCAACTTATCTTTTTAGTTATAGTTTAATATAGTTTATGTATACAAAAATATTCATGGTAGATTTTTACAGACTGAACGGCTTGGAATAACTCCTCATCTCAGCTTACATGTTATATATAAAAGAACTTCAACAGTATGCTAAAGTATCAGTTTCACAATCAACATGGCAGGAGTTATGCTACATGTAGACAAAATACTGATATTCACTACTGACGAGAACCTAGTACATCTATGCTCTGCCGAGATCGTCTACTGCGATGGAACCTTTTATACAGCTCCACAAATGTTTGACAGTATCTTCACCATCCATGCTTTTGTTGGTACTGTCATGTTTCCGCTTGCGCATTCATTACTGCTGAAGAGAGATACTAACACCTACAACAGATTATTCACGCTTCTGAAAGGCATTGCCATTAGATCCAACCTGAACTTCTCACCGAGCACAGTTAGCCTTGATTTCGAATGTGCTTCCCGTAATGCCGTCACTCAGACATTTCCAGCAGCAGAACTCAATGGATACTTATTCCACTGCACAAAAGCCATCTAGAAAAAGACGCAAGAATATGGACTTGAGATTGACTGCAAGAACCTTTCCCAAGTCCAAAAACCGTGCAGTAGCTTTGCCACTTATTCCACTACACCAAGTTGAAGATTACTGGCTACATACCCTAGAAGATGCCCACAGAGAGAAGACTGCCTGAAACTCACAGATTACGTCACAGAGACACGGATTGAAGGGTGATATCCACAACCAACATGGAACCACTTTCTAACCGAAGGACCCAGAACCAATAACCACTTAGAAGGATTGCACAATAAACTAAAGAAGAGAGTAAAGATAGCACATCCCAATATCTACAAGATCATCGAGGAGTTCTGAAACTCAGTGACTAGTTATACAGTGTTGTGACATTTATAGTGCTTAATTTGAATCATGTTAGGACTGTTTCTTATATGTAACAAAATGAGTTGTTTAATGGTAACTTTGGAATGGTGTGTATCGCAGAGAGCAGCGTCTTAGTTTAAAGTACATCAGGTCAAAAGTCAGTCAATGCTTGACCGAGGTAAAAATCCCGTGAGTGATAGGTAGTGATGCACGCCTGATAACGGGCGGGGTGTGTACCCCATTGTTGAAGCACCGTGGCAGAATATCGCAGTATGATTGATCAGGACAGATAGATGCTCTCATTTGTATGTCTCGCGCTCTCGAACATATAGGTAAGTAAACAAGATAAGCTATGTACAAGGTAGATCAAAAGGGTGTGGAATTGATAACAGGTACTCCTAGACGCACGTGTCCTTTTAATTATATGCACAACGGGCGTGATGATAGGAAAGTTGTAAAACTTAAGTATAGGGGATATTAGGGATTGCGAGAGAGTCGGAGGGAGAGTTGACGCCGGGACACTGAGCAGAGAGGAGAGCGGGGCAATGTATGGGCCCGAGTTAGAGAGCGGGAGAAACATCTAGGATGGTTATGTACTATGACTTTTAACAAACAATGAACAACCAGTCTAGTGTTATCAAATGCATTTGTGTGGTCACTATACGCTACTATGTTACATATATCATATTGAAGCAGAGAACCTTTTGAACATTAGTACTTGATTTAAATGATTGATATGATAAGATTTATAGTGCTTAACTGTAATATTTTGTTGCATGAAATGTATACTTGTCTATATCAATTTATATTATTTATCTATAATGTTTATTATCTTTGTATTGATGACATTGCAAGAAGAATACTAGTATATAGCTAAATAAACACTAGATTAATTACTTGACTTCCTTAATTTGTATATACAATGTTCCTACCTGGTTTTGGCACTAAGGCCAAATGGGAATAATTTTTTACCATGAAATTGACAGCTAAGGCGAAATGGGAGTTAGCCGTATGACAACACTGAACCAGACAAGCGAGGTACATAAAACATAACTCACTTCAGCGACATTTCATTAACACACATGTAGTGTTGCCATACCAGATTGAATAATCATAACTGCAGGATAAATACAGCAATAGTAACTAGTTCAGAGAAGTATTTAAAAACAAAATGGGATTATAATAGCAAGATTAATGTTACCATGTTGTTTATAGAATTCCGAGCAAATATACCCTTCCGGTAACTTATGAAGTTAAAAGTGTAGCTGTTACATGAAAATTAATGACTCTGTGTCCAGGAGATAGCTTATGATATTAAGTATTTCCATTGCAACAACTTATATCTTCAAAAGTTTTAGATTTGCTTGAAACAAAGCATTATTAAGTATGCAACTAACAAGACAATTCTGTGAACTATATAGTTCCTGCCGGATTCTAATCGAACAGACAGCCACAAACCCATGCTGGCCTTCATACTTCCGCTTTTATTAACAACCAATCCCATAATACATTGGTACCTACTACCTAATACAAAACATCTATAAACATGACGGAGTAATCTCCCTTACTATAATACTGATACACAGACACTACACCCCTTACCTGGGCTTACATTTCTCCTGGTCAGACTTAAGACCATAAAATCAGTTACTACAAAAAGAACATTATCAAATAAAAACAATCACACATATATTCAGTTGTTTATTTTTATTTTCAACCTCAGAATGAGAAAACTGTGAAACTGAAAAAAGGACATAGTTATTCAGATCCTCCATTCTGATAACAATGTTGTAGGAAGTGCAATATTTAATTAAGCATCACACAAGAAACTTGAAAAGAATTATTCAAACATAATGGAAAGTGTCACAGATCTTAAATCTAGCACATTGCACATGATCTCAATGTAACTGATTAGTGATATACATACTAACAAAGTTCCACAATCCTAGCTTAGAAGAGGAGTTATGTTCCGGACACAAAATGTTAACAAAGGGGAATAACTCTGTAAATAAGGGGCGTTTGCCCTTAAATCTAGTATGCAACACGTCACATTAATGTAACAGAGGTATAGGCACCAAGTTTTACAGTGACAGCTCAAATGTGAGCAGTTAATCAATATACTGTGTATACGATTGGATTGGCAAAAGAATGGATCCCCCAACAGAATATATACAGATAATAAAACTCAGCTGAAATGACGAAAAGGTATTGAGAAACCATTGAATGTTGGAACGATTAGGCACATAGATAAAAAAAACCTATCAACACTACTCTACACACAGCATTAATAATTTTAACTGTCAAAACCGCAATGTAAATCTGTCAACCTTTTTGCTTTTCAGATCAGTCTAAAACAAGATATGCTTGTGAAACATAATGCCCCTGAGGGAAATAAGACTCTTTTCTATATGGGTATGTAGGATAGGGATATTCCACCCTCGGCAAAAAACCCTCGGCTAGGGTTTTTACCACATTTTGTGATCCCGAGGGTGGAATATCCCTATCCTACATACCCATATAGAAAAGAGTTTTTTTCTCTCATTTCTAATCTCATATTATCAAATATTTGCACTCACCTCGCGGTAGCCATCACTGGACGCCGCCATTTTTCACATCTCTATTTTTTTCCTTGGGCCATATACATAAAAAAAAATGCTGAAGTAGATTCTCCATCCCCGAGTTTTGCAAACTATGTATGCAGTCGAAAATATAATATGGACTGAATGTAAACATCCAACGTCAGTGTTTAACTCTCAAGCGGGCTGGGTCAAATACCCTTTTCTTTTTAATATTTACTATTGCTCAATGTATAATATATCATAAACACATTTAACATCTTTGAACATGTTGGTCAAGTTATTAATTCTACTTTCAATAGTAATCTTACAAATCTGACACATTTATGAATGGAATTCTTGGTTTGCTTGTGAGATGACGTCACTTACGTCACACATTTCGCGCCACACCGACAGGAGGAAAGTTAGTCACTGTCACTTTCAATCATACGTGGACGACGGCGGAAAGGCTGAGTCCCAGGGTTGGTGATGTTGATATTTATAGAACAGTTTTGTAAATACGAGCCCGCAAACAATGACTGCAATCGACTATGCGTTTTTGTGGATGAAGCGGTTGACGAGGACATAGTCGATGAGTGCGCGGGAAAAAACTATGAATTACTCCGCGCGCGAGGCTTTATTACACAGGCGCTGTAAGGCTAGGCTATTCAAGTATACAGAAATAACTCAAAGGTGTAGTTGTTCTATAAATCAAACCTGATTGTCATTTGTTTTTCTCCTTTTTTTTTTTTTTTTTTTTACAAATATTCATAGAAAGTAGTTCAGCTGAAATCCAATGATTAAAACTAAAGTAATTTGACAGAATTGAAAATATTGACTATTTTCAGAATAACTTTAGTAAAGGTTGACGGATTATGACCAATATCGAACTCACGGTCAAGATCATCATAAAGGTGTTTCTTAAATTTGGTTGAAATCCAATAATTAAAACTGACGTCATTTGAAGCAGACAGACAAACATACAGAGAAAACTAACAACATGCCACCCGTTCTTCGATCTCGGAGACATCTATCTGATGAACACCTGTTTAACATTTTTCTAGTGTTAACATAGCCAAAACCTAAATTAAACAAGTTAAAAAGCATTTCATTGCATATATCAATTGAAACTAGACAACAAGATAATTGGAAGAATTACAGTCCCCCATCAGATATAACAATATCTTCTTTCCTGCACGTCAAGATTCCATTATTTATTTTGGTACGTGACACACCGTCTCACCAAGGTGCGCTCATATGTTTGAAGAGCCAGCATAAGCTTTTTTTTATGGAAGTCAAAGTCATAATACTCAACACATGTACACCGTCTCACCCATCTGCCAAGTACTAAGTTCCAGTATGAAATAGTACAGGAAATAGAGCTCGCACAAATATTTTCTTCAATGCAGGTCAAAGATCAAAGTCAAGGTCAAAGTGACCTACATTTTAGTACGCGAGACACCGTCTCATCAAGGTGCACCCATATGCCAAATATGAAGTTCTAGTTTGAAAGTGTCTGAAATAGAACCCAGACAAACGTTTTCTTTGATGGTCGTCAAAGGTCAAAGTCAATGTCACAGCGACCTTTTCTAGTTACGTGCCACACCGTCTCACCGAGGTGCCCTTGTTTCAATTACAAACTATATCTCTAATTATTCTAGTAAAGACTTTGATCCATGACTCGAAGAATTGAACTATGGTGATGAAATATAAATAGGACATCTTAATACAATCATATTCGATACATGAATATAGTTATTAGAAATGGGTTTTGATCCAATACTTCCTTGATTATTATTATTATTATTATTATTTTTTTTTTGGTGGGGAGGGGGGGTCTCTCTTATGGTTTCCTCTTTTTGTTTGTGATCCAGTCATGCACAGTGGATTTTTTTTTTTTTACTTTTTCCCATTCCAAACCTTGAAGACAAACATTCTCAGCAATATCACCCATACAGTCTTTCTTTATTTAACTCTCAGCGAAGTGAAATGTTTTCTTGAAATAATTTCCTGAAACAAGCGTGTTGTTTCACGTTTAAGATGACCTGGCCTGAAAGAAAAAACAACATCTATGTAAATAATTACCAGTGTTCCTATTTAATTTGAGATAAATAAAGGAATCAATTTAGTTCAAAGTTTGTAAGCGATGCTCTCTGTCAAGGTATACTGGAGTTGTGTCTATTGCATGCTTTCTACAACATTTATTTGTAAGGCAACAAGGCAACAACTGTAAACAGACCAATATTTACAAGAAGAAAATTGATGACAGGGTTTTTCCAGTTCTAACAAATAATACTGTTATGATTATTCCGCAGATGTCTTAATGAAAACTTTTTTCTACTTAAAATAACAGCTCTTATCCTTTTAGGTTTTTTTTTAAATTATTTTTGACATCTATGAACGCGTACCATGTTGATTATGTAGGTCAGCGAATGTGTGTTATACACCAACAGATGTCAAAAACGACGAACAATCCTTAAATTATATATGTTTTTACCAACTAACATATATTCAATGCAGAAATAGAATCATGGTATCAGTCCAAACTAGTTTCAACACCAGGGCAAATCCAGGCTGAGAACAGTCCTCAGTTGACAGTAGAACAATGAAATCTTCAATGTCATAATGATGACGCCATAATCATGACGACGTCACGATGTCCCAATGTACATAATATGTTATACAGAAATAGGCACATTGGGCTCAGTAGTTTAATCTAGGCTATGTGCAGAATAAATGTAAATATCAAATTTTAAGTGGGTTTTACTGACCGTTACAACTATTGTGGCTTTCAAGGACCACGAAAATCTTGAATTTTTGACTAGGCCAATAAAATAAATGTCATAGTAACGGCTGCCAGAAGTGATTAACTGAACCAAGACTATTGCCTGGGCCGGGAATCTAACATACCTTTTCTTCTGAAATTGCATGGGTTTGATGTAGTTGAACTGGATCCAAGGGTAACTGAAATTGAAAGTTCATAAACTGCATCATTAGTTTGTCCTATGAAATGACCATCTTGCAACAGAAACAGAATTTCACAATAGATGGGTTTGTAAAAGAGTGAACACAGAAAGTTACTTTAGCACAATTCTTGATTTGTGTAAATAAGTTATTAATGTTTGTTTATTTGTTGTTATCCTTTGAACAGCAAAGGTGATGGAGGAAAGCTGGATCTTATTGCCTGGAGAGAAAACCACTGAGCATGTGATACTTTGGACCACCACCTGGCAATTTGTCCTCCGCTTTGACCCAAAGACGGAGAGCAAGAGATAAAGGCATTTGACATGTTTGACCTTTTTCTTAAGTTAGATAAACCCACCAACAAACCAATGACATAAAAGGACCACAGATAATCAACAACAAATGTCATAGTACCTTGCTCCATATGCAGTTCATCATCAGAGTCTTCAGGATCAGATTTTGAGGAATCCTCCATAGCTTCATCCTCATCGGTCATTCAAGTACTGCAATATTAAATATGGCTGCGTTCCTAGCCTTACAGGGAACGGTCATCCCTCAGGGGCATTGTGTTTCACAAACACATCTTATTTTTTTCTTTCTTTTTTTGTTTTGTTTTTGGCAGATAAAAGTAAGAACTTGCAAATACGCAATATATTCATACAAGATTATGAGTGGGCAAAAAAGACATTCCTTGAAACAAAACCTGAACACAGGAGAACCAGGGACAGGACTTGGGCCATCAATGTCATAACCAGAGGACCACACACGAGCACCAGATACAGGGCCTAGAGGGCCAGTGTTAATACTAGAGGACCACACACAAGAACCGGTAACGGCACCTAGTGGACCACTGTCAATACTAGAGGACCACACACGAGAACCGGTAACAGGACCTAGAGGGCCAGCATCAATACTAGAGGACCACACACGAGAATTGGTAACAGGGCCTAGTGGGCCAACGTCAATACCAGATGATCACAGAAAAGGACAAGTAATAGGACCAAAAGGGCCAGTGTCAATACTAGAGGACCACACACGGGAACCAGTAACAGGACCTAGTGGGCCAGTGTCAACACTAGAGAACCACTCACAAGGACCGGTAACAGGACCTAGCGGGCCAACATCAATGCCCAGAGAAACACTATATGGTATGGCCTTTTCTGTCTATTTATCTTTCTTAGACATTTTTTTGTATGAAGATCGCCTCCTACAATTTATTAACCAATTTTTACATTTCCAAAACAGCATATTGATTTGACCATTTTGATGAGTTCCTGCCCCTTTTCTGTTTCATACATAAACATAATGTACAATTATCATATATTCGTTTGGCACGAGGCAGGCAGTAGTATTATTGTTTTATTACATACCCAGAAAAGTTGAGGGAAATTTCATCCTCAGTATAGACCTGTATGTGGTTGTGAAGTCCTCATTATTCAAAATAAATTCACAGTTATTTTTATATGTAAAAAAAGTATACGGTGCCTTTGATATATGATATTGTTTGCCAATCTAGCTGAAAAATAAAGTTTCCCAGCCATATTTAATATTGCAGTACTTGAATGACCAGAGAACGGTTATCCCTCAGGGGATCCCTGGCAATAACTAAAAGGTGTAGTGTACTATATATCAAACTTGATTGTCAATTGTTTTTCTCCGGGTTTTTTTTAATATCTGCTCGATGGAAACAGAGAAAGTATTATTAAAACTGACGGAACCCTTATAAGACTGTTCACACTTTGATGCTGCAGTCAGCCTCAGGAATAGTGAAAAAATGCAATATTTGGTTAGATTTTATCGTTTCGGCTGACATGTATACAGACGTACAAAAATCAATATATTGTTTAAAGTGTAGACCAGTATCAACGATTTTAATTGTAAAATAAACCAATGAGAATAAAGTGATTAATTTCATATTCCGATTGACGGACCAATATCAATCGACTAATCAATACAGTTTTCTCAAAGCAGTTTAAAAATGTTTTGGTACTTGGGTTAAACTTTTTTTATGTCAAAACATGTCATATGAAAATTAAAATTTTAATCCTTACCAACTCCATATTGATTGACTGTGGCAGGCTCCTCCCTTTTTGAGTACGTCCTTTTCTCATCTACATGATTTTCAAAATGGCTTTAATGGAGTGCTAAACAGTGGGACTGACGGAATGTTAATTAATGGGACTGACGGAAAGTTAATCAATGGGACTGACGGACTGTTAATCAATGGGACTGACGGAGTGTTAATCAATGAGACTGACGGAGTGTTAATTAATGGGACTGACGGAGTGTTAATCAATGGGACTGACGGAGTGTTAATCAATGGGACTGACGGAATGTTAATTAATGGGACTGACGGAATGTTAATCAATGGGATGGCGGAATGTTAATCAATGGGACTGACGGAGTTAATCAATGGGACTGACGGAGTGTTAATCAATAGGAATGACGGAGTGTTAAATAATGGGACTGACGGAATGTTAATCAATGGGACTGACGGAGTTAATCAATGGGACTGACGGAGTGTTAATTAATGG
The DNA here is from genome assembly GCF_031769215.1 of Ylistrum balloti. Taxonomy (NCBI): domain Eukaryota; kingdom Metazoa; phylum Mollusca; class Bivalvia; order Pectinida; family Pectinidae; genus Ylistrum; species Ylistrum balloti. The sequence continues at coordinate 426,046 of NW_026781887.1, forward strand.
GACTGACGGAATGTTAATTAATGGGACTGACGGAGTTAATCAATGGGACTGACGGAGTTAATCAATGGGACTGACGGAGTGTTAATCATTGGGACTGAAGGAGTGTTAATTAATGGGACTGACGGAATGTTAATTAATGGGACCGACGGAGTTAATCAATGGGACTGACGGACTGTTAATCAATGGGACTGACGGAGTGTTAATCAATGGGACTGACGGAGTGTTAATCAATGGGACTGACGGAATGTTAATTAATGGGACTGACGGAATGTTAATCAATGGGACTGACGGAGTTAATCAATGGGACTGACGGAGTGTTAATCAATAGGAATGACGGAGTGTTAAATAATGGGACTGACGGAATGTTAATCAATGGGACTGACGGAGTTAATCAATGGGACTGACGGAGTGTTAATCAATGGGACTTATGGAATGTTAATTAATGGGGCTGACGGAGTGTTAATCAATGGGATTGACGGAATGTTAATTAATGGGACCGACGGAGTTAATCAATGGGACTGACGGACTGTTAATCAATGGGACTGACGGAGTGTTAATCAATGGGACTGATGGAATGTTAATTAATGGGACTGACGGAGTGTTAATCAATGGGACTGACGGAGTGTTAATTAATGGGACTGACGGAATGTTAATTAATGGGACTGACGGAGTGTTAATCAATGGGACTGACGACGTGTTAATCAATGGGACTGACGGACTGTTAATCAATGGGAGTGACGGACTGTTAATCTATGGGACTGATGGAATGTTAATCAATGGGACTGACGGACTGTTAATCAATGGGACTGACGGAGTTAATCAATGGGACTGACGGAGTGTTAATCAATGAGACTGACGGAGTGTTAATTAATGGGACTGACGGAATGTTAATTAATGGGACTGACGGAGTGTTAATCAATGAGACTGACGGAGTGTTAATTAATGGGACTGACGGAGAGTTAATCAATGGGACTGACGGACTGTTAATCAATGGGACTGACGGAGAGTTACAATGGGACTGACGGAGTGTTAATCAATGGGACTGACGGAGTGTTAATCAATGGGACTGACGGAGAGTTACAATGGGACTGACGGAGTGTTAATTAATGGGACTGACGGAATGTTAATCAATGGGACTGACGGAATGTTAATCAATGGGACTGACGGAGTGTTAATTAATGGGACTGACGGAGTGTTAATCAATGGGACTGACGGAGTGTTATTCAATGGGACTGATGGAATGTTAATTAATGGGACTGACGGAGTGTTAATCAATGGGACTGACGGAGTGTTAATCAATGGGACTGACGGAGTTAATCAATGGGACTGACGTTATGTTAATTAATGGAACTGACGGAATGTTAATCAATGGGACTGACGGAGTTAATCAATGGGACTGACGGAGTGTTAATCAATAGGAATGACGGAGTGTTAAATAATGGGACTGACGGAATGTTAATCAATGGGACTGACGGAGTTAATCAATGGGACGGACGTTATGTTAATTAATGGGACTGACGGAATGTTAATCAATGGGACTGACGGAGTTAATCAATGGGACTGACGGAGTGTTAATCAATAGGAATGACGGAGTGTTAATTAATGGGACTGACGGAATGTTAATTAATGGGACCGACGGAGTTAATCAGTGGGACTGACGGACTGTTAATCAATGGGACTGACGGAGTGTTAATCAATGGGACTGACGGAGAGTTACAATGGGACTGACGGAATATTAATCAATGGGACTGACGGAATGTTAATCAATGGGACTGACGGAGTTAATCAATGGGACTGACTGAGTGTTAATCAATAGGAATGACGGAGTGTTAAAAAATGGGACTGACGGAATGTTAATCAATGGGACTGACGGAGTTAATCAATGGGACTGACGGAGTGTTAATCAATGGGACTGAAGGAGTGTTAATTAATGGGACTGACGGACTGTTAATCAATGGGACTGACGGAGTTAATCAATGGGACTGACGGAATGTTAATCAATGGGACTGATGGAATGTTAATTAATGGGACTGACGGAATGTTAATTAATGGGACTGACGGAGTGTTAATCAATGGGACTGACGGGGTGTTAATTAATGGGACTGGCGGAATGTTAATTAATGGGACTGACGGAGTTAATCAATGGGACTGACGGAGTGTTGGGACGGAGTGTTAATCAATGGGACTGACGGAGTGTTAATCAATGGGACTGAAGGAGTGTTAATTAATGGGACTGACGGAATGTTAATCAATGGGACTGACGGAATGTTAATCAATGGGACTGACGGAATGTTAATCAATGGGACTGACGGAATGTTAATTAATGGGACTGACGGAATGTTAATCAATGGGACTGACGGAATGTTAATTAATGGGACTGACGGAATGTTAACCAATGGGACTGACGGAGTGTTAATCAATAGGAATGACGGAGTGTTAAATAATGGGACTGACGGAATGTTAATCAATGGGACTGACGGAGTTAATCAATGGGACTGACGGAGTGTTAATTAATGGGACTGACGGAATGTTAATTAATGGGACTGACGGAGTTAATCAATGGGACTGACGGAGTTAATCAATGGGACTGACGGAGTGTTAATCAATGGGACTGAAGGAGTGTTAATTAATGGGACTGACGGAATGTTAATTAATGGGACCGACGGAGTTAATCAATGGGACTGACGGACTGTTAATCAATGGGACTGACGGAGTGTTAATCAATAGGACTGACGGAGTTAATCAATGGGACTGACGGAATGTTAATTAATGGGACTGACGGAATGTTAATCAATGGGACTGACGGAGTTAATCAATGGGACTGACGGAGTGTTAATCAATAGGAATGACGGAGTGTTAAATAATGGGACTGACGGAATGTTAATCAATGGGACTGACGGAGTTAATCAATGGGACTGACGGAGTGTTAATCAATGGGACTGAAGGAGTGTTAATTAATGGGACTGACGGAATGTTAATTAATGGGACCGACGGAGTTAATCAATGGGACTGACGGACTGTTAATCAATGGGACTGACGGAGTGTTAATCAATGGGACTGATGGAATGTTAATTAATGGGATTGACGGAGTGTTAATTAATGGGACTGACGGAATGTTAATCAATGGGACTGACGGAGTGTTAATCAATGGGACTGACGGAGTGTTAATCAATGGGACTGACGGAATGTTAATCAATGGGACTGACGGACAGTTAATCAATGGGAGTGACGGACTGTTAATCAATGGGACTGATGGAATGTTAATCAATGGGACTACCGGACAGTTAATCAATGGGACTGACGGAGTTAATCAATGGGACTGACGAAGTGTTAATCAATGGGACTGAAGGAGTGTTAATTAATGGGACTGACGGAATGTTAATTAATGGGACTGACGGAGTGTTAATCAATGAGACTGACGGAGTGTTAATTAATGGGACTGACGGAATGTTAATTAATGGGACTGACGGAGTGTTAATCAATGAGACTGACGGAGTGTTAATTAATGGGACTGATGGAATGTTAATTAATGGGACTGACGGAATGTTAATTAATGGGACTGATGGAATGTTAATTAATGGGACTGACGTTATGTTAATTAATGGGACTGACGGAGCGTTAATTAATGGGACTGACGGAATGTTAATCAATGGGACTGACGGAGTGTTAATCAATGGGACTGACGGAGTGTTAATCAATGGGACTGACGGAATGTTAATCAATGGGACTGATGGAATGTTAATTAATGGGACTGACGGAGTGTTAATCAATGGGACTGACGGAGTGTTAATCAATGGGACTGACGGAGTTAATCAATGGGACTGACGTTATGTTAATTAATGGAACTGACGGAATGTTAATCACTGGGACTGACGGAGTTAATCAATGGGACTGACGGAGTGTTAATCAATAGGAATGACGGAGTGTTAAATAATGGGACTGACGGAATGTTAATCAATGGGACTGACGGAGTTAATCAATGGGACTGACGTTATGTTAATTAATGGAACTGACGGAATGTTAATCAATGGGACTGATAATTAATGGGACTGACGGAGTGTTAATTAATGGGACTGACGGAGTGTTAATTAATGGGACTGACGGAATGTTAATCAATGGGACTGACGGACTGTTAATCAATGGGACTGACGGAGTGTTAATCAATGGGACTGACGGAGTTAATCAATGGGACTGACGGAATGTTAATTAATGGGACTGACGGAATGTTAATCAATGGGACTGACGGAGTTAATCAATGGGACTGACTGAGTGTTAATCAATAGGAATGACGGAGTGTTAAAAAATGGGACTGACGGAATGTTAATCAATGGGACTGACGGAGTTAATCAATGGGACTGACGGAGTGTTAATCAATGGGACTGAAGGAGTGTTAATTAATGGGACTGACGGAATGTTAATTAATGGGACCGACGGAGTTAATCAATGGGACTGACGGACTGTTAATCAATGGGACTGATGGAATGTTAATTAATGGGACTGACGGAATGTTAATTAATGGGACTGACGGAGTGTTAATCAATGGGACTGACGGGGTGTTAATTAATGGGACTGGCGGAATGTTAATTAATGGGACTGACGGAGTTAATCAATGGGACTGACGGAGTGTTAATCAATGGGACTGACGGAGTGTTAATCAATGGGACTGAAGGAGTGTTAATTAATGGGACTGACGGAATGTTAATTAATGGGACCGACGGAGTTAATCAATGGGACTGACGGAGTGTTAATCAATGGGACTGACGAAATGTTAATTAATGGGACTGACGGAATGTTAATTAATGGGACTGACGGAATGTTAATTAGTGGGACTGACGGAATGTTAATTAATGGGACCGACGGAGTTAATCAATGGGACTGACGGACTGTTAATCAATGGGACTGATGGAATGTTAATTAATGGGACTGACGGAATGTTAATTAATGGGACTGACGGAGTGTTAATCAATGGGACTGACGGGGTGTTAATTAATGGGACTGGCGGAATGTTAATTAATGGGACTGACGGACTGTTAATTAATGGGACTGACGGAATGTTAATTAGTGGGACTGACGGAATGTTAATCAATGGGACTGACGAAATGTTAATTAATGGGACTGACGGAGTGTAAATCAATGGATTCGGTAATCTTACCATTTTTTATAAATCCAAGATACGAGTTTAAAATTTTATCGTTTCGACTAGGCGATTAGACGCAATATCTTACATTACTGAAGATCCAATATGGTTGTTTTTTGTAGGGTTATACAGTGGGTTGTTATTTGTAGGGTTATTCAGTGGGTTGTTGTGTGTAGGGTTATTCAGTGGGTTGTTGTTTGTAGTGTTATACAGTGGGTTGTTGTTTATATGATTATACTGTGGGTTGTTGTTTGTAGTGTTATACAGTGGGTTGTTGTTTGTAGGGTTATACAGTGGTTTGTTGTTTATAGGGTTAAACATTCAGTTGTTGTTTGTAGTGTTATACTGTGGGTTGTTATTTGTAGGGTTATACAGTGGGTTGTTGTTTGTAGGGTTATACAATGGGTTGTTGTCTGTAGGGTTATACAGTGGGTTGTTGTTTGTAGAGTTATACAGTGGGTTGCTATTTGTAGGGTTATACAGTGGGTTGTTGTTTGTAGGGTTATACAGTGGGTTGTTGTCTGTAGGGTTATACAGTGGGTTTTTATTTGTAGGGTTATACAGTGGTTTGTTGTTTATAGGGTTAAACATTCAGTTGTTGTTTGTAGTGTTATACTGTGGGTTGCTATTTGTAGGGTTATACAGTGGGTTGTTGTTTGTAGGGTTATACAATGGGTTGTTGTCTGTAGGGTTATACAGTGGGTTGTTGTTTGTAGGGTTATACAGTGGGTTGTTGTCTGTAGGGTTATACAGTGGGTTTTTATTTGTAGGGTTATACAGTGGGTTGTTGTCTGTAGGGTTATACAGTGGGTTTTTGTTTGTAGGGTTATACAGTGGGTTGTTGTCTGTAGGGTTATACAGCGAGTTTTTGTTTGTAGGGTTATACAGTGGGTTGTTATTGGTAGGGTTATACAGTGGGTTGTTATTTGTAGGGTTATACAGCGAGTTGTTGTTTGTAGGGTTATACAGTCTGTTTATTTCTGTGGTTTTGTTGATGTCTAAAACACATTTATAAAACTGTTTAACTACTTTGTCTAAAGACCTTCCATTGATTCCTATCGAAACACACCAGCCTTTACAAAGTAGTCGTTCTTGGTGATTTAAATCTAGTATGATCAGGTCAAACGAATAAGGTTAGTTTGTCCATTCATAACCCCATTCAATGATTCAAAGCCATAGGTGGTGCATACTTTCGAACATTCATGATCAGAAACACACGGAGCCACGAAATCCACGTTGGAATAGGGCTTTCAATACATAAAAGGTAAATATTTATTTATTTATTTATTTATTTATTTATTTTTCTGATATCGTAAGATTTTGAGTGCGATTCTTGATTTTTTTTTCTAATTCTAAGTGCTATTTCACGGCAAATGTTTGTAAATACATCAATACATGTTATGCTCTGACGAATTTGGAAACATGTGTAGAAATCTCTAGGTAAACATATACCCGTCCGGCTGAAACGTCCAGGCAGTCATTCTTATAATACCTAATAAGGAAATTCAGCAAACTGTCGTGTGTCTTTTCTTTTCCGGAAGTGTCTGATATGTCTGCTTATGGAATCTCGGAAGTAAAGAAGAATATAAGATTCCCTGCTATCGTCTTATTGTATGTTATTTCATATTTAACACCTGTGATTTATGAAATATCCCAGGTGAGAATTTTTTCGAATTCGTAGAAAGAATTTTAAACATACTAAAAGTATGTATATGTTAATAAGGTTAAGTCAATTTAACTGACAACCTGCCGTGTGTATCAAACTTGTAATATGAAGTACGCAAACATTTTATTTTTTATTGTCCAGTGTATAACGTTAACAGAAATACAATGTTTTATATCTAATATGGTAAATACTGATATTATAAATGAAAGTCTTGAAGATTTGTAATTTTTTGTGCTAATACTGTCGACATTACAATTTGATTGTCCACCATGTTGAATACATGTCAGCTATGACTAGCTATAGAGTCCTTACATGGAATGTATTTATTAGTTATAATAGTCTATCCGGTGTGTCAAAGGAAGAGGATTTAGTGCTTAGTGACCCGTGGTGAGCAATGGGGTTATTTACGTGAGAGTCATCAGGTCATAACCCGGATTATAACCTGTTATAACTTGTTCACGTGTCATTAGCCTCTTACTGCTGAAAACCCGTTAATCAGATCATACTATTAGATCAGAAAAATAAAACTGCTACATTAACAGTCGTGGAAAGGAAACTTTTTACCATTATTTATTCCAATATTTTTAGTGTGCTTACCCTGTCATCTCACCATGAAAGGTTTGTTAAATATTAGTAAATTCAAGAAACACTCGATTGAGTTGTCATCCACAGTTAACACTAATTGGTAACAGATAGCAAACTTTACCTCGTGGAACTGAAAATACTTTTTGTCCACAAAAACAGTCGTAAGTGATGTACACTGAACTTCTATGAAACTGCACAATTCGACCGATAGGTGGCGTGACGTACAATAAACTTAGAGCTGTAATAATTAAATATCTATATATCGATATTGGGGTGTTTGTGACAATATTTGTAACTTGCTATCATATTGGTCACATTACATAACTTTTATGTCAATATTTTTAACACACACAATAAACATGTATTGCTTATGAGACAGCTTGTTGTGGGAGTTGGTTTGTGCTTCGCTGCACCATCTAGTATAGACCAGGTAGTTAATCAAAATGAAATGGGCCAGTAGAAAGTCTAATGTTACCGTTTCTTTAACCAGTCGTTTGGGGGAATACTTTCGGCCCTAAGACACTGTATAAATGTTTTACTTAGGGTTTTAGTAGAATAGCCATACCGTGATTGAATAATTACAAAATCAGTTTCGTTGTAATCCGCTTATGTGTACGGTAGACGAGTATACCTGATAAAGTACAGTTCTGTGTATGTTTGTAGTCGTGATCCGAATAGGATCAGCATGTGGGCACTACTATCAATTTCTTCTTTATCAGCTTGAGGCCTTACGACTCACCGATGTACAACATATTATGGATTTATTATATTTCAAACTTAACTGAACCGCAGTGTATATTGCCGAGATAACGAGAAAATTAGTTGAGTAATACAAAGCTGACGTAATTTACACGATGCACTAATTAATCATTCGTGTTGTGACTTGAATTTGTTTCACTCATTATAAATCACTATGGTGAACAAAAAGAAAAATAAACAAAACGAATTTTACTCAAAACTATGATTATCAACTGCAACGATGTTGGACGTAACGTAACGCTGTCCAAATCGATACCGTACCCAAATTGAATACCTATTACGGAAAAAGTGTCCGTCAACATTTGCAAATGAAACATGAAGGAATTCATACTGCATATGTAAAAATAACAAGATCTAAGTATTTATTCAATACAGATTTATTGTACAAAGCATATAAGTTTCTCTACAAGACCCTTTCGAAATATGCAAACATGTCATAAACGTTCCTAATACCAATCATACGGTCGTGCGACGGGTATTTTTCTAGTCCTTCTGGGCATTTTTAAACATAACCAAGGAATAAAACTCAAAAATCCCAAACAATGACTTTCGTAAAAACGCACGTTGCCTGAAAGAAAATCCATGTATGCTCTTCACGACATGAGAGCTGAGTAGTAGGAAACTAAGACGCAACTGCCCCGCCAGCCCCGCCCAAAACCGTGGGAAAGTATTCCCGCCATTCCACCGACCTCTCCCAGTATCAATGAAAGTTCGGGAAAGTACTCCAGCCATATTTATAAAAGTACGGGAAAAGAAGGTCAAGGGCATATCTAAAATCCGAGAGAGACGACTTAAAGATCCGGGGATTAGGACTAGGTCATCACTACCATCAATTATTATCGTATAAATATCCATGATTGAGTCTGTTCATATATTCTTGTCGGGTATTTATGTCTAAGAGATTATTACGTCTTGATATCATCGACACTTTTATAAGTTTATTATTTATTTCCATTCCAAATATTAATTAAAATCATGGAAGAAAGACACAGACGTGCATTGACAATTAAGCGAGTGTTGCTAGTAGAAAACCTACCGACGTTAGAAGTTATCGAATATTCTAAGTACATCGTAGAAGATGCCGTCTTAGAACAAAATCAATTCGAAGGAGCCAGAAAGTTATTGGACATTTTACCACGTAGGGGACGAAAAGCATTTCAAGAAATTTGTAACAGATTAGAAATATTAAAACGTTTATTAAAACGGTTCGATATATTGTCAGCTTTAAATAACGATCAACAACTGTAATTGATTCAGTCTACAGCTGTAGAAGGAGTTATTATACTGTTTTTAATCCATCACCACAACCTCCTATATACCAATCCAATTCTTCAATCCTAAAGTAGAACAGTTAAGTGGATTTGGTCCAAGTCAACACGCAACATGCAGTGTTGGATCCAAGATCATATGCAAAACAACAGATATATCAAGTTCTACAAATTAGTAAACTTTAAATAACTAAAAGTTTTAATCTCAAATCAATCGCCATCACGCAAATATACATTTAATTTCTAATGTTTATCAAACAACCATTCACTCACAACAAATTTCATCTTTTCAAATCTTAAACGCCATTATATATGTATAAATAGTTGATACCTTCAATAAACCATGAATTTTTACGCGTAGTCAAAGTTATTTTGGCCTGTCCAATATGTTGTTTTAAGTTTAATATCTGTAATTTCAAGTTGTGAAAGCGGTGACAACAAACTTGATATTCAAAGTACCATTCACCAGAAATTTATGAAACTTTCTGTGATATTACAATATAGATAAACGAATAGTGACAGAGACTGTGTATCTTTTCATTTAACAACTAAAATTGATTGAATTACGCCTTCCTATCACTGCTGTCAAAACTTCCAGATTGACTAGTTGTATACTAGTATTGACCGGATCACCAACTTAATATAATGTACATTTGGAACAGGAAGGTCAGGACGGGTGTGTGCCAGTTTGCCAACACTGGTTAGATGAAAGAAAATGGAGAACAAAGGAAAAACAATTTTAGTTTGTTCTATAAAAGTGCCACCTGTTACCTGTAAAAAATTACCTGTACAGATAAATTTACCTGTATATAACACATCTATTTTCAAATTACTATGTAGTAAAATGATGATATACATATGTATATAACACTTTAGTCTCTTAAAATAAAAGAAATTAATACAGTAAAAAAAAATTTTTGATTTAATAAAAATCTTATACATTCATAATATATACTTACATTTTAAATAAACATATATACATATATAGCACTACCAATATTAATTAACATAAAAAATTACTCATATTGCGAATGATAAATACAAATATATAGCACTAATATCATTAATGTAATTGTATAATAAACATGTGACACAAAACACTTATACGTCGCCGAGATGAACAAGGTGAGAAGCTGCGTTGGCGTAAACCATCAGGTCCATTGTGTTGTTGTGAAGAAGTTCCTTCAGCTGTGCGAGTCTGTGTTCAATGGTCCGGTATTTCTTGGCCCGTGGTCTGTAAGATCCTCCTGCGCTGCGCTGTATCCTGGTAATCTCGTTGACTGCCTGTATCTCCTCTTCTTCTTCAGCTTCCCGTGACAGGCTTCCAGGTGGTTGGTAGTTCTGGGTCCTTCTGTGTCGTGATGGTTCCACATGCGTTTGTTTCCTTCTATCCAGTGAGTGACAACGTAATCAGTGAAGCGGGTTGTGTCGCAGGGTACATCAGCATCCTCCAGTTCCTCCAAGGCGTTGAACCAAACATCCTCGACGCGGTCCAGTGGTATCAGGGGTAGTACTGCTGCCAATCTCACAAGGCGGTTGATGTCGTCGTTTTCTTGGTAGGGTATCTTTAGGCCGTTGGTCTGGGCGTTCTTCCAAATACACTGGGTGTAGTGGAAAAAACATCCGCGGATGTTGATTGCAGGGAAGACTCGTCGAAGGGCGTTGTGGGCAGCTATCTCGAAGTCCAGGAATGCAGTCGTCGGGTTGACTGGGAGGTTGACGTTGGCCATGGTCGTTTTCAACAAAGTGAAAAATCTGGTGTAGATCTGCTGTGTCTTTCCTGGAAGTAGAGCGTAGACCAAAGGATATATGTGTCCGTCTATCTGCGTGTATTGAGTAAATCTGGTAGAAGTGTTTCGGGCAGATGTAGAAAGTTCCGTCACAGTAGATGGTGCTGGCGTTGGCGAGGTCAGTGAGGTTCTGGGATGTGGCGAATGCAATCATACGGGATTCTTCTCCATCATCGAATAGTAGGAATTCTTCCCCTGTAGTCGTTTTGGTCCAGCTGTCGGTCAGGTTGATGTCTCGTCTTGTAGTGGGTAGGCGTGCTAGTTGTTTTCGTCTGGTCCGGTAAAGTGATGACTTAGCGGCGTAGAATGTCGGTACATGCTTGACTGTTCTCTCTGTCTCGTCGTTCCAGTCGCTGGTACGAAGCTTGGTTACTTCCTCATCATATATGGATAGGATAGGTTTCACCTCCTTCTCGCATCGGCTGTGGATAGCGGTCATGATCTCTCGGGCTATAACATTTGCGTGATCAGCGGGATGAGTGTGGTCATGTTGTCCAAATCCAGTGGGGAGATCGTTCATGGTGTTGATGGTGGCTGGGCAGGTTGCAACAACGCATCTCCAGTATGTTCTCTCAGCACGTCTGGTCTTGACGCAACAAATTTGTTCGAACAGTATCTGTGCATTTGCCATAGTTGTTGTTCAGGATCGTAGTGATGAATCGAATGATGGTTTCCAAAAATATGCATGTATTTATACCTAAGAGAAAGGCTTGGGATGTTCATAGTGACAAGTGTTTCATGTCATCAGTGATGATAATTTTCTGAAACAGCTTGGTCAACTTATTAAAGTACCCATTTACTATAATCCTCTGGAGTGGCTTTGGCATATCAATTACTATAACACTATAAGGTTAAAATATTTCATTATTATTTTTAACGATATAATAACACTTTTGTTTAATACAATACCCTATCTATATCTATAATATAAAATACTAAATACAATTATTGTAAATAAACAAGATTATAGTAAATACAATATATAAATATATCATTTTTATAAAATACTATATATAATTAATGTAAATGTACAATTTCTAAAATTAACCAACTATATTAGCCTATAAGTCTACAGTCCAAATGTTTGCCCACAAAGTATCTCCCACAGGTAAACAGACATTCTACAGGTAACCCATAATTTAGAAACTGACTTTAATCCCTTAAAATAACATACCAGATAATTGATGTTGGCAAACTGGCAATGACAATGACAAAGACTTTATTCTCATAAACATATATGTGTAGAGAATGTAAATTACAATATATATATATACAAGACATATACAGCATTACAATACAAAAACAATACAATATTAAGGTACTGGTGCTACTACATGTAATTAATTGAGTCGACAATTTATTATGTTAATAAATTTCACAAGCGAAATTAATTCATCATTAGCTAAATAATTAATAGAGTATCAAATTTAAATGTACTTGGTCTTTCTAAATAATATCTTGACAAAAATTTCTTTCTATTAATTAATATTTGTTGGTCACTACAATTAAATAGGTAATGGAACTCGTCTCCAATTTCGTTTAGATTACATAGGTTGCTAATTCTGTTTTCTCTCGGTATATTATTCCTCCTGCCACATTCGACTGGTAATTTTACATTACACGTTCTAAATTTACAATAAATTTTAGCTAGTCGTGGAGGGAGATTGAGCAAATATTGTTCTAAAATCAGATCATGCTTATAGATTCTATAATTGGTCCCTTTCGGGGAATTGAAAACATCGTTTCTCCAATTAGATATAAACTTATTTTTGAGTGTGTTAAAGATACAACTTTTCAGCCATTTTGTATGAATGAATTCTTGATTTTCAAAGATATGTACTAAATTACATTCCTCAAAGATATTTTTAATACAATTAGACCATTTTGTATTATAGTTATTAGATATCTGAAACAGTTTGCAACTCAATTTATTATGTGATGATTCCATCATCTTGGCCCAAAAGCCAATCATACGTACTTTAATGTTAATATTTAACGGAAATCTTCCTACTTCTCCGTATACCATGAAGTTGGGAGTCGATGTTTTCAACTTAAGAATATGTTTACAAAATTTTAAATGTAGACGTTCCAAAAGTTTATTGTCACAGAACCCCCATACCTCGCAAGCGTATAATATGATGGTTTTAATAGCTTTATCAAAAATGTCTAATTTACAGTCAATAGATAGGTTATGATTTCTACATTTAGCAATAGCACTATACATCGCCTTTAGACCCTTACTATATAATTGTTTGATATTGAACTGAGTAAAACCATTACGAGTGAAATAGATTCCAAGATATTTGAATTGCTTCACGATTTCTATATTACAACCATTATAAGTGAATTGTGTATCCCGAGACACTGTCCCTCTGCCAAAAACCATTACTTTAGTCTTATCAATATTAATTTTTAGGCGCCATAGCTTTGAATAAGTATAAAAAACATTAACTTGCTTTTGTAATTCGTCAGCAGAGTCTGCCAATAAAATGGTATCATCGGCATAAAGTAAAACACACAACTTGAGGTAAACTTGTAACTCTCTCTCCAAATTTCCCGCCAAATTAGACAAGCCTTTACAATCTCGGGATTTCAGAAACTCTTCCAAATCGTTTAAGAAGATGGAGAATAAAAATGGGGACAGATTTTCCCCTTGTCTGACTCCAGAATTACAGTTAAAAATATTAGAAATAGAGCTACCTTTAATTACTCTAGCTTTAATTCCATTATACATATCAATAAGTACCTTAAAACATTTTCCACCTATACCATTTGTTATTAACTTGTTCCACAGTCCTATTCTCCAAACACTATCGAACGCTTTTTCGAAGTCTATAAAAGCACATTACATATTTTTAAATTGTTTTGACAGTTCAATTAGGGAATATAATGAAAATATATGATCGACAGTAGAGTGTTGCCTTCGGAATCCCGCTTGATTTTCAAGTATAAGTTCAATATTTTCTGAATAATAATTTAAGCGTTCATTAATTATAGCAGTAAATAATTTACCTAGGCAACTAATGAGTGTGATCGGTCTATAATTTTTAGCATCATACCTATCTCCTTTGTTTTTGTATACAGGTATAATGTTGCCTACAAGCCAAGAATCTGGTATAGTACCAGTATCAAATATATAATTAAAAACTTTTACATATATAGGGATCATAATATTAACAATAGATTTTATATATTCGTTACAAACTAAATCTTCGCCCACAGCCTTATTATATTTCAATTTGTTAACACATTTCAATATTTCGGACGATGATATCGGTGCAATCATAAAGTTATTAGTATTCAGGTTCGATAACTCTTGAAGTTCGTTAATGGGAAGTACATGGTTAATATCACCTTCAACATCATTATTGAAATATGTGCTAAAAAATTGAATAGGTCGTCGATGTTTGCCATACACGATTTATTATTACAACTTCCTTGATTTAATATTTTCCAATATTCTTTGTGATTCTTAGATCTTGAATTATTCAATTATTTTTTATCTGTTTTTTATGTGTGTACACAGCAGATCTAAGTGTTTTACGGTAATTACGTTCCTTCTCGTATAAGTCTTCTTTAAAGACTATATCACCATATCTTTAATATAATCTTTTGGCTCTTCTATAATTCTGTCTGGCAGACTTACATTCTTTAGTGAACCAGGGTTTTTGAAATTTTTGATGTTTTTTTCTGGGGAGGGTTGTACCCAAAGCATGTCTGGCAGCATCGACGAAGATTTTGCACATTTTGCTCACAATTTCATTAATAAAATGTGGATTTACAGTTATCACACATAGTATCTACTATATTTTCTATAATTGGTAATCTTTCAGTTATGTATTCAACAAACGTTCCTTTATCATCTTCATTCCATCTTCTGGGTTTCGACAAAAAGTAATTATCACCAAAAACCTCATTAGTACTAAAATCATTACATATTTTAGACATCTGACAATAAAGATGAGAAATCATTAATTGAAAACTCATTTACTAACTTAAACAATTCTGAATTACCTATACAATAATCCACTACACTGGTATTTTTACAAGTTAATTTATCGACGTCTTTATCTTCACCCATTCGGCCATTTAGGATAAAAATATTACAATGATTACACATATCTATTAAATGTTTACCATAGTTATTACAAACTTTATCCTGTGGTCCTCTTATTTAGGTACCCCGATTTCTTCAAGTTTATAGACGTCTGAATTTTCAAAATTATCATCGTCTACCTCTATGAAGTCAGGTGAATCTGCTGTTCTACCATTAAAATCTTCAAGTAGACAAATATATTTAACATCACCACTGAGGGTCAGTAATTCATTCTCAACGTCCTCAAAACAATCTGTCGAAGAGTAAATAGAATTAGCAGGGGGTATGTAAATTATACCAAACAATACGTTGCCTTCACAGTTCAGGAGAGGGCTGTTCATTTTAATCCATCATAAATACAGTGTAGCCCTCAATGTCAATTGAGTCTGCGCTATCAGTCTTAGACTCGGTGATACAAATCATATCGTATTGTTCTACATATTCAATAAATTCTGGACATTTCAGTTTATTTACGAGACCGTTTACATTAATATTAATTATTTTAAAAGTAATATCTTTAGAACATCTGTGCGATTCTCCCTCCGCGTATCCCTAGACAGTTTTAACAGATGTTTCTTCAAGGGATCGGGGTGTAGAGGGATTAATACCACGTCGAGGGTTAAGTGACGTACTGAATCTAGAGTTCCCGGAAGTAAACCTCCCGCGTTTAGCTGGGGGAGTTACTCTCGATGTGTTGGAACCGGGTGTGGTTGATCGTGTTACCATATGGTTAGATGCCGTAATGTCACTAAACGTCAGACGCGAGGTCGTATTGCGTGATATGCCACTCGCTCTCGGAACACTATCACTCTCGTCTGTTGTAGTATTGTCCGTATACAGACGTCCATCTACGATCAGCCTGTCCCGGACTAGCTTAGCTCGATTACCTTTACGCCGCAGTTCTTTAAGTTTGGGTATAGCGTCCTCCGCTTCTCTTCAATTTCGGGAGGGAATTGTTCGTTAATATAGTAAGATGTTCCTTTAAGTTTCCTGGCATTGTTCAAAACATCGGACCTCTCTTGGTTATACAGGAATCTCGCAACTATGTGTCTATGTTTCCCTCTCACGAACTTTCCAAACCTGTGAACGTTACCAAGTTCCACTTGGGAAATTCCCAATTCCACATTCAGGAAGTCTCGTAGTACAGACTCCGTGTCTTCATCATCATCCTCTCGCAGACCACTGAACACTAAATTGTTCTTCATAGAGCGCCACTTCAATTCTATAACACTATTTTTAAGATCTTCCTTTTCGGCCTGTAATTTACTAAAAGATTCCTGTAATTCATTCACTTTAGCATGTGCATTGGACGGAATAGATAAGGTACGATGCATACATTGTAATTCCTTTGAGTGTTTATCTGTAGTAACTTTCATTAGATCAAACATCGCTAATTGCTCGACAGCTCATTTCCATTTCAGCGTTCCTCCCTTTCAGGTCAGAAATCTCGCTTTCAAGGGAGTTAACTTTCAGACTAAGTGAGCTAAGCGAGTTCTGGACAGTGGTAAGCTTGTTCTCTATGGGCTCCAACCGTTGGAGTCGTGTATCGATATGCTGTATAAGTTCAATAATCTTATTCAATTGTGTCGTCGAATCATTACCAAACCGATGATATTGGAGTACTAGCCATGACACGTGTGTACACGCTCACCGCGTGAAAGGAAACAAACAGGATCGATAGAGCGTGACGAAGTTACCGCTATTGGGTCAGTACAGACAATGGGCCTAGGTAATAGAGTTCGACTCCTCAGTGTATATAGCAATACAACACTCACATCATAAAAAGCTTTACGGAACACCCCGTCAGGACATGTCAGTTCCAACCTACTGACCAATCAGTATCCGATGTTTATTTAACGTTGCGTACATACAACAAACACACAGAGTAAAGTCACATTTAAACCCCTTTCAAATGCTTATACAACTGTATAGCGGGAAAACGGCTACATCTGAGTACTTCTACACGCGTATCTAGACAAGTCTATAGGTCTGTTATAAACCATTCCTTAAATTACAGGGCAGAAGCATGTATTGTCAAACACGTGTAGGATTTTTTGAGCCTGTCTGAAATATCTACCAACACGATTTATACAATATATTTGCATTAGTGTCAATATATGCAAGGCTTGCTGGACATTACGGAACTAATTTCGATAGATCTGTACTTGGAACAGAAATCATATTTCTAAGTAGCTGACCTACAAAAAAGCACATCTACGGTAAGTACTTGCCAACTGGTGTTTTTCAATACTTTTTATGGATTTGCATCTTAAGTGGTATACATAAGTTATTACAATGTTCTTCATATAGAAATGTTGACTAACAAACAAACATCATATGTAACCCTAACTAGACAAACAGTTAATTCATCTGAAAATGCTTTAGGCTTTGAGATATTTTCCGGTAATTACATTTTTTGTTATACATTTTATGTATTAAGACCTTAATTCTATTGTTATTTACCGAGATATTGATAACAATTTCATTTCTTGAAAGCCATACCTTATTTTAAAGAAAAAAAAAATATGAAAAATGAAAAGAAAGAAAAAGACGGTAGGTCAGTGTGTTCGTTATACAGCTTTTCACTATAAAACATTGTCTTTTTTCCATATTGTTAATACTATGTGATATCTTAGAGTATTCATCATCATCTGTTCCTTTCTGATTTAACACTTGGTATTGTTTTCTTGAAGCGGCTATTACCTTAGATTTCAACATCGGGAAATTGAGAATTCGGCTTATGAATAATAAAATGTATCCATGATAAAGCGATACACTACACTACAATACAATACAATACAACACAATACAATACAATACAATACAATACAATACAATACAATACAATACAATACAATACAATACAATACAATAATATTTTATTAAGAAGTGTCACATGTCAATTCACATCACATATAAAATAAAACAAATAGTATCTAGAATTAACCACATTTATAAAATTGACACCCAGTCTATTAAGGCTTATGAGACACTGTATAGTATGAAATATGGTACCAACATGGCTAAACTAGTACAATGTATAGCTACATGAATATCGTAAGAAAACAAAGTATTAAAAGGACATTCTTCTACGATACATCTTGTGTACAGTACTTGCTACAAGGTATTGCAAATTGGGTTCATTCATTAAAACATTGAGCTTCTGCGTACTGTTTAAATAGTTAAAACCTGAACGATACAGTTCAGCTATTGTAAGAAGATGAACTCTGATATCTGAATAAAAATCACATACAACTAAAAAATGACATTCGTCCTCAATACAATTTAAATCGCACAATGTACAAATTCTAATTTCTAATGGTATTTTAGGACGAGAATACCGACCTGTTTCAATATTAAGCTTTAAATTACCGCTACGAAGTCTCGCTAGAGCCTCTTTATATCTGAAATCCATAATACTAGAGGCATACTTTTCCGTATAATTACTAGATTGAAATAACCTATACGTTCTTAGCTTATTACCGTTATTACACCTACGGTCATCATATAGTTCATTATACCAATTACGATTATCAACATTTATAAAATGATTCTTGACTGCCTTTATACATTCTTTGGCAGATATTGTAGAACATGTAAGTAGGTTATATAAGTTATTGTCCCTTAGGAGTTTAATAACTCTGTTCTCCCAGCTGCGATTGACAGAAACAGACCAAATGTGTATTTTCTTGGGTAATCTAACCTCATCCAAGAATTTTTAATTTATCCACAGTCTACAGACTTCAACTTTTTGGTTCACTTCACAAGAGTTCCACCCAAGGTCGCCTCGTGCGGCGATGTTAGAATCGTTTTCCCCAGTTCCGAGGAAATATCTACACGCATGGTTTTGAACTGTTTGAACGAAGCGATATTTGTTATGTCCCCATATCGCACTACAATAAAAGAGTACAGGTTCCACAAGTGACTTGTAAAGTTGTCTAAAAACTGCTAGTGACATCCCTCCTGCGAATTTTGATTTCGTTATAACTGCACTTAATGCTCTATTTGCTGATTTGGCTAGTTCGCGCACAGATATCGACAAATCCAGGTGCTCTGTAAACCAGAATCCCAAGTATCGGTACCGATCAATATAATCAATATCGATATCGCCACACTTAAATTTGAAGAGAGAACGTTGAGATGAAGGATTTCTGAAATGGATCACTTTAGTTTTATCCTTGTTGATCAGTAGTCGCCACTTTCTACACCAGTGATTTAGGCACTGGAGCATCCGTTGAAGAGAGAGTTCATCCGCTGCTAGTAGCGCAATATCGTCCGCGTACATCAAGAGCGAGATTATATAGTCGGCGTATATCGCACCACATTGTAGAGCCTTAATATCACTCGCCAGATCGTTCACGTAGATTGAGAAAAGAGCAGGAGAAATATTACACCCCTGTTTTACGCCCTGTGTGACGTTGAACCAATCTGTGACGTAATGATATAAACGTATTGCACATCTGACGTCACTATATAACGATTTGACGGCGTTCATGAAAGCTCCCTCGATGCCGATTGCATATAATTTGTACCATAAACAATCCCGATTTACAGTGTCGAACGCCTTGCGTATATCCACAAAGCATACAAAAGTACAAAGTTTTTTCCAATTTCCTGTTGTTGACTGTGTTTTAAAGCGAGTAGATGTGATCAAGACAGTTTCTTTTTTGCCTAAAACCATTTTGTTCCTCTACTAGTACATCATGCATTTCTAGCCATTTGTTTAATCTCCGACCTAGTACATCTGTGTAGATTTTACAAGGAATAGATAGTAATGAGATCCCACGATAACTAAGAGGGTCTGTAGGATCCTTGTTGTCTGATTTCGGAATAGGCTGTATTATTCCTGATGACCAGTCACATGGTATCTCTCCATTAACGAAACAATGGGTAAAAATTTTTAGAAGAATGTCAACACATGTATCATTGCGCAGAACATCCGCTGGAATCTTGTCGAAATTTTCTTAGTTTTGCTCTCGCCTACAACGCCAAATTTGTTTTTTTTTTTTTTACATATTTTTGGCGTCGGAATATTGTTTATCTTGACTATTGTTTATAAACATGTTCACGCTCGGTTTATTACGAAGAAAGCCGAGTTGATCACATGGCTTGTCACATGACGAAGTCATTTACTTTCAAACTGGACGTAGGCAAAGGTAAGGTAATTGACATGAACACACTTATTCACAGTACTGTGTCAAACCCTGCATTCGCCTCATCTATTGCACCAGTGTGGGTCGAAGCCATGACTCCTCATTTCAAATCTATGTTTAAAACCATAGCTGCCGAAGCACTTGATGAAGTCATCGAACCACTTAAGCGCACCATTAGTACCCATTCTGACCAGTTGAAAGAACAGTCTATTCAGATTTCTGAACTAAAACTGGAAAATACAAAATTACACGACCAATACCGTACACTACAGAACAAAATTGAGTTTTGTGAATCTGAAATAGAAGACCTTGAACAGTATGGAAGGCGAAACTCTTTGAGATTCCATAATGTTAAATTGACAAGTGACAAATGTTCCAACTCGGACCCCGTCGTCGTATCTATATGCAAACGGATGAATGTTGACATAACTGAAGATGTCATATTCTAGGGAAGGCTAGAGATGGTAAATACCAAGTCATTTGCCGATTCCGAAATTGGAAGGTCAAAAACCAAGTGTATCGTGCAAAGAAGTCCCTGAAGCACCATCCTGACAAACTGTTTGTTACAGAGGACCTCACCATATACCGCCAATCTGTCATGAAAGAACTGTCGTCTGCCAAAGCACAAGGCAAGTTAGAATCATTCTGGACCAATGATGGCAGAATATTCGTAAAACTTTATGGCCGCCCCTCAAAAATCCTCATCAAATCTCACAGTGACCTTCAAAATTATCTTCCACAATAGCGTGCATCTTCCTCCAGGATAACATTGACTTTGATTTACACAGATTATATCTACCAGATTTTTTGTGTACAAAGTATAATGTACAGAAAGTGTAATTACCAATATCTATTTGTATACTAAGTACCAGTTACATAAAGTATGATTTCCAGCACACAGCTGTGTACAACTAATCTTTACATAAAGTATGATTATCAGTTTATATCTGTGTACAAAGTTCCATTTACACAAAGTAAGATAAAAGCAGTATATATTTTATTACAAAGTATCATTAACTCAAAGTCTGATTGATATATTTGTGTACAAAGTTCCATTTACACAAAGTAAGATAAAAGCAGTATATATTTGTGTACAAAGTATTGTTTACACAAAGTATCTATCTGTGTACAAAGTATCATTTACACAAAGTATGATTATCAGTATCTATCTGTGTACAAAGTATCATTTACACAAAGTCTAATTATCAGTATATATTTGTGTACAAAGTATTGTTTACACAAATTATCTATCTGTGTACAAAGTATCATTTACACAAAGTCTGATTATCAGTATCTATCTGTGTACAAAGTATCATTTACACCAAGTCTGATTATCAGTATATATCTGTGTACAAAGTATCATTTACAAAAAGTATGATTACCAGTATATATATGTGTACAAAGTATCATTTACACAAAGTCTGATTATCAGTATATATTTGTGTGTATTGTACAAAGTATTGTTTACACAAAGTCTGATTATCAGTATATATCTGTGTACAAAGTATCATTTACACAAAGTCTGATTATCAGTATATATCTGTGTACAAAGTATTGTTTACACAAAGTCTGATTATCAGTATATATTTGTGTACAAAGTATCATTTACACAAAGTCTGATTATCAGTATATATCTGTGTACAAAGTATCATTTACACAAAGTCTGATTACCAGTATATATCTGTGTACAAAGTATCATTTACACAAAGTCTGATTATCAGTATCTATTTGTGTGTACAAAGTATATATCTGTGTCATTTACACAAAGTCTGATTATCAGTATATATCTGTGTACAAAGTATCATTTACACAAAGTCTGATATATCTGTGTACAGTATATATCAGTATGTGTACAAAGTATCATTTACACAAAGTCTGATATATCTGTGTACAGTATATATCAGTATGTGTACAAAGTATCATTTACACAAAGTCTGATTATCAGTATATATCTGTGTACAAAGTATTGTTTATATCAGTATATATCTGTGTACAAAGTATTATTTACACAAAGTCTGATTATCAGTATATATCTGTGTACAAAGTATCATTTACACAAAGTCTGATTATCAGTATATATCTGTGTACAAAGTATCATTTACACAAAGTCTGATTACCAGTATATATTTGTGTACAAAGTATCATTTACACAAAGTCTGATTACCAGTATATATCTGTGTACAAAGTATCATTTACACAAAGTCTGATTATCAGTATATATCTGTGTACAAAGTATCATTTACACAAAGTCTGATTATCAGTATATATCTGTGTACAAAGTATCATTTACACAAAGATTATCAGTATATATCTGTGTACAAAGTATCATTTACACTGATTATCAGTATATAAAGTCTGATTATCAGTATATATCTGTGTACAAAGTATCATTTACACAAAGTCTGATTATCAGTATATATCTGTGTACAAGTATTATTTACACAAAGTATATCTGTGTACAAAGTATCATTTACACAAAGTCTGATTATCAGTATATATCTGTGTACAAAGTATCATTTACACAGTATATATCTGTGTACAAAGTATTGATTACACAAAGTATCAGTATATCTGTGTACAAAGTATCATTTACACAAAGTCTGATTATCAGTATATATCTGTGTGTACAAAGTATATATCTGTGTACAAAGTATCATTTACACACAAAGTATACACAAAGTCTGATTACCAGTATCTATCTGTGTACAAAGTATCATTTACACAAAGTCTGATTACCAGTATCTATCTGTGTACAAAGTACCATTTACACAAAGTAAGATATAAGCAGTATATAATTAATTACAAAGTATCCTTTACTCAAAGTATGAATATCAGTATATATCTGTGTATATATCATTTGTGTACATTTACACAAAGTATATATCTGTGTACAAAGTATCATTTACACAAAGTATCTATCTGTGTACAAAGTATCATTTACACAAAGTATGATTATCAGTATCTATCTGTGTACAAAGTATCATTTACACAAAGTCTGATTATCAGTATCTATCTGTGTACAAAGTATCATTTACACAAAGTCTGATTACCAGTATATATCTGTGTACAAAGTATCATTTACACAAAGTCTGATTACCAGTATATATCTGTGTACAAAGTACAGTTTACACAAAGTATTAAAGTATATATCTGTGTACAAAGTATCATTTACACAAAGTCTGATTATCAGTATATATCTTGTGTATCATTTACACAAAGATTATCAGTATATATCTGTGTACAAAGTATCATTTGTTGATTACACAGTATATATCTGTGTACAAAGTATCATTTACAAAGTCTGATTACCAGTACAAATCAGTATGTGTACAAAGTATCATTTACACAAAGTCTGATTATCAGTATATATCTGTGTACAAAGTATCATTTACACAAAGTCTGATTATCAGTATATATCTGTACAAAGTATCATTTACACAAAGTATCATTTACACAAAGTCTGATTACCAGTATATATCTGTGTACAAAGTATCATTTACACAAAGTCTGATTACCAGTATATATTTGTGTACAAAGTATCATTTACACAAAGTCTGATTATCAGTATATATCTGTGTACAAAGTATCATTTACACAAAGTCTGATTACCAGTATATATCTGTGTACAAAGTATCATTTACACAAAGTATCTATCTGTGTACAAAGTATCATTTACACAAAGTATCTATCTGTGTACAAAGTATCATTTACACAAAGTCTGATTATCAGTATATATCTGTGTACAAAGTACCATTTACACAGTATATATCAAAGTAGTTTAGTATATCTGTGTACAAAGTATCATTTACACAAAGTCTGATTACCAGTATATATCTACACAAACTGATTATCAGTGTACAAAGTACACAAAGTATCTATGTACAAAGTATCATTTACACAAAGTCTGATTACCAGTATTATCAAAGTATCATTTATATATCTGTGTACAAAGTATCATTTACACAAAGTCTGTATTACTGTGTACAAAGTATCATTTACACAAAGTATCTATCTGTGTACAAAGTATCATTTACACAAAGTCTGATTACCAGTATATATCTGTGTACAAAGTATTGTTTACACAAAGTATCTATCTGTGTACAAAGTATCATTTACACAAAGTCTGATTACCAGTATATATCTGTGTACAAAGTATCATTTACACAAAGTCTGATGATCAGTATATATCTGTGTACAAAGTATTGTTTACACAAAGTCTGATTATCAGTATATATCGGTGTACAAAGTATCATTTACACAAAGATTATCAGTATATATCTGTGTACAAAGTATCATTTACACAAAGTATCAGTATATATCTGTGTACAAAGTATCATTTACACAAAGTCTGATTACCAGTATATATTTGTGTACAAAGTATCATTTACACAAAGTCTGATTATCAGTATATATCTGTGTACAAAGTATCATTTACACAAAGTCTGATTACCAGTATATATCTGTGTACAAAGTATTGTTTACACAAAGTCTGATTATCAGTATATATCGGTGTACAAAGTATCATTTACACAAAGTATCTATCTGTGTACAAAGTATCATTGACACAAAGTATCTATCTGTGTACAAAGTATCATTTACACAAAGTCTGATTACCAGTATATATCTGTGTACAAAGTATCATTTACACGAAGTATGATTATCAGTATATATCTGTGTACATAGTATCATTTACACGAAGTAGGATTATCAATACATGTCTAGTGTTATCTATCTGTGAACTTATTGTAACGTACACTAGGTGTAATTACCAGTGTGATTATCAGTGTACTATAGATTGTATACAGATTTGTTTATCAATAGCTATATTTTGTCATGTTATGCTATGTTTGATTTATCGATTTTGTAAACTTGCCAAACTTCATAATCTCATGGAATTTTTAAACATCATTTTAATGAATTTAATTTATTTCTCCGTTACCTTCATCTACATGTTCTCTAATTTTTGCTTCATTTGCCCATCCTATCATCTATTTACCTTCATCTCCTTTGTATGCGAGTGTCTTGACTGTTTTCAATGCACGTATGTTTTGTTCATTGATTGACGATCATGGGTAATGATTTAAATCAATATCGAGCGGCTATCGGTAGTTTTTACCATCGCACTCATGCTGTAAAAATATCGCAACATTTTTTTTCTTCCATCTTTATTTTGAAAATTTTTACAACAAATGCAGGTCTGTTGCCAAATTAATCGGGAACACACTTTTATTAGCTATTAATGTGTTGTTGTCTGGTTTAACAGATAATTTTTGTTTTCTATTAATTCTTCAGCTCCTTCTTCTAACCTGTAATGACGTCCATCCTAATCCCGGTCCCCCAACACAAAATACCTGTACTGATATATCTATTTTTCATCTCAACATTCGTAGCATAAGAAATAAATTAAGCCAGTTAGAAAATTTAGCATCCGAATATGATATTGTCTGTGCGTTGAGACTCACCTCGATCAATCCATAGCAGACTCTCATGTTCTCCTATGTGGTTATGATCTATACCGTAAAGATCGGGGAAGTCCGGGAAGGTGGGGGGTAGCTGTTTATACATCCAGTTTCCTGTGCACTCGTCGTAGAGCTGATTTGGAATTCGGGGTGGGCGAAGTTATTTGGATAGAGATCCAGCTTCCAGGGAAGAAATACCTTTTATGCACTTTATACAGACCTCCAAACACTGTAAACACTTTCTGGAATCAGTTTCGCTTTTCGTTAAAAACTGCTATCCATGAAATTCCGTATATTATTATTGTTGGTGATATCAATGTTGACCTTTTGACAGTAGAAAACACCCATGCTATAGTAGACATAATTCACTCCTTCCATCTAAAAAATCTTATACAACAACCGACGAGAACGACTCAAACTTCTTCCACCCTGATTGACCCGATATTTGTGACAGACACGTGTATCACGACATTCTCCGACGTAATCGACACGAACGAACTGTCCGACCACAAGGCAACAACGATAGAACTGACCGTAGGGACTGAAATTACAAAGACCTATAAACGAAAAATAATATGTTATAATGAGGCTAATTACGAACTCTTTAACGATAAACTAGAAAACATTGACTGGGAAATTTTTTTTCGACGACGCACTCCCCAGATGACATGTGTAAAAATTCACTAAAAAGTATTTAGATATAGCTGGGGAGTGTATACCGACGAAGACTGTAACGATTCGGCCGAATGACAAGCCCTGGTTTAATTCAGATTTACGACGCGAAATAAGAAAAAGACATAGACTATTGAAAAAATTCAAAACAAATCGAACACCAGGCAATCTAAATAGTTTTCGGAGACAACGTAATCATGTTAACAATTTAAAAAGGCTAACAAAAGAATTATTTTTTTCGGACATAAATAGAATTTTAGATCGCTACTCTAATTCGGACCCTAAAAATGTTTGGAAAATTGTACGCAGATTATCAAAATCTGCTGATACAACGAACTTGATACCTCCGCTTTTAAACGACAATACTGGTCATCTTGAATTTACAGACGAAGGTAAAGCAAATATTTTAAATGATTATTTTGTCTCTGTATCAACCATTAACGACACAAACATAGATTTACCAGAAGTAGAGTTACGGACGGACGCTACTATATCGGACATACCATTTCAACTTAGTGACATAACGGACGTTCTTAAATCGTTAGATATCAATAAAGCCGTAGGTAACGATGAAATCAGCCATCATATGTTCAAAAATACAGCTCTGTCGATATCTTTCCCATTGTCAGCAATATTTAGATCTTCACTGGACACTGGAAATTAGCCAAAGTTATGCCGCTATTTAAAAAGGGTGATAAAAAATTCTTCTAATTATAGATCTATAGCTTTATTATGTACCATTGGAAACGTTTTTGAACGTATTGTTGTAAAATATTTAAATAACTATCCAATTACTAATTCGTTAATATATGAATATCAATCAGGTTTTCAGCCTGGTCATTCGACCGCCCATCAAATGATTGAAATTTATCACACTATATGTGAAAATCTTGAAAAAATGAAACCAACTTGTTTAGTTTTTTGTGACATTTCTAAGGCGTTCGATCATGTGTGGCACAGGGGACTGAATGTTAAACTAGCAAATTATTGAGTAAGTAGGAAACTATTGAATTGGTTAAATAACTATGTAGGTGATAGAACGCAACAGGTCTTTGTTGGAAATAGGTTTTAGGTCCTTTACTGTTTATTATATACATAAATGATATTACTGATAGCCTTGAAAGCCTTTCAAAATTATTTGCAGACGATACCTCTTTATTATTTTCTGATAATTCTCTGATGACCATCGAAACTAAAATCAATAACGATCTGGTAAAAATTCAAAATTGGGCAGAAAAATGGCTAGTTAGATTTAACTCACTAAAACAGAGGCTTTACTCATTTCCAACACAAATACGATTATAATATAGACGTAACCTTTAATAATGTAAGTGTTGAATTTGTAGACCATCATTAACACCTGGGAGTAATGTTAAATGAAAACTGTAAATGGACTAAACACATTGAAAATGTATGTACTAATATTTCTAAACAGTTAAATGTTCTTCGTAAGCTCAAATATATACTTAATAGACAAACTTTATATAAGATTTACAAAACTTTTATTCTACCATTGTTTGAGTATAGCTGTGAAGTTTGGGACGGGTGCACTCTCAGCGATGCAGACAAACGCGAAAAACTGCAGTTAGAAGCTGCCAGAATCAAAACCGGTCTACCATCTTACGCCAGTAGGGAATCCCTTTATTTTGAAAGTGGGCTAGGACCATTGTCTGAAAGACGAACTCGAAGGAAGTTACAGTTATTTTACAAAATTACTAACAATCTAACACCAAGTTACTTGTCTTCCTTACTACCACCGATAGTTTCCGAAAATTCATCTTACAATCTTCGTAATGCACATAATTTTTCGTTACCAAATTTCCAACTACAATTAACAAACTCATCTTTCTTCCCCTCCACTATTAGGCTCTGGAATCAGCTCGATTTAGAAATAAGGCAAAGTATATCATGCCAATCTTTTAAAAACTCCCTTAAACGCAACATAACTGTTCCAAACTTCTATCATTTCGGCGATAGGAAAAAAATATACTCCACGTTAGACTCCGAAATCATGCCAGCACTCTAAATAAATTATCGACACTGTCAATGTGGACACCCTATTGAAGACACCTTTCACTATTTCTTTGTCTGTAACAACTATGTTAATCAGAGACTTATTTTATTACGTGAATTA
Source organism: Ylistrum balloti (assembly GCF_031769215.1). NCBI lineage: Eukaryota > Metazoa > Mollusca > Bivalvia > Pectinida > Pectinidae > Ylistrum > Ylistrum balloti. The sequence continues at coordinate 454,765 of NW_026781887.1, forward strand.
AATAGTTATATTCCGATTGACCTGCATCTGCTCTTACATGGTAACGACAATCTATCTGCAAATGATAATTTTAGAATAAGTCAAGTCACTCAACGGTATATTATAGACTCTAATAGATTTTGATTTCCTTCTCTTTCTTATATACTTTTTTACCCCGTTTATTTATAATATTGTTGCTAATACCAACATATATTACCGTTGATATATGATTATAATTAATGTACATAAACATAATTATTGGTCTCTATGTTGGCACCAAGGGTGTGTATCAGAAGAAAGAGGAGAAAGCATTACGTGATGAACATTAGAAAAGTTAGAAAGCAATGTACAGTGAACAGTTCATGGTGTTGTCCTTCTCTCTCTCTCTCTCTCTCTCTCCCTCCCTCTCTCTCTCTCTCTCTCTCTCTCTCTCTGATACATTTGTCATTTAAACATGCCACCTTGTATATTTGTTTGTACAATAGTTTTCAGGAAAGGGCTTAATATAAGTTGGCCAATTTGTGCCCAATCCCAATGTATATATTGATACAATAAAATATGTTTAAATAAAAAAAATCAAAAATTTACTTCCAACGCAAAGAAAAAATGGATTACGAGGAAAGTAAACAAACGCAGATGTCAAATGTATGACACTTGCTTTTGCGCCTTTCTGCTGATTCTTCTTTGCAGTAAATGCTTCAATAGTGTTATAATATATAATTTTAACAATCAATCTTACTAATTCGTTTTGTTTGGGCTTGTTGTGCGAGAATTATCTATGTCAATCGCTGGCGCTAAACTAGTGGGGCCCCATAGGGGGTAATTACAATCGGACAAGGAAAAAAACTCATTGTGCAGAAATGTACAGGAATTGATACTTTGTCTGTACACGTTAATAAATATTACACTGTTTATTATGAAGGCTGTTTATCATCACGGTTGTTATTATTTCAGTAACACCAGTGCCGTCATATTCTTTTTTAAAAATGCATTTCAAAAGAAAAGTCGTGTAAATCTTGACTCAACGCTTTTCGCTTCTGGAATAGTAACTGCACACATTTTAGCATTACGTCTTATTTCCTAATACTACTGTCATCATATCTATTCTATATAGGTCTTTAAAGTCAGGTGGCAGTTCAGACCCATGGGCCTGTTGTTAATGATTGGACTTGCTCCATGTCCGTTGTGTTGAAAATACAGCAAATTCTTTGATATTGTTCTTATTGTTTATGAATAACTGAATTTTGTTCTAATTTTGTCTGAAGTATCCATAGATTAAGAGAACTTAATTTAGTATAACGATGTTCAGAGCCTCAGAAGGGAAATAAATATGAAAATTTCAAATGTTTTTATTCGGCAATACAAGCCCTAAGGGCCTTATGTCTTCGTTTGGGACAAATGTATTTCAGACCAATTTTGTCTGAATCAACCAATGGTGAATGAGAACAATTGACCAAATGAAATTATCCATATGTAAGCTGTCTTCTCATATTATTGATCATGTGCTGGCATATACTGTTTTTTATCCATTTATCACAGGTTATACCTGTGTACACCTATCTTTCCCATAACTCATAAAACAAGAGGCATGTTTCCATTTGTTATTTATTCTGAATTGAAATGGATTCATACCTTCTCGATTATATCAATTATTTCCTTTCGACTGTGTAGTTAATAAATCAAGATACATTAAAATATCAAAATTTAATTGGCGAATTAAAATCAAAACAGTTTAAACAGCTGAATAAAACATACTCATTTCTATGCGACAGTGATGATTAAAAAAACCACTATAAGTCAACATAAGGTGTACTGTGAACTTACAGATTTCTCTGCTAATGATAACCCAACCGCCGCTTCGGTTAGGCACTGATGACATGGAGCTCTGGAGCCTTCTGTTGTCAGCATCGTCAGGTGAATTCCAACCATCATCGGCCGTTTCGACCCCTATTCCACGACGTCCTCTGGTTGGCGGGTCAGCAGTGGTGATCACTCACTGCTTACTGTTGTCTGGGCTCCAGTTTGGCTCATCTCTTCTACACCATAGCCAGCATGATGCTCTCTCAGCCCTTTCAGCCAAGGTCTTAATAGCTGCTTTCCTCTTTGCTCCTGTCAGTCCCAATTTCTGGAACATCTTCCATACTGGCACCGACCTCTACTGGAAACAGCCATGTGTTCCATCCCTTATGACTGCACAGCTCTGCTAGCTCTTGGTATTTGCCAGCTTTCTTCTCGTGTGCCTCATCACACTTTTCTTCCCATGGAACTGTCAGCTCCACCAAGATGACCTGGCGTTGTTGCGACCATATCACAATGTCTGGCCTCAGAGTGGTTTGCACTACATCAGGAAAGGCGAGACGCTTGTTGAGGTCTACTCTCATTTCCCAGGATGGTGCTTGGCTGAGAACATTCACATGATATGCAGTAGTAGTTGGTGGTCCCTTCTCTCCAGCTCTCACAAACTGTATGTGAAGTTTATGAGGTTCTATCAGTGACCTCTTCTGACGCCGCCCCTTTTCCAAAATATCTGCTTAGAACCTGGTCATGACGCTATCTGTACCGTCCCTGCTGGAGGGCTACTCTACAGCCTGATAGGATATGTTCAAGTGTGCCTCTTCCACCGCACAAGGAACAAGTTGGATCTTCCAGAAGACCCTACCTTCACAAGTTACTTGGAGATGGCAGTGTGTCATACACAGATCTGAGCATAAAGGATATCCTGAGAGGTTTCCATTTTCTGTCCATGTAATCTTGCGTTCCGGAAGATTCCACCGCGTCCATGATCCTTTCTGTCCTAACTCAACTGCTCTACTCTGATCTCACCACAGATACAATTCTGTCTCTCTTTTCCTTGCCTTCTGCTTTGCTCCACTGCTGGAAGTGATCGACTCCCAATCCTCGTCTACCAACACAGATGTTTCCCACGATGTCTTGTAACTCCAGCGTATTCTCAGCTTTGCTGACTGTAGCACCAGCTGACCATTTCCGGTCTGTCCTTGTGACCACTCCAGCTTTCTGTATCTTGATGTCTTTGGAGTCCTTCAGGGTCATAACCAATCTACACTTGGCCACCTTTAATTCTTCCACCATGGAGGACAATGGTAACTGCAACTGAGATGTCTTGATGTACAGACCAACTGCCGTGAAACTAGGTGGTACTCCCAGCCATGATCGTAACTTCCTGCTGGTACATCTCTCCAAGGTTTCAATTGCTGTCAGTGGTAGCTCATACAGCATCAGGTTCCAAGACAGTCTACTGAATCTTCTTCGCAATAAACTTCCCATTTACATCACTTCCTAAGTGATCTCCCTTAAACCATGGACGTTGGTTGACTCACCAATTGTCCCGTGTCTAAATTGGTCTAGAAAGGTGCTATTCACTTGCGTGTCGTTCGTAAAATGATATCCTAATACATGATTCATAGCCAACTGAGCACAAGGACTTCTTGTAGGTTTCAGGGGAGTTCAGAGTAAATCTTTCTCTTAAGATTTTGCTTTTTAGGCGATTTTGAGTTTGAATTAAAGTCTGTTGACATTTAGTATTTTCTTTATTGTACTTGTTCAAAACATTGATATCAAGACCTAAAATTGTTTTTGAATGCAAGCATATAACGAAGACTGTACAAAAGAAACACAACTGAACTACACATTGATGGAAATATACTAACACGAAAAAGAAACGCCGGGTACACTAAATATACTACAAATGATTTATTGCTTGGCCTAGAATAATGACACTCGGTCAGGTTGATGTGTTGTTCGCGGTCACTAGGTACACGTGTTTAAAATCACACAATACCTGACCTCCGCGCTCCGTGCAAGGCACGTGCTAAAATACAAGAATCCCGTGCAGGGGAAGGTCATTGAGTTCGCCAATGGAAATTTTCAGTCTATTTGATACTGTTCAAGTATTCGGATTGATTTTTCAAAGTTTGATTCGAATTAAGCAATTCACATCCATGCCACGATTGACGGAAGTCCAGCGGGGACAGGCTATAGGAATGCCTTTGCTGGGTCAGGGCCAACTTCAGGTTGCTGCACATTTTGGTGTGCATATTCGGACAATTCAACGTCTTGTCCAACGTGTGCGAGTGACGGGGAGGGTCATCGACCGACCGCGAAGTGGACGTCCGCGCGTCACGACGCCACATCAGGATCGGTTTATAAGACTTTCTCACTTACGTAATCGCCATCTCACAGCTACCGAAACTGCAAATAACACTATAGACAGTCATAACCGCCATATTCATCCTGATACGGTTCGAAACCGATTACGCGTCAATGGCCTAAGAGCCCGACGTCCCTATGTTGGTCTGCCCCTAACTCCTGCGCGTCGCCAACGCCGATTGGCTTGGTTACAAGCACACTCGCCCAGAAATTTTCCTATGAGGCAATGGAGACGGGTATTCTTTACTGACGAATCCCGGTTCACTCTCTACCGTTCGGACGGGCGACGTCGTGTATATCGACGTCGAGGGGAACGTTACACCGACGCGTGCGTCGCTGAGCGGGATAGGTTGGGCGGTGGTTCAGTATGTGTTTGGGTCGGTATCTCCTATGAGTTTAAATCACCCCTGATCGTGATTGACGGTAATTTAACGGGTGTAAGGTATAGAGACGAAATCCTTCGCCCAGTTGCCGTGCCATGTGTGCAAGCACGGAACCTGATATTCCAGCAAGACAATGCCCGGCCCAATGTCGCTAGAGTTTGTCAGCAATTTCTTGCCAACAATAACGTAATCCCAATCGATTGGTCAGCATTCAGCCCAGATTTGTCTCCAATTGAGCATTTGTGGGACGAATTGGATAGGAGAGTTAGGAGACGTCCAAATGCCCCCACTAATCTGGTCCAGCTCACACGTGCCTTGCATGAAAAATGGAATAACATCCCCATTTTAAGGGTTAACTGCCTGATGAATTCCATGCATAGAAGAATCAGGGCTGCGACAGCTGCGCATGGAGGACACACAAGATAGTGAAATGTCCGGCCGAGTTGCGCTATACAAGTAGGGTCATCGCTAAAAGGGGGATATTTTTGGCATAATTAGCATTGATAATCGATAGAACCTTCAACAAATGGTTCCAAACAGATGAAATTGTATACAAAAATGAATGAAATAATGTAACATTAAATTATATAATTTAAAAGAATCTTTTTAGGTTACACGGCGTTTCTTTTTCGTTTTAGTATATTTTAGATAGTCGCAGTAGAGACAAACGATGAATAAAACTGCCTTATACAGCTACTTAATTTTCCTAAGGCTCTTCAGTGAGGTTAAGGGCCTAAATTATGAAGCCAGGAGGCAATTAAGAAAAATCCGAAAAGTCGAAATAGATATCAGAACCTAGAGAAAATGTGCACAAGCATAAGAATTCAATATATTTCTTAATGTTCTGATTATTTTAGTCAGGTATGTGTGTATATTCTGCATCGTGATTCTATTAAAATGATTTTAAATATTAAAAGGTTACGGCAAACTTCGGGGACTAAAATCCACCAACAGTGTCTACTACCTCCTCATTTTAGTATTTGAATACTTTAACTCACTAAATTATTTGCTGTAGAATCCGTTAACTGGTATTTCATGTCAGGTTTTGAAGCCGTTTAAAAATCCATCTGTAAACATGTAAAACTGAATTCAGCTCTTAGTAATGACTATTTACCATATTTACATTATACCTTCTTCACTATATAACAATAACTTTTGAATTTGCTGAAGATGAAAGTAAATCTTTATCATGAAATCATTAAATACATTGTATCAGAAGATTAAAAGATGAATGTTTATCACTGTTCATATGACGTAAATACAAACTATTTACATTAGATTAAGATGTCATTTCCTTAGTTCATATTCCATATAAAAATTACTGCAGATACACGATGCATTTGAAGAGCTTTTAATCAAACTAACAAATACTTTTACTTGTCATTTGTAGTTTCCTGTGTGGATCCTGTGAATCAATATGTCTAGAAGGTGTACTACGTTGAGATGGAACATCAGGGCTTTTCTAGGAATGAAGAGCAAACTTTTTTGTTTCATTATCTTCTATGGAATTTTCGCCTACATTTTCCTGACGAGGACATGTACAGATATAAAATATGAGTGGAAATATGTGTATGTAGCCCGAACCCAGTTCATAAATCTCAACAACACACCCCATATAGTACTTGGTATGTTAACACCACATATGAATACTAAGTACAGAGATGGACAACGGTCAACATGGATATCTACTATACAACAATTAGATTCAGAGCTCCCCTTTAGAATAACCTACAAGTTTCTTATCGATCGACCAACAAATGATACCATACTGGAAAACAAAAAGTACAACGATATTGTTTTTCTCAATGCAACAAGTGAAGGAAGAGGGGTGAAATTCGGAGAGAAAATGTTTTTGTGGTTTAAGTACATATATGAAAACTTTCCAGATGCTGTACTCGGAGCCAAAGTAGATGATGACACATTTTTATGTGTTCCGCAAATTTTTACGAGACTAGATGCTCTCAAATCATCAACATTGTATTATGGATGGTCACACGGCGAAGGACGGAGGGTAAACGAAGACACGCGTATGGATGAAATGTTTGTAGTTCTTGGTCGAGATTTAATAGAAAGAATCGCTAATCGTATGTATTGTAATGGGTCAAAATGTGACCCCAATATAGATTTAATTGACACTGACTATGGCGGGACATCTATAGGATCCTGGCTCTCTATATACAATGATATAGATTACCGACGTGATAACAACAGGATCGTGCACATGGGTCGTGGCAAGGAAGATATCATCATGGAATATGTAAAACCAGATTTCTGTTCTAAATATGTGCTCAACCATAAATCATCGGTAGAAATAATGCAACTACTTCATGAATTCAATAAGCCTGCAGTTTCGCCATCTAGTAAATTTGTTGGTGCCGTGACCGGGTCGCTGTTTTCGGGGGATATTGTGAGGACACTTTTACCTCAACCATTATACAAGCAATACAAATCTTTGGCGATCGTGGACAAGATGCCATCATGTGATAATTGGGCTGTTGTCACGACTATTTTTCCTCCTTCAAAAGCTGTAAAAGACATGGCATCACTGTCTAATTGGTGTTTAGTGATAGTGGCTGACAAGAAGACGCCACCAGAGAGTACTTATGTTTCTGATATGGGAATGAATAAGATAGATAAAAATAAAATAAATTATCTATCGGTGGAAGAACAAAGCTTCCTATACCCTTTATTATCGGATATCATACCATTTAACCACTTCGGGCGAAAGAATATCGGGTATATGTATGCCATCCATCACAAGGCGAAGTTTATCTGGGATTTCGATGATGATAATGATGGAACGGTTGATTTAGACGATTTTAAAACAGATGTTCATTTTCCTTACGTCACAATTTGCAAAGGTGAACAGGACACACTTGTTAACCCATATCCTTATTTCGGAGTGGCAGAAACCTACACCTGGCCTAGAGGTTTCCCACTACAGGACATAAAGAACAAAACAACAATACCTAAACTATGTAACTCAACTGATGCCGTTAACCTCGGAATAATACAATCGTTAGCAAATGATCAACCGGACATAGATGCTGTTTATAGGATGACGCGCGACGCTCCTTTCAATTTTCAGGCAACAAGAAAATCCCATCGGCCGTTTGTTTTACCAGGAAATTCATTTGCCCCAGTCAATTCACAGGCAACATTGTGGTTAGGCCCTGCATTTCCTTATCTAGCACTACCAATCAGTATAAATGGGCGTGTCAGTGACATTTGGAGGGGATACATAGCACAGTATTTTCTTCACAGAAAAGACATTCGCTTAGCATTTTCTCCACCTTACGTGATTCAAGACAGAAACGCTCATAATATTTTAAGAGATTTCAACGCTGAATTACCTTTGTACCAGAAAAGTAAACAATTAGTGAGTTTTCTTTCATCTGAGAATTCAAGTAATCCGCCAGATATTGTGGAGTTATACAAAATTTTGTATATGAGAAACTATTTAGAAGAACAAGACATTAAATTCGCTGAAGCATGGAAAAAGACTTTTGATAGCATCAGTTAGTTCTTTGTAATGATCACAATCATGATTTTTTAATGATAAAAACACGGCGATATCTAATACATATTTTTGATAAAACGCATTGTTGTTGTTAATGGCAACCTGTTAAATAGTAAACATTATATAAATTAATATTACACTGTTAACCATCCCCAACCCTCCTGCTGGGATATAGACAAAGTAAACAGGAGATTGTCCACCTTCTCCTTACAATATACTCCATTGTCAAAATGTCTACAACAGAGAGGGAGAACGTAGCAAGCACTTGTTTGTTGCTAATAGATATATTTTCTCCTTTTTTATCGCTTATTTTAAAAAAACTAGTCATACTATTCAAAACTTCATGATGTCATCGATATTTATTACATACCTTTCCATATCAGCCAGATTTTAATGTAACAATCTGCAAATAATGTATATGTATACTGCTATCTGTAAAACGCGTCGTTCCCAAATTTAGTTTATATCAGAATATTTCCAATCTACCACCAGTTTCCCGTTTGTTCTATGTAAACCAGATAGGAATGTATCATACTATGAACTACGTCCACCAAAAAGGAATCCTGGTAGATATAAATAGACCATTTACATGCTGTGTTGCATTCACCTATATATCATCACTACGCTAAATTATAGTGTATGAGACTGTATACTCCAATTTACAGTGATTCGGTCGGTGTTGAAATTAATCCATCTATATGTCTCTTTGGTAATCAAAACTGGTTGTCGTTCACTTACACTTCAATATCAATTCATCGTGTACTGACATATTCGGTGGACATTTACACAAAGCTATCAAATGACAAATAACAGAACAAGTATATTGTCAAGCATGTTATTTTTGTCACAAAATCATTAGTATCACAATAACATCAACATCGCCTGCTACAGTATACATCGATCTGACAGTCCAAATTACAAATGTAGAATCCTTTACAAACAAAATGTCACTCTATCACAGGATCGACTTTCTTTTATAAGTTGCATGGGTATTCTATTCTGAAAATCGTACCAATCAACTTGGAGACACAAAAAGGATAACAATTCCCCAAGAAACACTAGACATTTGTTTCGTGAGATCTGACTGTCAGCTGTATCACTTTCAAACCAGGATGCTGTGTAATGCATTTCAGGTCAGGAATTCGTTTATTACATGCTGTACCTGCATTATGTCAGCACAACAAATGTATTTGTAAGCTGTTGGCAGTTTTCAAATTGGCACCTGTGACAAAAGAATAGTATATGAGAACAAAGGAGGAAAATGCATGGACACAAGAAAATCATGAAAAGGACTTTGAATGATTTTACACGCATACCAGCGATCTGCCATCTTTGTTTATATACCGAAGCGACCAAGATACTGGGTATCATATTGTATAATTTCCTTTATTTTTCAGATTGTCATTTTTTGTTCATTAACAATTTATTCTCCAACCTCATCTGTACCTGCATTATGTCAGCACAACAAATGTATTTGTAAGCTGTTGGCAGTTTTCAAATTGGCACCTGTGACAAAAGAATAGTATATGAGAACAAAGGGGGAAAATGCATGGACACAAGAAAATCATGAAAAGGACTTTGAATGATTTTACCTCATCCTGGTGCAAATTACAGTTTCTACATTATTGTTTCTTAGGTAAACATCCCGACAAGTACTGACAATTAAGCGACACTTGCAATCACTGGACACTCAACTGCGCAACATCGGCGTTTCTGAAGGCTAAAGCGGTTGGCCTACAGGCTACAATACACTGCATATATATTTTAATTGGTAAAAAAATTATTGGTCTTTTAACAAACTTTGTAGGACACAATATGGGGAACATAGTAGCCTAATGTAATGAATCTAGGCCTTCCAGAATTTGGGGAGAAGTCGTTTAAAGGTTTTAACTCATTTGACGTCTGTGACCTCGAATATGGGTCAAGGTAATTTCTTTTCGCAAACTTTGTTGGGCTTCATCAAAGGAACTTTCCAGCCATAAATAATGATTCTAGGCCTCCAAGTATTTTCTAAGAAATGGTATCAATATTTTAACACATTTGATATATGTGACCTTGAATATAGGTCAAGGTCTTTTCTTTTAGCAAACATTGTTAAGCTTCATTAAAGGAACCTTCCAGCCAAATATAATGATTCTAGGCCTTCCGGTATTTTGGATGAAGTCGTTTAAAGGTTTTAACACGTTTGACCTCTGTGACCTTGAATGTAGGTTATTTTTTTCGCAAACTTTGTTGGGCTTCATCAAAGGAACCTTCCAGCCAAATATGATAACTCTACGCCTTTCGGTATTTCAGAAGAAGTTGTTTAAACCCTTTGCGCCAGGTGAGCTAATAACTAGCGATGATTCTGAACATTGTATGACATATCATTTCAACATAAGTTTTAATTTTGATGGAAATACATTTCTAAATTCATTTTAAGGACCCCAATGGAAATAAGCGTTTCAACGCTTTTTTTGGAAATCCTAGGATATATGTACTTTTGTTTTATTTATAACTATCACTAGTTGATACATTAAAGATGTAGCAAACAACTTATTCATGATTATGTATAACATATGTGCCATATATTTATGTTTTGTATACAAATCTGTACATCTTTATCCTGAATTAATTTATTATTATTATTTTAAGTAAATATAAAAGCAGGTAGGTGACCATACCAGTCGGTTGAACCCAAGCGCTCCTCTACTGTCGCTGGCGGAATGCTATCTAAATCTTCGTCAATTCCTACTTCTGGTTCGAACTGGTACGGCTGAATCCCTTCTGCGTCATCTACTTCATATTCCGACGAAGAAAATTCCATGGTTAGTTCGCAATCGCTATCGTCTCTTACCTCTGACCCGTCGTACGATGATTCACTGTAAGCATCCATGTTGATGGGGGTTCACCTTGTAACGTCACGAGTTCGTGTGTAGCACTACACATACTTTTTTTAGCGTTCTTCTGTCTTTAATCAGTTTCGATAAACTTCATTGGAGTTACGAACTTTCTTTATCATTTATTTATCTTGCATTTATCTTTCTCTCTCTCGCTCTCTCCATGTCTTAAATTCCTATCAAACTCTAAGTAAAAAACCTGAACATATACTATAGGTCTCTATTCTCTTGTTACACCCTTTTCAAAACATATTGTATATACACCCAGGTCATACTGTTTATTTTCACTGTTTATTTTCATTGTTATACTCTATTACAAATATATTAATCATATGATGTTGCCGATGTTGAATTTCGATGTACAGGTATGAGTATGATGTTTATCTTTTCATGTTTACACGAGTATTACATGTGGTTATACAAAAGAGCATGCATGTACGCTCACGTTCTGTTTATTTGATATTGTGTGTGTGTGTGTGTGTGTGTTTTTTTTTTTTAATTTATTTGTTTACTTTTTTGTTATTTTTTGTTTTTGTGATTTCTGTGTGTGTATGGTTATATATATTTTTTTTTCAGCATTATCTTATGTTAAATATAATTTTGTAATGTGTTCTCTGTCTGTCGACAAAAATCTTTTTGTTTTCTACATAATGATAGCAATTCTTGCTCAAATGTTTGATATCTTTCTTATGTTCTTTTTTGACATTCCCTTTCTTTTCTTTCCCTTTCCTTTAAGTTATACGTGTAAATATTGCTGGTTTGTGTTGAAGAACGAAAACATGCCTGCTTAGTGTTCTGTGATATTTCTAAGGCATTTGACCGCGTTTGGCACAAGGGACTTATCATAAAACTAAAATCATATGGAATATCTGGAGAGTTGTTAAGCTGGTTTACTAACTATTTATCTAACAGGCAACAACAGGTTTTTATTTCTAATTCGGTCTTTAACATTGGCTCCATTAAAGCAGGAGTTCCGCAGGGTTCTATCTTGGGTCCTTTTTTATTTCTAGTGTACATTAATGATATTTCCGATTTACTGATTTCTACCTCTAGGCTTTTTGCCGATGACACTTCCCTTCTACATACATCTTCTCCTTGTCGTCAATTAGAAATTACTTTAAATCGAGATCTTGAGTCACTAAGTAAATGGGCAAAAACTTGGTTAGTTGATTTTAATGCTAAAAAACTAGTGTTCTGTTTATATCTAATGCCCTTGACCTAGATGGAAATTTTGATCTTTATTTTGGCGAAGAGTTACTGAATTTTAGCGAATGTCATCGTCACCTGGGAGTAGTGTTAAATGCGAAAGATAACTGGGGGGGATCACATAATGTCGATACACAAATCTGTCACGAAGAAAATAAATGTACTTAGAACCCTAAAAAAATTGTTGAATAGGGAAACTTTGTTAAAAATGTACTATTCGTTTATCTTGCCTATCTTTGATTACTGTTGTGAGTTATGGGACGGGTGTACTATTCAAGAATGTGAGATGTTAGAAAAGTGTCAGCGTGAAGCAGCCCGTATTATCACTGGTCTCCCATCCTATGCTACCAACCATTCTCTGTATTATGAAACAGGATTAGAGCTACTTTCAGAGAGGAGAAATAGAAGAAAACTTCAGTTATTATACAAAATGAAAAATGGCATTACTCCTGATTTTCTAAACAGAATTCTTCCTAATGTTATTCATGAATCTGTTAGATACCAATTAAGAAATAACAATGATTTCATCATACCTAATTTCAGACTATCGTCTACCATTTCATCCTTTCTTCCATCTAAGCTTCGTTCTTGGAACAACCTCGAGTTAGCCACTAGGTCCTTAGAATCTTTTGCACAATTTAAAAAAGCTACATCACGTAAAGTTACTTCTGCTCCTAGCTACTTTGGATTTGGCGATCGTAAAATTAATATAATTCACACTAAATTAAGGTATAATTGCAGCCCACTCAATTACGATCTATTTAGGGTAAATATTGTTGATAGTCCTTTCTGTTCATGTTGGTTTCCTTGTGAAAATGCCTATCACTTCTTCTTGGAATGTCCGCTCTATAGACACCAGAGGCTTGTTATGTTTCAGGGTTTGAACCTAGATATTGAAGTCGATGTAGACTTATTATTGTCAGGTAATCCTGATTTACCATTGCAAAATAACATTGATATTTTCAGACGGGTACACAAATTTATAAAAACCAGCAATAGATTTCAATAGATTTATATGAAAGAGAATATTTCATTAATCTCTCTCTCTCTCTCTCTCTCTCTCTCTCTCTCTCTCTCTCTCTCTCTCTCTCTCTCTCTCTCTCTCTCTTGTTAAAATAAGTTACTATTTATTATACTAATTTTGTTATCCAGTTAAGCCATATTTGTATTCGTTGTACATATTTGAGGAGAGGGCTTAAATAATGTTGTAATAACTTGTGCCCGATCCTCTTGTCTATGTTATTTTGGCAATAAATATGTTTAAACTAAACTAAACATACTTCCGTCACACGCTGATTGGCTTTACCGGGGCAGTTGCAAACCGCGATGATTGACAGGTCGTAGCTTCGGTTCCAGTGGGTCAATTTTCATGCGGTTTTCGGCATTGTCATATTTAGTTAATGTGCTTTCTACTACTTCGTTATTTTTGGCACTACACTATCACTTTAAATTTACATATGAAATATGTTTGAGTATAACCACAGTTTTCAATACAGTATAACAATAAATATTTCACTTGATTACACGAAATGCTGTCAAGCATAACGTCAAACAATCTGAAGAGCGTGCCAGTATTTCCCGTTCTTTTTAACCACTGGTTTATATCAATTTTAAAAAAAAAATTTAGCGTGATAAATTTTCTTATCTAATAATATTATAAAATATCATTTCAGTTGTTATCCTACATGAGGATTATTAATGTAATATTTTTTGATACAAAATTGTTTCAGTCGTAGTCTTATAGATTTTTAGGCTAAACATACTCAGTGCGTATAGCCTATTGCGACGGCCTTTCAGACAAAATTTACCGATCCTGGCCTTCTCATTGGCTGAAATATCGAAAAGAGTTAGAGCCCTCTAGCGGCAATTTTCTGTGTAAATAATACCGCGATCTTTCAAATCGCTATTTTAAAAGCATCCACAATTAGTTTATCTTTTTAAAATAACAATGCGATAACTATATATTTTAAAAAAAGAAGCAGTGTGGTTGAACTATTGATAAATTTTGAACAATATATTTTACGGAATTTGCTCACGGACATCCCCGACCTCTGCTGCTGAAGAAGATCGAGCTGACGTGATTATTATCGCCTGCTGTGAATATTCCTAGAAAACAACCATATGTACCGAAGTAAGCAAAAAATGGTTCATGGGGCTTATGAATCCTTCTCGACATGACGTAAGCGTACAGAACTCTGTACGTGCGAGTTGGTGCCATGATAAGAAGCTAGTCTGGGGGCTTGGTTTGAACTATCAACTAACAGCACTTATAAACAAACAAAACTTACAAACAGAACATCAATTTTGCTTTAATCCTTGTCGTTGTAGCAAGATCGTCTTAATATATAACATAACTTTACCACAGTAGATGTCACAAAATTGGACTGTTTGTCCCATGTGCACAACCGCCTTTTTCAGGTTTTTCACACCCACCGCCATGACACTTTTTTCAAGTTTTTGAAGATAAAAAGGTTTGCGCTTCGTAGGCAAGGTACATTTGGTGCTCGTGATTGATGAATGATATATTTTTAATACTGTACTGATCATGATGTTGACTTTGTTATACCTTATATGTTTGTCTTTTAGTTTTATTTGATGAAGGTTGATTGTGCTGATTTCTCAAGGTTTGTTAATGTGTATCAAAGTTCCTTGAAATGAAAATATTCCTTCAAACAAAGGGCGTATAAAAAGCCCCAAAATATTCATGTTTATAATTATCAACTAGAACGAAATATTTCCATAACATATTTATTCATTTTGTATGTCATGGTGACATTATCTAATGCATTGGAGATCAGAAATAGTAGTAGCTATAGTGAACATATTGTAAATTTTGTATATATATGAAAGTCTGGTTTAATCTCATAGAACTATGTCTTTATAGATATAATTACTGGAAGAAAAGTCTAACCATCATACTTCAAGGAAGATAGGCATGTAAATACATTTAATGTAATTACTTACACTTTTATCTATCTGAAATGCTGTGTACACCTTATCTACTTTCCTCAACTACAAATATGATTATAATAAGTAAGGACTATTACTTTGCAATACATTTAAAATAAAGAATTAGGTATCAAGTGCTTTCGACTTGTCTGAATCCTCATATTGATAGGATAGTAATTGCAACATCTTGGGTATTTTAAAGGTTTTATTTAGTCAACTTCATCATAGAGCTATTTATCATTTGACTTGTTGGCGATAAATATATGGTTGTGTGTATTTTGTTATTATTATTTTTTTTTTACCTATTTTGATTTGTTCACATTATTGTCGTCAAATTTGAAATAAGAATTAATGTAGATATAAAATCGTTTAAAATTAAGAAACATAGCCTCTGATTCTTTTATTTTAGTAAATTTTGCATGCAAAGTGTATGGGTATGGGGGAAATAATATAGCTTAGCGGTTATTTGTCATTTTTCAATACGTTTCGCAACTCAATACTTTCAGTACTTTGATTTTTTTCTGTTTCGCTGACATAACTTCAGTTCTGTATTTTGAAGCTGTACTTTATATTTGTCAAAATATATCGATCATGTCTTTGATAATTTTAGTATTTCACTTATGTCATTGAACTTTTTATTTGTCTTAAACTGAAGAAGCATTCGGACATGATTGAATTACAATACACCACCCGAAACAGCTGCTGCTAAAAACATAAAATGCCAAAAAAATCATTGGAATCCACGTTCCTCAGTTATCTCCCATTTCTTGTGCTTCACAGTACCACACTGACAGTCCCCAGCGTGTAGGTCTTAAGTTATATTTAAGTTATTATCCACACCTACACGATCTCATTGTGAAATATGGGAAGTAAACAGAAAATAGACAGTATGATTTATTTTCTTGTATTGTCTTTCTGTTTCTCTTTTTTGTTTTGTTTGTTTGTTTTTGTTTTTTATTTTCTTGTTTTTTTTTTTTATTTTTGCTTAATTTACTGCGATATTGTTAAATTTTGTTCAATACCAATCAGTCTATAAGACTGTCTAGTACTGATACACTACAACAATAAATGTTACGGTATTCAAACAATGCAATACAGCAAATGATACCAACTTTCCATTTGAGTAAGAGTCGTAACGCATTGGTGCAGGGGGGATAACTCTTATCTAAAAACAAATATCCAAATAATATATTACAGCTGTAGGAAGTTTTTGTAGTAAAAAAGTCAAGTTCAGTTTCCTTGTATCAGTTTGATTTAATAAGTGTATACATTCAGGGGTATGTATGAGGAGTGACAATGATACCCATGGTAGAACTTTATATATAGACCATGTTTAGCTAGATATTAGATCTGATGGTACAAACAAGTGTCACATAAGTTACACACACCAACCACACACAATTCTATGCTGACCTGTGCACTGGTATTTAGATAATTAACTACATGGAGCACTAGCAGTAGATCAACAAAAACTACTGACATTGAGTAAACCAACATCTGATCGCCTAAAATAACTTAAATTGGTTCATTTATTCAATGTCCACATAAAAAATGGACCCAGTGAAATTTGCAAAACTGTTTTACCTAAAGAATCAAGTAGATGTATGATATATAAAAAATATATTCCTGACAGACTGCCAAGTACAACATTTGAGAGACTATAGGTTTGAAACATTTGCATTTGTTTTTCATCATTTTTCAATCATCTGACCACAGCCTGTCGAAGAGAATTAAAAGTAGAAGCTATTGGATTTGTCTTAGGATGTCCGTCAATACAGCATTATGCAACACATACAAACCAAGTTAATTCAGCTATCTAATCCTTCATCAATATACGCTATACAAAGATATAGGAATCATTTATCAAATTAACGATACACGCTATAAAGACAAAAGGTTACAGAAATCGTTTATCAGATACGCTGTATGAAGAAACAAGATTACATTATTTATAATATAAACACTAAATAAAACCAAAATATTGCAGGGATTATTTGTAAGGCTAACAATACACGTTATATGAAGACCTAAGAGTGTACTAGTTATTTATCAGACAAACAATTCACGCTATATGAAGACAAAAGATTAGAAGAATTATTTATCAGATAAACAATTCACGTTTTATAAAGACAAAAAGCAATTGTTTTTCAGATGAATAACTATCGTGTTATCATTATAGGGTGGTCGGGTGGCGCAGTGGTTACGCACTCGCATTTCACCTAGCCGTCCGGGGTTCAATTTCCGAAATGGACGTGAAAAGGTAGGAGGTCACTTCTCCGACCACGTGGGTTTTCCACGGGTACTCCGGTTTCCTCCCACAAAAAGACCCGTCGCGCGATTACATCCAACAAGAGTGATAAGTATAGGTTGAAATAACTTGTTTCGCAATTGTTGTAAAACAAATAAAGTTTATATTAAAAGATTACAGTAATTATTGATCAGATAAATCATACACGCTATATGAAGACAAAAAATTACAGTAATTATTTTTCAGACATTTCCGGATATCGATATCTTTAAAAGAGGCATGAATACGTCCAATAGACTTTGAGCCCACGTCTCTACAAATAATATTATATTTCATTGAATCAGTATTTACGGCAGCAGTCAATAGTAACATGCTACAGTGATATTGAAAATAGCCGTAACAAGCTGAAGCTTGTCAGCAGAGTGCTAAACAGACACTTATATATACAGATATGTTTAAATGTCTCACCCGTTTATTGATTACTTTGAACACCGTCTGATATACACCTGATCGGAGTGCTCGCGTTGGTAGACGACCACTTTTGGGCACTTCTGAAGAACTGTACATGTACTTTGTATAATATCACAGATAAACAAAGGAATACTTCGAAGTTTTCCATTGTTGAAGGGAATACCCAGGAGTAACCGGCAAATCTGCAGTACAGTTCTCCACCTAGTAGAATTCAGAAACTGTGACACATGACAATATGATACTGGACACTATTTACAACAAATCTATCAGTGAGGGTATTCAACGTAAACGGTAACAACACCGAACAGATTACAGGACGAAGTTGTGGAAACTCCGCGGTTTCACAGGGAGCAACTTGGATCTTGTACGTATAACACGTCGTTTCTGAAGTCCAGCGTATCTACGACTTTGTGACGGTAAGATATGCGTTATTAAGTCATTGTTGGTGTTAATAATACAGTTCGTATCAATATAACAACACAAACAGGAAGTTAAATACTGCTAGTGATCAGACAGCGCTAGAGCCGTACGTCACGGGTAAGGTCGTGTCAGTTCATTAGATCAGGTAGACATTCGCATGTTTCTATAATTATATGCGAAATTCGCTTGCTTCTTTCTGTAATTTATATAAGAAATTCATAAGCACTGTAGTTTCTTTCAGAAATTCACATTCTCTTTATCTTATATTAGAAAAGCACATGTTTTTGTAGTTTATATTAGAATTTCACATTTATCTGAAGTTTACATTCACATGTTTCTGTAATCTACTGAAAATCAATACCTTCTATAGTTATATTAGAAATTCACGAACTTCCATAGTTTATTACAGAAATTCAATATTGCTTTTCTATACTTTATATATGTAAATAAAACGTGTTCCTAAAGGGTAGTTGTATATAAGAATAATATTTAAGAAAAAAAACAAAAACCCTTGAGTTTGTACATGTATTAGAACTGTATCTGTAGGATTATGAACGTTTCTGTTCTTGTCTACTCGTACTGACGTCCTCTCTCCTTTATAACGCCAATGCTTTCTTAATGCATTGTACTGACTTTTCCCGGATCAGTCGACATTACACATTCTTGTTTAGTTTTTTCTGATTTTGTTGTTGTTTTGTTTATTTTTTTTTTCACTTAAAAATGTTTTGTTTATGTTCAAACAGTAACAGACTACGAATCCCTCGTCCCCAACCCCATAGCCTCAACCAAATTCCTACCAAACAAATATACAATGCTGTCTCCTCAAATACGCCCACCATTCTCGACTTCCTCACAGTACAGCATAAGTCGGGAAAATGGTAAATAAGGACATGAGAAAGTCCATACCCATGATAGTATTATCCTGGTGAAGTTGTTTGTTTTGTATGTCATCGGTAGCAGCCGGTCTATTACAGTGTTAAAATATCACTAACAGAAATAAAGTAAGGAGACGGATTAATATAAGTACTTTGTACTTGTTTTCGAATCCTTATGTATACTGTTTGTATTGCTGAAATGTTATACAGTTTAAAATAAAATAAAGTTTAAACTAAAAAAACTAAATAAAGTAACTTCTAACCAGAAACAACAATTTACTTTAATATCGGAAGGCTATCATATGCTTTCAAATGGATATCAATAGATGAGAATACACCTACCACACAGACACACATCAGAGAGATGTCAATCAAAGCATTGTATTGGGGAGGGAGGTTTCAAGTTTCGAAATCTGTGACAAATAGCGAGATTTACTAATGACAACATGAAATAACTATTGATGAGGAATTGATATAATTTCAGACAAACATGAGATGGGTGCAATATGTAGCACCAAAAGCAGCACAGTCATAAATGCACACCGTAGCAGTTCAGATCAAAGCGACAGTGCTGTTCAAAGATACGTTACCCTTGACAGTTCAGCACGAGAAGTAAAACCCTCCAGCGCAGGAACACGTGTGGAGTATATTAGCAATAGCGAAACGTCACTTCAAAAAGACAATAGCAAATCACGTGATATACCCGATCACACCATGCCGGGCAGATTACAGCAAGGTGATGTCACTGGACACACCGATTCCAGCCCCGCAAAAATGAAGCAATCTGATTCTGACTTGGAACCAACCTTTACAAAATTGAAACAAGCGAAGAAGTTGTTCGAAGACGAAATGAAGAACGAAAACCGAGAGACTGAATTGGAGCCCGTTATGATAGCCCTTAGGAGAGATGTTTCCGATATCTTCGAGAAATATGATAGTCCTTCTGATAGAGAAAAGATTGGAAATTTTATGGCCAGGAATGGGTAAGATATCATATATCTGAGTCACATCGTCCATTCCTGATTTTAATGATGAAAAATGAGTAGTTAATCAACATTGATATGTAAAGGAGTAAATAATTTTATTGTATCAGTTCAGGTGCCTAAATTCTTCTGGTAATATTGTGCTCCTCCAGGTATTTAAACTTCAACTAATCATACTACAAAATCGTCACAAAATAAAGTTCATAATAAATAAAGTGGTAGAAAACAGATTAAAACTGAAAAATATCTATTGATATATCAATACCATCATGTTGGGAATGCCCAGGAGATAATACTAGAGTCAACCATTGCAGTACTATGCGAATATGAACATTTAATTTGATATCATGTTTCAGTTTGGTGGACACTCTAGTGGATCTTTATGGGTTCGTCATCAAGGATTATTTTGAACAATTTTCCTTGCGAACAGTTGCAATTAAAGCTGACTATAAGATTGAAATTGGCGTGCTTGAAGAAATTCGAAAAATTGCATGGAATTTTTCCGATAGAAGCTCGGAATTTCAAGACGCAACAGCCAAAACTCACATGTTTGGATTTCTGGCAAAAGACTTATTGGCAATGGGCAAACACGAGCTTTGCGATGTCAAAGTTTGTATTTGTTTTTAAATATTGTTCTTCGCTCTGTATCTGTAACTTATCCAATGATAATGAACACTGCACGAGGAAATAATATTGACAATTTCTGAATGAAATGTAATTATAGAATGTAACAGTAACGGCAAAAAACATGCTAGGTTTATAAGTATATAAATGTATGCAAACCATGGTCGTTGAATCATGCCTTTATGTATTTTTGTTTCGTTTTGTCAAGGAACACTCGTTTCCATTCACATCGGCCGTGAACATTATTCACAACTGCTCTAGAAGTGGAACGATCACGAAAGCTATGTACACTGTAACACTTCAGCCTGGAGACGGAGACATGGTATCGCTTCAGACATGTCTCACCCCGTTCCTAGGCTCAACAGATACGTGTGGGTATATACAATATCTAATCAAAGACTTTTTCCCGTTATTGACTTTTGTGTATTAGGTGTCTTAAGGTATTCGTTGAGCTGACGTGCAGACATATTTTTTTATGGTATTCAATTATAAAATATATACAATGGTATCGTAAGAATATTTGACCAAACGTTATAAATAATACATTTTTTTCAAAATGTTCTGTACCTTTATCGAAGTACGTGTATTTACTACCACGTGATGGTATTCTGTTTTCCATCGCTGTCTTTTCCTCTAATATCATTACAGTTTTTATATAACTTCAAACACGTCATACCATTGAAAACAATAACTGTGATGATTATTTTCAAGGCGATAATTGGCACATCATAATTATGTATACATACACCACAGTCACACAATTCAGTGTGTTGGTAAGTCCTCTCAGTTGTTTAGATTGTTTTCACAATCTTATAATTAAAAAAAAAAAAAAGAAAGAAAAAAAGTTAGAAAAATCATAGTTATGAACTTTCAAAAGAAAGTTAAGGAGAAACATTGCTCATGAGAGAATCGAAATTTTTATTTTTTTTAATTATTATTTTTATTTATTTATTTTTTTTTTTTTTTGAAAAATGGTAGGTGGCCGTCTATCCCCATAGTTGTTTGTATAAGGTAAGGTTATGTGCTTTGTAACGGTAGCATTTTTAGATACTGGCACCGTTATATCCTGTCGTTAATGATAACGTAACATGCTTAGATGAGGACTTAGAAAGAGTATTGCGAAGAGTTTTTTCTTCCTCCTGTTATAATGATTCCTTCATATATATCATTATATCATTAACTTATTTAGAAATTAACGTAATGCAAATTAAAGATAAATGCACGTCTAATCTTGTTTAAATCATCGATGGAAAACAGTGAATCGGTTGTGGCTTACTATTTTTCAATTCAGTTCAACAAATTCTATTGTGTTTGATGTTCTTACACAAAAGTATGAGATAACAGGCAATGTCTATATAAATCTTCTCCTTGCCCACTTCATGTTGATTGATATTACATTTACAGTGATACAATAATATTTATAAATTTCATGTACACATTATATTCATTAATTATGGTAAATTGTGATTAATATCTTAGTTTTAACTTGCACTTGTTCCGCGTACATATTTATTTTAATGAATGTTTTTAAGACAGTGTTTTTAATAATGGATATACACTGTCAAAGTGCTGAAGTAAAACAAACTAAACAAATTAACTAGTATAAAATTATAATTATCAAATATAAATCATTGAAATTACGCCATATTTACACTTGAGTATGTACAGATATTTAAGTCAACACAGTGTACAGAGACCCGATAACTCTGGTCCCATGACGTCACACCAGCGTAAAATGAGGCTTCTGAATCTACACCTATGTACATATATCTTAAAAAAGGCACCGATTCCTTAACAATTATTTTTTTTTTAAATTTTAGTGTCGGAATCCTGGATAAATTTAGAAACTAACCTATACGCGAAAAATATTCACAAAGTTTGGGAAATATTTTTATCTAACTTTGAATTCGGTGATATAGCGAATTTCTAGTGGAAATCCTTCTTTATTCATAGTAAATAAACTTCTGAACTTTAACTCAAAAAAGGCACCGATTCCTCACAACTTATTTTTAATTTTCAAATATCATATTAAAGTTTATAAAATTATCATCCAGATGTATACGGGAAAAATACTGTCATTTGAACGAAAAAATGCTTTATTCAAGTTTAAAGATTTTCTCTCTATATAATCTATAGTAACAGTACAGGTGAAAAATCGACTCAGGCTGGCGCATACGCAGCACGCTACAGGAGAGATTGCTGGTAATGATGATGTTTCCTAGCTGATACCATTGCCATTGGCATTTCAGATGTGAAAGTAATGACATTACTGTCACTGGCATACATCATGAACGATAAAGAAAGTGAAAAGATGTTGGGAACTGATAAGACCATCTTAAACTTCTTGTTGGAAATGATTCGAAAGGCTACAACATCGGAAAATAGGCGACATCAAGGGTTCTCAGTCGAAGAACTTTTAGATGGACTGTCACGACTGGCTCAAAATGACACAAACAAAAGGGAAATAATGGAAATTGCCAATGCCTATACGCTTATCAGAGAAATCGTAATGGAGGACAAAGAGGAATCAGAAACCATAGCGGCAGTGAAAACAATCCAGCAATTAGGGTTTGACGAGAGCAATCGACAAAAAGTAATGGTAAATATAAAAAAAAAATATCCGCAGTTGCTTAACGATGTTCTGTTGTTACCAAACCAAACCAAACTTTTAGTACATGGTTAATTCAAAATAAATGCGCATAGAGCAATAAAGCAGAGGTAAATCAAAACGGCTGCATATCCCACTCCCTGTTCAGTCCCAACTGAATCTGTATGATTGGTTCATATTCAAAGTTACATAGGGTCACAATTTGTGATGTCAAATTTCCAAACACAAATTTCCGAAATTTATTGAATTATGGGTTAAGTGCGTTTCCACATCCGATTTGACAACGAATTGCTTACGAATTATCGGACTGTTTGACGCAGTTAATTCATTTGCGTTTGTTGTTACATCTTATATCAAATACGGTTTAAAGATTAAATGAATTTCAGAGGTTTGAGAAATAAAGAACAAACAGTGCCTAATGCTTTGTAAAAATAACATTTCTGATTCAGTTTTGTGCTCTGTCTCTTCAGTTTTATACATCATCTACGCCGTCCCTGTAATACATGCTCTTTATCATACATGCTCACCTCGGTCTTTGCCATTTATATCTAGAGTGACAGGGACTTTGTAAAGACACTAAAGGACCTGAAACAATCTAGTTCTAAAAAGCTTGCTGAAGCCGCAGGATATGCTTGCTTCGTGATAACAGGATCAGAAGATGCAGACATGGATGACACCGACGACGATGAAACGCGACACAACACTTCAGGTATCTAAATGTGTATATTCGAAAAACATTCTGAATCTGAAACTTTCTGTTTCTTACGCTGTTGTTTTTTCACATGACCAATACAAATGAGATACCATTTGTAATGAAAACACACTAGATTTTTAATATCAATATTTGATGTAAGGGTAGCCTTTGCTCTATGTGCATCTTTGTATAAAACTTGCTATAAGCATTCTTATTCCAAACGTACTACCCGATACGCAATAAACATCACAATAATGAAATTTGAAGAGAAAAACAAGATGGAACTTGAATTGCATCTTTGGACAAAAATGACTTGCAGCACGTGCTTATTTGCGAAAGGATAACAGTATCTGCAAGTATGAAGTTTTGTAAAGCACGACTTAATTACAAAATGTCTATAATTAAAATTTTACAAGTCTTTAACAGAACACTTTTTGAAACATCTTGATACTGTTTTGAATATTAATAACAATTTTCTGTCTGAAGATGAATCCCCAATACAATCGGATGTCTTCATCAATGAAGGATATTGACCAATTAAGATGTTTTTCTCATTCTTTCCCTTATCCATTTATATGAAAATAAACTATTACGAAACACTTGATCTAAATGTGATTTAAGATTTTAAAGACAAAAGGTATTTTTCATCAAGATTCCATGGTACCGTCTAAGAAGAAGAAGAAAATTGTTTGGACAGAACAAGAAAGAAGTCGAGAAACCATAAAAACGCAAGGTCATATCATGCTTAGCTATAACTGGACTCATAAGCCCATTTTACGTGAGGTAATGATTTTTTGGCGAATCTCGTACATTATCCATTCTTTATATAATCACATCACATTGTAAAACTATTAACAGAGGAAGGACTGTATTTTCGAAGACAGAATAAAATCGCTTAAATAGACACATGTACCTAGAAATTCAGGAAAATCAACTGAAACTCAGATTTTCGAACAAAACAAGTTACACTTCAAAATTCTATCCATACACTACAAAACAATCCAACATGCAATTAAGTCAACTCCTCAATAATGCTCTGAACCAAAGTCAGAAGACAGGTCAGCAAAACCTTCAATTAGAATTTAAAAAGTAACATATCTGAGATAATGAATTTGAATCTTTGGTAGCATATTATTATATACAGTGGCTAAGCTTATTAATTAATTTTGTTTTCGACATTTTAGATCTATTTAGGTCGCGTGTCATGATATAAACATTTCTCAAGTTGTCAAAAGTGTGTGACAATACGTGCTATCATCTAAATAGATCTACAATATTTTTATGAATGATAAAAATTATCTTTAAATCTTGAGCCTTATGACACGTTGAGAAGACTGCATTAATTAGAAACTACACAAAGTGTGGCATAGACACATTTTAATTTACATTTCAGGTATATACAAGCTTAACATGGGCTGGTTTTCCTGTGTGGATGGACATCCATCACATGGAGGGTAACCTCCTCGATGCCATGTCTCAGGCTGTCTTAGAATCTGATGTCGTCATCATTTGTGCATCAGAACAGTATGGTGATAGTGCTAACTGTCGATTAGGTCAGTTTGGATTATCTAATTACTTGTATAATTATCCAATTAATTTGTGATGCGAAACTACCACTGGCAACTATAAATATCCTTATAAAAATCTGGGTTTTGAATATCCCAGTTACGATTTACTTAAATGTTGATAGATAGTTTCCGAATAAGCTTGAAACGGGTTCGTGTAAGTCTTCTTATCGAGTCGGAAGAAATCAATATAATTGTATAATCATTTAACCCTGCTTTAGGTAGGATCACGTCTAAATTACACGCGTAACATATAGTTAAGTGATTTGTGCTTCGTTAAGTACAGAACATGTGTTGTGTACATCCCGTCAAAATACTTAATTTGAATAATCATAATATCATACGTACCGAATATGAATCTGCGCTTCTTTTATGTCATTGATTTGATAATCTATTTAACAGAGGCAGAATTTGCACGTAAGAAGAAAAAAACGATAATTCCACTGATGATGCAGAAGAATGCAAACTTACCTGGTTGGCTAGACATGTTGCTTGGTGACAAGTTGTATTACAGATTCTATGACATCAACCTAGAAGATAACCGGCCATTATTTGAAGAGAGGATGGAGGAGGTGATGAACGCCATCAGAAGTGTGCTGAATCAGCAAAACAAGCAAGATAGTACACCTCGATTGATACCTCAGGCTCCAGAAACAAAGGCGGACAAATCAAAATCCACAGTTGTACCCCCTGACAACACTGCTATTACACCTATACCGACAAAATCTAATCAGGTAGCATCTATAGACAAACAGTAAACTTTAAGTACGTTAGACCAGTTAATTGTAACAACGACCAATAAAAACCGATTATTAATAATTCATGTTCAAGATTAACAATACATTGTTTATAAAGCACTGATCTTTCAAATTTTATATATGTTTTAAGAATACTATACAGCACGTTGCTTGTCTTTAATCACATATACATTGTACTCTCCGGAATACCTTGTTATAACACAGGCCGTACATGTTGACTTTCTCATGGTATCGTCGTGTGTCATTTTACAGTCCCCAAAGATCGGCCGTCAACTGGACATGTGGACAGAGGATGATAAAGATAGGTGGTTGAGAGACAAAAGACTTCACACGTAAGTCAACGGTACAACTATAAATATATATATTATTTATTGAAACCTAAGACAGGTATTTTAAAGTAAAATGGACGAGTTAAGAAACCTGACGTTAAAAGATCCTAACGTCGTGTATGGTTTTGTGAAACGAGTATGAGAAAACTTCGAGACGAGTTTCGTAAAATCTCATTCGAAATGGAAACAAGTCTAAGATTAATTTACCACAAAATACAGTAGTGTTATACTTTGACAGGTTTAATCGTCAAAATGTGGAAGTCAAAATCAAACGGAGGCAGCCATTTTTAATTCGTGACGTAATGTCGTTGTCCATATTATGATGTGATGAACGGCTTCTCCTTGGCGCAGCCAAATAAAAACGCTTCAAAGTGCATTACACTAGTAATATATATGAAGATACAAATTTACTGGTTAAAGACGGGTTATGTAATGGTGTTATGGATGAATAGGTTAATGTTTACCGGTTAAGACGTATTTGGTGAACAGGTTGAATGAGTGAATATATAGTGTAAAAATTAGCACTCTGCTTATTTGCATTTTTGATCTAATTTCAGATATGCAGGCATGAAGGATATATCTTGTGAACAGCTTCAATTTCTTGTCAAGATCTCGATCAAGGTATGTAGTTTATGTATGTAACAGATTAACTTGTAGATAAATTGTAAAACAGAAGAAATAAATATCTTAATTTTTTTTGTATGATTTGACAAAATAATATATAAGAAAGAGAATATGTTATATATATTATGACGGATGTGTCAACAGCTTTATACTGCAGTTTTATTATACAGCTATGCTGTCTAAGGAACTAGTAATTGTGTTCGTATCATGTTAGGTATTTGTGTGTAATATGAGATATTTGTATGTAAAGTGAGGTATTTGTGTGTTATGCGAGGTACATTTGTGTAATGTGAGGTATTTTTTGTGATGTGGGGTATATTTGTGTAATGTGGGGTATATTTGTGTAATGTGGCTTATACAAGCGTAATGTGGGGTATATGTGTGTAATGTGGGGTATTTTATGTAATGTGGGGTATTTTATGTCATGTGGGGTATATGTGTGTAATGTGGGGTATATTTATGTAATGTGGCGTATACAAGTGTAATGTGGTGTATATGTGTGTTATGTAGGGTATATTTGTGTAATGTGGGGTATATGTGTGTAATGTGGGGAATTTTATGTAATGTGGGGTATATTTGTGTAATGTGAGGTGTATTTGCGTGTAATGTGAGGTATGTGTGTGTAGTGTGAGGTACATTTGTGTAATGTGAGGTACATTTGTGTAATGTGAGGTATGTGTGTGTAGTGTGAGGTACATTTATGTAATGTGAGGTGTATTTGCGTGTAATGTGAGGTACATTTGTGCAGTGTGAGGTACATTTGTGTAATGTGCTGTACATTTGTGTAATGTGAGGTATGTGTGTGTAACGTGAGGTATGTGTGTGTAATGTGAGGTACATTTATGTAGTGAGAGGTACATTTGTGTAATGTGAGGTATGTGTGTGTAATGTGAGGTTCATTTGTGTAATGTGAGGTATGTGTGTGTAATGTGAGCTACATTTGTGTTGTGTGAGGTATTTGCGTGTAATGTGAGGTATGTGTGTGTAGTGTGAGGTACATTTGTGTAGTGTGAGGTATGTGTGTGTAACGTGAGGTACATTTGTGTAACGTGAGGTATGTGTGTGTAATGTGAGCTACATTTGTGTTGTGTGAGGTATTTGCGTGTAATGTGAGGTATGTGTGTGTAGTGTGAGGTACATTTGTGTAGTGTGAGGTATGTGTGTGTAACGTGAGGTATGTGTGTGTAATGTGCTGTACATTTGTGTAATGTGAGGTATGTGTGTGTAATGTGAGGTACATTTATGTAGTGTGAGGTACATTTGTGTAATGTGAGGTATGTGTGTGTAATGTGAGGTACATTTGTGTAATGTGAGGTAAGTGTGTGAAATGTGAGGTACATTTGTGTAACGTGAGGTATGTGTGTGTAATGTGAGCTACATTTGTGTTGTGTGAGGTATGTGTGTATAATGTGAGGTACATTTATGTAGTGTGAGGTACATTTGTGTAATGTGAGGTATGTGTGTGTAATGTGAGGTACATTTGTGTAGTGTGAGGTACATTTGTGTAATGTGAGGTATGTGTGTGTCATGTGAGGTACATTTATGAAGGGTGAGATACATTTGTGTTGTGGGAGGTATGTGTGTGTAATGTGAGGTACATTTGTGTCATGTGAGGTACATTTGTGTAGTGTGAGGTATATGTGTGTAATGTTAGGTACATTTGTGTTTTATGAGGTATGTTTGTAGTGTGAGGTACATTTATGTAGTGTGAGGTATGTGTGTGTAATGTTAGGTACATTTGTGTAGTGTGAGGTATGTGTGTGTAGTGTGAGGTACATTTATGTAGTGTGAGGTATGTGTGTGTATTGTGAGGTACATTTATGTAGTGGGAGGTATGTGTGTGTAGTGTGAGGTACATTTGTGTAGTGTGAGGTATGTGTGTGTAATGTGATGTACATTTGTGTAATGTGAGGTAAGTGTGTGAAATGTGAGGTACATTTGTGTAACGTGAGGTATGTGTGTGTAATGTGAGCTACATTTGTGTTGTGTGAGGTATGTGTGTATAATGTGAGGTACATTTATGTAGTGTGAGGTACATTTGTGTAATGTGAGGTATGTGTGTGTAATGTGAGTTACATTTATGTAGTGAGAGGTACATTTGTGTAATGTGAGGTATGTGTGTGTAATGTGAGGTACATTTGTGTAGTGTGAGGTACATTTGTGTAATGTGAGATACATTTGTGTAGTGTGAGGTATGTGTGTGTCATGTGAGGTACATTTATGTAATGTGAGGTATGTGTGTGTAATGTGAGGTACATTTATGTAACGTAAGGTATGTGTGTGTAATGTGAGCTACATTTGTGTTGTGTGAGGTATTTGCGTGTAATGTGAGGTATGTGTGTGTAATGTGAGGTACATTTGTGTTGTGTGATGTATGTGTGTATAATGTGAGGTACATTTATGTAGTGTGAGGTACATTTGTGTAATGTGAGGTATGTGTGTGTAATGTGAGGTACATTTATGTAGTGTGAGGTACATTTGTGTAATGTGAGGTATGTGTGTGTAATGTGAGGTACATTTGTGTAATGTGAGGTAAGTGTGTGAAATGTGAGGTACATTTGTGTAACGTGAGGTATGTGTGTGTAATGTGAGCTACATTTGTGTTGTGTGAGGTATGTGTGTATAATGTGAGGTACATTTATGTAGTGTGAGGTACATTTGTGTTGTGTGAGGTATGTGTGTGTAATGTGAGGTACATTTGTGTAATGTGAGGTATGTGTGTGTCATGTGAGGTACATTTATGAAGGGTGAGATACATTTGTGTTGTGGGAGGTATGTGTGTGTGTGTACATTTGTGTCATGTGAGGTACATTTGTGTAGTGTGAGGTATATGTGTGTAATGTTAGGTACATTTGTGTTTTATGAGGTATGTGTGTAGTGTGAGGTACATTTATGTAGTGTGAGGTATGTGTGTGTAATGTTAGGTACATTTGTGTAGTGTGAGGTATGTGTGTGTAGTGTGAGGTACATTTATGTAGTGTGAGGTATGTGTGTGTAGTGTGAGGTACATTTATGTAGTGTGAGGTATGTGTGTGTAGTGTGAGGTACATTTGTGTAGTGTGAGGTATGTGTGTGTAATGTGAGGTACATTTGTGTAGTGTGAGGTATGGTAATGTATGATTTGTGACAACATGCGCTCTCCTTGTGTGTCTATTTACATATTATTGAGTATTACACAGGTATTTGCAATATTTAGTTTTTAAGGTTTGCGGTTGTATTTATTTGTAATAATGATAGGTGTTACAGTAACGAGTGTTATTCAGTTTAGATAAACAAACGGTTCTGTATCGCTTTGTATGTTTATTTCTTTTATAAACATGCGATGTATCATAGTGTAACAAGTGAGTTATATTACAACCCCGAATTGCGTGCGTAAATGTAATGGATTTATCAATGATATGTTTTCATGGACGGGACTTTTTGCTTAACATTTTGGTCATGTTTTGAATCGTTTACTTTTAAGTTGGGAGACGTTTGTGTATATTTCGAGTTTGTGTGATTACACAGTTTATCTACACTGTAGTATTTATTAACATGTGATAGTTTTCTGTCTACCTACAGGCTCCCGAGTTCTTCTACAGAACCCTGAAGGAGGAAGTCGGACTGAGAGGTTTAGAACAACTTATGCGGGTCAGCAATGCGATCGAGGAGCTCGTGTGAAATCTATACATAAATATGTTGTGTTAGGTAAACCAAAAAGACAGATGAGATCGAAGGGCTCATGTAACTTCTATACATAAATATGTTGTGCCAAGTAAACCAAAAAGACAGCTATGAGATCGAGGGGCTCGTGTAACTTCTATAAATAAATATGTTGTACCAAGTAAACCAAAAAGACAGCTATGAGATCGAGGGGCTCGTGTAACTTCTATAAATAAATATGTTGTACCAAGTAAACCAAAAAGACAGCTATGAGATCGAGGGGCTCGTGTAACTTCTATAAATAAATATGTTGTACCAAGTAAACCAAAAAGACAGCTATGAGATCGAGGGGCTCGTGTAACTTCTATAAATAAATATGTTGTGCTAAGTAAACCAAAAAGACAGCTATGAGATCGAGGGGCTCGTGTAACTTCTATAAATAAATATGTTGTGCTAAGTAAACCAAAAAGACAGCTATGAGATCGAGGGGCTCGTTTAACTTCTATACTTTGTATGATACGGTGGATGAACACCAGTATATTTTTACATTTGTATATAATACGGTGGCTTAATGCCACTATGGAGATTGGACGCCCGTACGGTTGTACAGTTTTGTGTACATATGTATATCTATTAATTCAGACGTAGCCATAACAGAAGTATTTTACCTGTAGGATTTTGACACATTATATGCAAACGTATGAAATGTATTGAACTATCAGGTCTGCGCACCTCCCAACTAGTTTTTTCACTATTATTTCGACTAATTTGAATTAACTACTTTTCGACAATTTATGTTTGACAAAGGTTGATACAGCTGCAAGGTTGAATACTAGTATTCCTGTTGTATCTTGAATTTCATACACATAAATACTACATCGCCTGATTTATTGTGCTGATACCATTTTATTGTCCGGAACTGGTATGACATGTTCAATTATACAGCAATACACGTGGCCAATCACACTTTTTACACTAAATGTGATAAGAATTTTTTTATGATAAAACTTAATTTATGTCTATTGATGTTGTTGTTTTAGTTTCCACTTCATACGGTTGTGTTTCTATAGTGTATTTTATACCACGACATGAAAGATTAATAGTCAGCAAGATGTGTGTAGGCAGAGACGTATACTCGGCGTCAATGAAAACGCAACACCTTTAAATTACTGTCAAAATTTACCAGTTATGGTTTTGAATACAATATTTAATAAAATACCTAAAAGTTGATTATGTCCATAACAAAATTCACTCAATGCAATCAGCACTACATCGTGGGAATACTTTGATTTCCGGTGACTAATGTCCATACCCCCAAAATCAAAATTACCACGTTCAATATCTAATGTGGCCACCATTTGCAGCAACACAAGCGCGGCATCTTCGAGGCATTGACCGAATTAGGCGTTGAATTTTAATTTGAGGAATGTTCCTCCACTCTTCCTGAAGAGCGATTTCAAGCTGCCGACGCGTCTTGGGCTGTTGTGGTCGCTCTCTCACAGCCCTACCCAATTGGTCCCAAAGATGCTCGATCGGACTAAGATTCGGGGGAAACGCGGGCCACGGAAGGGTTGCGATGTTCTGATGTTGAAGATAGTCTGTAGTGATACGAGCGGTATGTGGTCGTGCATTGTCCTGTTGTAATAACGGTACGTTTTGGTGTCCAGCAAAGAATGGAACAACAGCAGGAGTTAAGACCTCGTTGATGTAGCGCTGTGCTGTTAGATTGCCGTCAATAATTACTAGAGGGGTACGGTATGCAAAAGAGATACCTCCCCACACCATCACACTGCCCCCGCCCCACCTATCCGTTTCCGTTAGACAGCAGTCAAAAAACCTTTCACCTCGACGTCGCCACACTCGAATTCTACCGTCATTTCCTCTGAGGCGGAATCTCGATTCGTCGGTGAACAGGACGCCAGCCCACCGACGTTGTGTCCATCCTCGGCGCTGTCTTGTCCAATTTAGACAATTTTGACGGCGAATTTGAGTCAATTCGTTTCCTCTAAATGGACGGCGCGACGCCAATCCGGCTGTGCAAAGGCGACGGCGCACAGTACTAGCTGACAAACGTCTGCCATGACTTCCTATCGTCTGTCTAGCCGTTCTTGTCGCGGTTTGAAAACGATCTCGCAGGTGACTTAGTCGAATGTAACGGTCCTGGTTTGGCGTCGTCACTCTCTGTCGCCCAGGACGAGGTCGAACTCTCACGGATCCGGTTTGTCGCACTCGCTCTGCCAGTCGATTGATTGAGGAAGCAGAACAACCCATTCTCCTGGCAACTTCCCTCTGAGAAAGCCCTCCTGCTAGCATACCCCGAGCTTCGTGTCTTTCATTGCCTGTCAGTCGAGGCATTTGTAGCAAATAATGATGACAATTTAAAAAATTGATGACGGAAAAATGTCTGCCTGTAACTACAGTGTTCACTAGTAGTGACTGAGCAAGGATATAACGCACTTTAGAGCGCCGACGTGCAAACTCATGCTTTTACGACAATGCCCTGTGGTACGACAAGGAGTTGATATTACTCGACCATTATCCTATGTAGGATTATTAGTATTTTTTCTCCGTTAGGAGATGAGATGATTAAGTTAACAAAACAACAACAAAGAATAAGTTAACAAAACAAAAGAGAAACAAAAAACAAACAGAAACAAACAAAACTAGAAATTGTTGTTAACAATTTGGCGGGCTTTTCACTTCTTTGGCGACAAGTTGACCGGAAGTTGACATTTATCCTGGTAACGATATATGAGGAAGGTTCCTTGTTTGTAAGTCTCTACAACATATCCAAAGATGAACTTTGAATCTTGAAACGTTAAGGAGATATAACTACATAATAACGAAGAAATACACTTTTTAAAGGTTCAAACATATTTGACCCCTGTGACCTTGAATGTCAGTCAAGGTTATTCATATTTGCAAGCCTTATAATGTAACATCTGATGATCAATATATCACCAATATTTGTTCTCTAGACCTTGTGAGACTTGACAAGAAGATTGTTGAACACTGGTACCCTATTTTGTATATTTGAACTTTGACCCCATTAAGAAACCGGAAGTTGACATTTTGAGGGAAGTTGTCCTTATGACAATCACTAGGAAGTCTCCACAGAAGGTTTATAATCAATTTTCATCATTGTATGCCTTCTAGAAATTGAGAAACTTTCATTTAACGATTTTTAGTTAATTGACATCTGTGACCTTGAAAGTGGGTCAAGGTCATTTATATTATCAAACTTTGTTGTCGGTTACATATCCTTCCTGTATATGAAATATCAAGCATCTAGGCCTTCCAGAACTTGAGAAGAAGTTTTTCAAAGATTGGTACCCTAAATAGCTCTTTCCCAGTTTGTGCCTTAATGCAAACCGGAAGTTGAACTTTTAAGGAAGTTTTTCTTATGACAATCAATAGGAAGTGTCTACAGAATGTTTATAATCAATTTTCATCATTGTGTGCCTTCTAGAAAGTGAGAAACTGTCATTTAACGATTTTTACTTAATTGACCTCTGTGACCTTGAAAGTGGGTCAAGGTCATTTATATTATCAAACTTTGTTGCCAGTTACATATGCTTCTTATATGTGAAATATCAAGCCTCTAGGCCATCCAGAACTAGAGAAGAAGTTTTTCAAAGATTGGTACCCTTAATAGCACTTTTCAACTTTGACCTCCTACCGCAAACCGGAAGTTGAATTTGAGGTACGTTTCTCTTATATCACTCGACAGGAAATGTCTACAAAATATTTTTGTCCAAAGTTGAAGACTTTGGGCAGCTTAACAAAGGAGAAATTACCATTTAACGATTTTTACATAATTGACTCCTGTGACCTTGAAAGTGGGTCAAGGTCATTTATATTAAGAAACCTGATAGATAATTGATCAGACATCTTACACATGAAATATCAAGACTCAAGGCTTTGCAGAACTTGAGAAGAAGTTTGTCAAAGTTTGTAACCCGAAATTGCAGTTTTCAACTTTGACCCCTACCAGAAACCGGAAGTTCACACCATTTATCTAATTTTTTTTCAAACGAAATATGTTTGCAGGGTTATGTTTATAAACTGCTTTAAGCTTAAGTCAATAGCTTGAGCCGTTATTGAGTTACAGCCATTTAGGTAAAATCGGATATGACGTCATGGCGGCCATTTTGTTTTTCTGATGATTTTGTAAATGACACTAAATGGTAGAGGACATCTGGGGAAACCTTTCTGATATAAATTATTCCAAAAAAAAGCCCGTTGGTAAAGATCTAGATCGAGTTTTTCCAAATTGTCGGCATTTTTAAAAGATCAAAGGAAATTTTCAAAATGGCATACAACGGAAGTGGTAAACGTTACAGAAAAACTAAAAGCACTAAATTCATCGGAAGGACATTCTGCATCGATGTGTTAAAGAAATTTTCAAATTTTCAAATATTGACCCCACAGCGAGCTTTTTTATTAGACATATTTTGTATTATAATGGCATGGGGAAAAGTTAGATAAGGAAATTGTCTACAAATAACATAATAGGACGAACTCTGTACACTCAACGGTTTTCGAGTTACGGCCGTTTTAAAGTTTTTAACTTATGACGTCATAGCAGCCATATTGGATTTTTGACCTACTTAAAAAATCTGCATCGTCACCATCCAGTATGTACCAATAACATAGTCAATACATATTAGGTGTGGTCTTTACCGTTTAAAAGATTACGAACCCACAAATTTCGGAAGAAAAATAATAATAAGAATGATAAGAAACATAACAAAAACTAGAAGTTGTTGCTAACAATTTTGCGGGCTTTTCACTTCTTTGGCGACAATCTACCGAAAAACAAAACATTAAATTCATCGGAAGGATGTTCTGCATCAATCTGAAGAAGAAAATTTCAAGAAAGTTCAAAATTGAAAAAAAATTAAAAATTTGTTAAATTTTGAAAACTTCACCCAACAGCGAGCTTTTTTATTTGACATATTCTCTGATAACATGTCATGACAAAAATTTAGATAAGGAAATTCTCTAAAAATAATATAATTGCACAAATTCTGTATAATCAATGATTTTGGAGATATCGTCGTTTTTAAGTTTTTAACTTATGACGTCATGGCGGCCATATTGGATTTTTGACCTACTTAAAAATTCGGCATCGACAAGTTCATATACGTATCTACATAAAGGTGAATAGAATGTATATCTATATATTTCAATTTAAAAGATTACGAACCCACAAAATTGGAAGAAGAATAAGAATAATAATAATAAGAATAATAAGAAACCGAACAAAAACAATAGGTCTTTTCACCACTTAGTGAAAAGCCCTAACAATCTTTAGTTTTGCTTGCTTGTTGATTTGGTTGCTACCGACAAGGAAACGAGCACCTGGTATCTCGTCCTGTGCGCATTCGTTATCGATGTTCTTCTCCATCAAGAGTTGCAATTTTTCAGACAGGATGAATGTTATGACAAAAAAAATCTCTTGGCTTATAACATAAGACACTGCTAGTCTGCAGATTTTTCTATCTGCCATTACAGAGCCGACTCCGATAAGTCGTCTGTCGCGAGTTTCCTGTAATCATCTAGCATTGCTTGAATAATTTTCCAGACTCGCCAGGCGGTATTGTGGAGTTGCAGCTGAACCTTGCAGTTTTCTGGGGGCATTTGTCAGGTGTGTGACATTCAGGTAGACCTGTTCGCCACCTACCTGAACAATCACCTTCGCGCCTTCATTTCTCCAGTTCCCCTGTGAGCAGGGTGCTGCAGAAGTTTGGGAATCAATCATGATTCCTTATTCTGAATTCTGTCAAGTGGAAGAAGTTGTTTTCCTCTTCTGCTCTCTACCAATTCAGGTGGATTTTTTTGTGATGGATAAGTTAAAAGCTGATACATCTGTCCAGGTGATTGCTTATCTCCTTATCTTTAATCCAACGATTGTTTGTTTTACCTTAAAAAATCCCCTGGTGGTGTTTCCTTAAAGCTTATATATCTTCCTCAGTGTCCTATGTTGGTGTTCGTGCTGGCCTCATCTTCCTGTATTTGGTGTATCTACTACCACCACCTTATAAAATCATGATTCACGATGTAATAGCTACTATAACTTTATTGAGTCCACCACAGATCAACTGTCCTGCTCTGTGACTTAGCTTTGCCATTTTGCTGGTACTGATGATGTTACGTTTCAGGAGAGTTTGAATGCGAGTATTTGGGTGGTACACGGGATTATTTCAAACCTTTTAAGGCGATAGAAAGATTGGTGTAAGCATCGAATATGCGGACAAGTTATGGCAGATATTACAAGAGAATTGGTTTCACAAGAACACTCCACCACGTTGGTTGTATGGTGTAATTATGAGAACATGAACCAAATCTGTTCAAGGATTTTTGAGATATATTGTACACAATGTTACTACGGCCAAACACACAGATACACAAAGTAAATATTTATAACCGTATAACAAAAGTCAAAAGGTAATGAGAAAACGCATACAAACAATAGACAAAAGGTGATGAGAAAACCCTACAAACAATAGACAAAAGGTGATGAGAAAAAGCATACAAACAATAGACAAAAGGTGATGAGAAAACCCTACAAACAATAGACAAAAGGTGATGAGAAAAAGCATACAAACAATAGACAAAAGGTGATGAGAAAAAGCATACAAACAATAGACAAAAGGTGATGAGAAAACCCTACAAACAATAGACAAAAGGTGATGAGAAAAAGCATACAAACAATACTACAAACAATAGACAAAAGGTGATGACAAAAGGTCCCTACAAACAATAGACAAAAGGTGATGAGAAAAGCCTACAAACAAAAAAGCATACAAACAATAGACAAAAGGTGATGAGAAAAAGCATACAAACAATAGACAAAAGGTGATGAGAAAACCCTACAAACAATAGACAAAAGGTGATGAGAAAAAGCATACAAACAATAGACAAAAAGTAAAGAGAA
Organism: Ylistrum balloti; assembly: GCF_031769215.1. Taxonomy (NCBI): domain Eukaryota; kingdom Metazoa; phylum Mollusca; class Bivalvia; order Pectinida; family Pectinidae; genus Ylistrum; species Ylistrum balloti. The sequence continues at coordinate 492,629 of NW_026781887.1, forward strand.
AACCATACAAACAAAAGACAAAAGGTGATGAGAAAAAGCATAAAAACAATAGACAAAAGGTGATGAGAAAAAGCATACAAACAACAGACAAAAGGTAATGAGAAAACCCTACAAACAATAGACAAAAGGTGATGAGAAAACCCTACAAACAATAGACAAAAGGTGATGAGAAAAAGCATACAAACAATAGACAAAAGGTGATGAGAAAACCCTACAAACAATAGACAAAAGGTGGTAAGAACTGCCTACAAACAATAGACAAAAGGTAATGAGAAATCCCTACAAACAATAGACAAAAGGTGACGAGAAAAAGCATACAAACAATAGACAAAAGGTGATGAGAAAACCCTACAAACAATAGACAAAAGAAGGCATACAAACAATAGACAAAAGGTGATGAGAAATCCCTACAAACAATAGACAAAAGGTGATGAGAAAAAACAAACAATAGACCTACAAACAATAGACAAAAGGTGATGAGAAAAAGCCTACAAACAATAGACAAAAGGTGATGAGAAAACCCTACAAACAATAGACAAAAGGTGATGAGAAATCCCTACAAACAATAGACAAAAGGTGATGAGAAAAAGCATACAAACAATAGACAAAAGGTGATGAGAAATCCCTACAAACAATAGACAAAAGGTGATGAGAAATCCCTACAAACAATAGACAAAAGGTGATGAGAAATCCCTACAAACAATAGACAAAAGGTGATGAGAAATCCCTACAAACAATAGACAAAAGGTGATGAGAAATCCCTACAAACAATAGACAAAAGGTGATGAGAAAAAGCATACAAACAATAGACAAAAGGTGATGAGAAAATCCTACAAACAATAGACAAAAGGTGGTAAGAACTGCCTACAAACAATAGACAAAAGGTGATGAGAAATCCCTACAAACAATAGACAAAAGGTGATGAGAAAACCCTACAAACAATAGACGAACGGTGATGAGAAAAAGCATACAATAGACAAAAGGTGATGAGAAATCCCTACAAACAATAGACAAAAGGTGATGAGAAATCCCTACAAACAATAGACAAAAGGTGATGAGAAAAAGCATACAAACAATAGACAAAAGGTGATGAGAAAAAGCATACAAACAATAGACAAAAGGTGATGAGAAAACCCTACAAACAATAGACAAAAGGTGATGAGAAAAAGCATACAATAGACAAAAGGTGATGAGAAAACCCTACAAACAATAGACAAAAGGTGATGAGAACTGCCTACAAACAATAGACAAAAGGTGATGAGAAAGAAACCCTACAAACAATAGACCCTACAAACAATAGACAAAAGGTGATGAGAAAACCCTACAAACAATAGACAAAAGGTGATGAGAAATCCCTACAAACAATAGACAAAAGGTGATGAGAAATCCCTACAAACAATAGACAAAAGGTGATGAGAAATCCCTACAAACAATAGACAAAAGGTGACGAGAAAAAGCATACAAACAATAGACAAAAGGTGATGAGAAAACCCTACAAACAATAGACAAAAGGTGGTAAGAACAGCCTACAAACAATAGACAAAAGGTGATGAGAAAAAGCATACAAACAATAGACAAAAGGTGATGAGAAAAAGCATACAAACAATAGACAAAAGGTGATGAGAAAACCCTACAAACAATAGACAAAAGGTGATGAGAAATCCCTACAAACAATACCTACAAACAATAGACAAAAGGTGATGAGAAAAAATACAAACCCTACAAACAATAGACAAAAGGTGATGAGAAAACCCTACAAACAATAGACAAAAGGTGATGAGAAAAAGCATACAAACAATAGACAAAAAGTAAAGAGAAAACCCTACAAACAATAGACAAAAGGTGATGAGAAAAAGCATACAAACAATAGACAAAAGGTGATGAGAAAACCCTACAAACAATAGACAAAAGGTGATGAGAAAACCCTACAAACAATAGACAAAAGGTGATGAGAAAACCCTACAAACAATAGACAAAAGGTGATGAGAAATCCCTACAAACAATAGACAAAAGGTGAGAAATCCCTACAAACAATAGACAAAAGGTGATGAGAAAACCCTACAAACAATAGACAAAAGGTGATGATACAAACAATAGACAAAAGATGAGAAAATCCCTACAAACAATAGACAAAAGGTGAATAGACAAAAAGAGAAAAGCATACAAACAATAGACAAAAGGTGATGAGAAAATCCTACAAACAATAGACAAAAGGTGATGAGAAAAAGCATACAAACAATAGACAAAAGGTAATGAGAAATCCCTACAAACAATAGACAAAAGGTGATGAGAAATCCCTACAAACAATAGACAAAAGGTGATGAGAAATCCCTACAAACAATAGACAAAAGGTGATGAGAAATCCCTACAAACAATAGACAAAAAGTAAAGAGAAAACCCTACAAACAATAGACAAAAGGTGATGAGAAAACCCTACAAACAATAGACAAAAGGTGATGAGAAAAAGCATACAAACAATAGACAAAAGGTGATGAGAAATCCCTACAAACAATAGACAAAAGGTGATGAGAAAAAGCATACAAACAATAGACAAAAGGTGATGAGAAAACCCTACAAACAATACAAAAGGTGATGATACAAACAATAGACAAAAGGTGATGAGAAAACCCTACAAACAATAGACAAAAGGTGATGAGAAATCCCTACAAACAATAGACAAAAGGTGGTAAGAACAGCCTACAAACAATAGACAAAAGGTGATGAGAAAACCCTACAAACAATAGACAAAAGGTGATGAGAAATCCCTACAAACAATAGACAAAAGGCATACAAACAATAGACAAATGAGAAAACCCTACAAACAATAGACAAAAGGTGATGAGAAATCCCTACAAACAATAGACAAAAGGTGATGAGAAATCCCTACAAACAATAGACAAAAGGTGATGAGAAAAAGCATACAAACAATAGACAAAAGGTGATGAGAAAACCCTACAAACAATAGACAAAAGACAAAAGGTGATGAGAAAACCCTACAAACAATAGACAAAAGGTGATGAGAAAAAGATGACAAAAATCCCTACAAACAATAGACAAAAGGTGATGAGAAAACCCTACAAACAATAGACAAAAGGTGATGAGAAAATAGACAAAAGGTGATACAAACAAACAATAGACAATAGACAAAAGGTGATGAGAAAACCCTACAAACAATAGACAAAAGGTGATGAGAAAAAGCATACAAACAATAGACAAAAGGTGATGAGAAAACCCTACAAACAATAGACAAAAGGTGATGAGAAATCCCTACAAACAATAGACAAAAGGTGATGAGAAATCCCTACAAACAATAGACAAAACGTGATGAGAAATCCCTACAAACAATAGACAAAAGGTGATGAAAAATCCCTACAAACAATAGACAAAAGGTGATAATAGACAAAAGGTGATGAGAAATCCCTACAAACAATAGACAAAAGGTGATGAGAAAAAGCATACAAACAATAGACAAAAGGTGATGAGAAAACCCTACAAACAATAGACAAAAGGTGATGAGAAAAAGCATACAAACAATAGACAAAAGGTGATGAGAAAAACACTACAAACAATAGACAAAAGGTGATGAGAAAACCCTACAAACAATAGACAAAAGGTGATGAGAAATCCCTACAAACAATAGACAAAAGGTGATGAGAAATCCCTACAAACAATAGACAAAAGGTGATGAGAAAACCCTACAAACAATAGACAAAAGGTGATGAGAAATCCCTACAAACAATAGACAAAAGGTGATGAGAAATCCCTACAAACAATAGACAAAAGGTGGTAAGAACAGCCTACAAACAGCATACAAACAATAGACAAAAGGTGATGAGAAAACCCTACAAACAATAGACAAAAGGTGATGAGAAATCCCTACAAACAATAGACAAAAAGTAAAGAGAAAACCCTACAAACAATAGACAAAAGGTGATGAAAAAGCATACAAACAATAGGACAAAAGGTGATGAGAAAACCCTACAAACAATAGACAAAAAGGTGAGAGAAAAGCCTACAAACAATAGACAAAAGGTGATGAGAAAACCCTACAAACAATAGACAAAAGGTGAAAAAGCCTACAAACAATAGACAAAAGGTGATGAGAAAATACAAACCAAAAGGTGATACAAACAATAGACAAAAGGTGATGAGAAATCCCTACAAACAATAGACAAAAGGTGATGAGAAATCCCTACAAACAATAGACAAAAGGTGATGAGAAATCCCTACAAACAATAGACAAAAGGTGATGAGAAAATCCTACAAACAATAGACAAAAGGTGATGAGAAATCCCTACAAACAATAGACAAAAGGTGATGAGAAATCCCTACAAACAATAGACAAAAAGTAAAGAGAAAACCCTACAAACAATAGACAAAAGGTGATGAGAAAAAGCATACAAACAATAGACAAAAGGTGATGAGAAAACCCTACAAACAATAGACAAACGGTGATGAGAAAAAGCATACAAACAATAGACAAAAGGTGATGAGAAAACCCTACAAACAATAGACAAAAGGTGGTAAGAACAGCCTACAAACAATAGACAAAAGGTGATGAGAAATCCCTACAAACAATAGACAAAAGGTGATGAGAAAACCCTACAAACAATAGACAAAAGGTGATGAGAAATCCCTACAAACAATAGACAAAAGGTGATGAGAAAACCCTACAAACAATAGACAAAAGGTGATGAGAAAACCCTACAAACAATAGACAAAAGGTGATGAGAAAAAGCATACAAACAATAGACAAAAGGTGATGAGAAATCCCTACAAACAATAGACAAAAGGTAATGAGAAAATGCATACAATAGACAAAAGGTGATGAGAAATCCCTACAAACAATAGACAAAAGGTGATGAGAAAAAGCATACAAACAATAGACAAAAGGTGATGAGAATAACCTTTGATATAAGTGATTGCTGATACACATATTTATGATACACAGATTCAAAAGAGAAACTATTAAAATAATTTTATTTTTGAAATTAAAACATGTTGACAGTAGAAATAAACAGTACATGTAATACCAGCATCTTACATAAAAACTCATTCAAATTAGTGAACCTCTCTCTCCCTCTCTCTCTCTTTACCAAACCTTACAGATAAGAAAAGATTCTAGGAACTTTGTCCTCTCTTCAATAGATCTATATCTTTTATCACATTGCTGTGTTAATCATTGAACTTCTCCATTTGTTACACTTGTATTTCTGCAGATAAACTCATGTTATATGACCTATTGTAAACCCAAGACAATAAAATGACATACATTTAGATGTTGTGATCATCATTATGGTGCAACAAAGGGTAATGAAAGAGTTTTTTTTATTTTTTTACCACTAAAATACATTTAACATCCTATCTAACAAGTCAAACCATCATACTTTGCAAGACATACATTTGTAGATGTTGTCAAACCATTCACATCGTCAATCTATACTCAAGATCAGTGAATGAGGATGATTCATTTTGTGCTAAATTCTACCTTTAGTAACGGGAACCTTTTGACTTGGACATAAAATTTTTAAAAAATTATGTAAAGTCTGTGAAAATTTTGCAAAAAAAATGTCAAAAGATTTATAACATGTAGGACTCTGTTTAAAAGTGACAGTGATGGCCTTTAAACTTATCCAACCTGTGGAGCTTATCTTAATCAATCAGTGGCTATAGGACCACAACTGTGATGATAAATAAAACAAGAGGTCCGAGAGGGATCTTGGCGCCCATCATTGTTTGATCTCTATATGCTCTTTGAAAGTTGGATCTTTTTCCTTCTTTTCTCTTCATTGTTTTTGCTCTTAATGATAAGACATTTGAATACTCCTTTGCAAAATTAGCGATGATAATCTTTACCTGCCAAATCTAAAATGGCCATCTGGAAGCCATTTTGTCTCTTCTGATTAGTCCCACAATCAAACAAGCACAAGGAGAGACCAAAGGGTACATACGTATGAAATTTGAGAGATATCCTTCCTAAGAAATAGCAATAACAATCTTGACTAGGCAAAATCCAAGATGGATGCCTGTAAGCAATTTTGTTTTTCTGATAACAAACAAACTTTCAAAGTCCCAAACTTTCTAAACAGGCACAATAGGGGCCAAAAGGGACCTCAAGAAAAGTGATAACAAACTTGCAAAGTATACATGAAATTTGTTTTTTCTAATCAGACCCAAAATCAAAGATCTAGAGAGTAGATCTCAAGAAATAGTGATAACAAACAAACTTTCAAAGTCAAAATCCAAGATGGCCTTCTTTTGGCCATTTTGTTTTTCTGATCAGTTCCAAAATTACAGAAGCACAACTACAGACCAAGGAGAACCTACATATGAAGTTTGAGAGAGATGAATCTCTCTCCCTTTTCAAGAAACAGAGATAACAAACTTCATTGACAAAATCCAAGATGGCATCCTGTCGGCCATTTTGTTTTTTGATCAGTCCCATAATCAAACAGGCACAACTAGGGACCGAGAGGAACCTATATATGCAGTTTGACAAAGATCCTTCAAGTACTTCTCAAGAAATAGTGATTACAAGAATTGTCTACGGACGGACGGACCACATATGCAGAGGGACTTTAATAGCTAACTATCTGATGATGGTGGGCTAAAAAAGTGATAATGAAATTTAAATTTCGGTAACAATCAATGACTTAGGCTTTTGACTGATTACATCATTATTCAAACTTCTAATTTGTACAAGGTACATGTATATTCTAGAAAAAGAATACCTCTCAGACATTTCAAAATCCATCAGTAATTGACTTCCAGAATGATGACAAATAATGTGAGAATTAAGAAATAGAACAATGCTATAGCTAGGAATGTGCTAATATTGAATGGTGTGTAAGTGTGTTCCCGTGCAAGATGTAATATCTTATCACAATGACCACGGAACCCCAACCTTGGCAATAGATCACATTTTTGCAGCATGAAAATTCAAAACATAATACACATATAAATTCATTCATCAAAAACATATGAAACTGAGGGAAATGATTTTGACAGAAATAACATTCTCAACACTTCTTACAGATTATCATGGCTTTAGCTTAACCTAGCTATAGGTCTCTATTTTAAGAGAGTTTCCCAAAGGCAAAGCTGGGACAGTGGAATTAATTACAAATATTTTGAACAGGCATATCAAATAAAAGTTTAAACTGTGCAGTATTTATTGTCCCCATTACATTTGTCAATGCAAATAACTTCTGCTATTATTGAAAATGTGACTGCCTTGTTTTGGAACCTGTACTGTTATCGAGACTATCTTTGAGAGGGCTTTCATGAAGAATTTTATTGGTCAAACAGCACATTCAGAAAAAACGAAATTTGAGTACTAAAACAGCACCAATACATAACTGGGATGTAAACAACATGTTCATTCAATTTCCACAAATAAATTTTCACAGTGATATAAGGATATGTTCAACATTGACCATTGCTCTTTGCATACATCTATCTGGACATGACAATTTTGTATCAGTTGAGAGACATTATGAAAGTAGGATGCACAGCAACTGTACTAAAGAAACCTGAAAACGAGTGAAATGCTGTCATTTAAAACATACAATAAACTCTAGGTAAGAATACAAGTATTGGTCTGATACACCTCACATCCACATATATACACATTGCTTGTCCTCTACCACACCTAACAGTTGCCTCTCCACTCTAACACTTTTCACTCCTGTTATTTTTTCACCACTACAGCACTTTTCAGTTTTCCACGGCCAGCCATTTTTTTGCGCAAAGATTCCCTTTGTAATTCTTCCTCCTTTTCTTCTTTGACTTTCCAGTTTTTAAGAATTTTGTTTCGAAGTTCATGTTCTTGTCTTTCCAAACGATCTTTCTTCCTCTTTCGTGCTTCTAATTTTCTCTTCATTTCTTGTTCTTTGTGTATCTGTTCAAGTTCTATTTCTTTTTTTCTCATTTCTTCTGCTTCCCTCTCATGTTTCTCAAGATCCTCTCTCACCTTGATTTTCTGTCAAGAAGTAAAAACATTTCAATAGTTTTACAGGAAGGATATGGTGATTATTTAGTTTTCGCGTGACAGGTGCATGTCTATATTTCATAGTTGATTTTAATTCATCAGAACAGGCACCTTGCATGACAGCCTTTAAAGTATTATACACCCAGTACTACATATATCTATATGATAATAAGATTTGTAATTAATGCAGTTATCAGAAGAAAAATGTGAAATTTACTGTCCTTATCACTATATTTTACAATAAGTATTATATAAGAACTAGAGACACTGTAATTACACCCTAATATTTCCACAAAATTTCATTTTTGGATGTCACCTTTCTCACCTTAACAGCATTGAAGAGCTCTGACATGAGACGTATCGATTCAAGTTTTCTCTGTGCTATTAGAAATTTTCTCTCCTCTAAAGCAATCTTTAGTTGTAATTTCTTTTCTTCCTCCCTCTTCCTCTTCTGTAAGGCTTTGAGTTTACGCTTTTCTTCTCTACTTTTTCTTCTGTCTTCCTTTTTCTGTACTTTTTCCAAGCGTTTTCTTTCCTTGTCCTCCTCTTCTTCCCTCTTTTTTCTCCTACATTAAAAGTAAAGCATTACAAGTACATATGATCAATAGCAAACCACCAATTATACCAATGCCCTATGAAACCTACTTGCCTACCTGGATTTACATTGCTACATTTGCATCAGAATATTCTAAATGGTGTCTGGAGTCAAGACAAGAAAAGGTAACATCCTCAAATCTGAAGAAACACATTAAAAGAAAACTCGTCAAATACTGAAGTTGTGTATGAACTGTACACAAAAATCTGTTTTTCATAAACTGCTTAATCATCTTGACAAGATATCATATATTACCGTTCTTCTTCCTGTTTTCTCTCTTCTTCCTCTCGTTCTTTTCGTACTTTTTCTTCTCTTTCCTTTTCCAACTGCTCCAGCTTCCATCTTTCTATGCGGCGCTTCTTTATTGCTTTGTCAGAGAGATGCTTTGTTTTATCAAAATCCACCTGAAACATTGTTGAATCGATCATTCAGTAAAACTGTTATCAAATATCCTTTGGTAATGTTATACTTTGAAAATAAGAATTAAACAAGTATAGGATGAAATGTTTTACAAACATTTTTCATCAGTAAGGTCAACTAATGGCAAAATATACTCAAAGGATAAAGAAAGGCAAGGTGAACTTTGAAGATGATTCTAGATGTTCAATGTAAGTTCAAAGTAACAACGAAGATAAATCCAAACTGCAAAATCAATGATTTGTATATGGTAAGTGATTTAGGAGTAACTGAAGGGAATTGAAAGAGAATTCTGTAATCTGAAATCGAAATGGACTGATTGTGGGAGCTGCCTAGTCAATACCAGGTATACCCCCCATTAGCTATTCCACAGCCCTGATTCTCCTAGGCATGGAGTTCATGAGTGATTTTATCCTCCTCGTTAGGATGTTGGCCCATTCTTCCAACAAGGCTGCTCTCAATTGGGTCAGAGTAACAGGGGGACGCTGGCTTTGTCAAACATGTCTATCCAGCTGATTCCACAAGTGATCAATTGGGGTTAGGTCAGGGCTGTATGGCAGCCAGTCGAGTGGATGGATATTGCTGTTAGTGAGAAAGTCACGACAGATCCTCGCTACATGAGGCCGAACCACATGCATTGTAACCTAGAGAGTTGCTTGACCGATTTTCATTGTTCTGAACAACGCATTCACAAGATATTGCTAATAATGTCACCCTGCATTTCTTTATCCCTTGAGTATATAAAACACCATCAAAAGTTTTCAAAACATACAAAAATGTTCAGACTTACTACAAGTAATGATTACAAGTCTTTAGTCACTGTATGCTGATACTATGATTACAAGTCAAAGGTTGTTAAGTTATCTGTTGAAGTGGCATGATCTGTACACAATGCCAGGTTACAACTAACTACTGAGGGTATCACAATTATCACATCTTAATTACAATGTATCTATTAATGTTGTTAACTAAATAAATGTATCTAACATATGTTGCCATACTTTGATATTGGCTGTATAGGCTTTGTCATCTTCAGCAATATGGAGTAACTTCATTCCACGAAGACTGTCCATCGCTTTAACAAAGCCAATGTATTCCTTGAATTGCACAAATGCCTCAAATGTCAAATCTTGTCCATATGTAAATGTTTGGATGGCACCAGATTTTGTGGAAGTGGTCATTTCCTTCCGGTATGGGTCAAGCATTGGGATGTCAACACACCTGACCTCACCAAACCCTTCCCAGATACGCTTTAACATTTGTTCACTTGGTTTGTCATTTTCTCGACTCCTATGGGAAGTGAACCAACGGGTTGGTAGATCTTTGAAGTGAATAGTATCTGGTCTTTCACCTGATTTCATTTCGTTCATATTTTTGGCATCTCTAAAGTATGAGTCCCAGTCATGACGTAATGGAAAACTGACCTTAGCCTCCGCTGCTTTGACCTTTAAAATATCAGGAAAACCACTCAGCTTGATAGTCTTTGCATCAAGTCTCTGTATAAGTGTTTTAACCAATGCTTTGGTTTCCGTTTCTCCTTCCAGTCGGATAAACTCAAGAGTACTTTTGATAATCTTCAATGTTAAGAAAGAATGTGGTCTTGCCATATGTTTGACACGCTCCATAACCTCCCAGTTAGAGATAGACTTGCCTGGCTGCTTCAACTGAGGAAGTTGGACACACACATTTAGTTTTGCAAGTGGCTTAAGGTACAAATTCTGGGGTGGAAACAGCTCTATTTTTTCTGATGTATCAGTACACACTTGTGTATTGCTAGCCATTATGTGAACAGGTTTGTCACTGGCTTCACATTCAATTATATTTGGCTGACAACGAAGAGTATTTGTTTTTTTTGTGAATCTAAATCATCCTAACTGAAAAGCTATTTCTTCCATATAACATTCTGGTGATAGATTATCTTTTTTCTCTCTTCTTTTTAAATCCATTTCTTTTCTATGGTATGCTGGTTGCTGATAGCAAGATTCTCATCCTTAAGGACAGCTGGCTTTCTGCATTGAAAAAGAATTCTGAATTACTTCAACAATTCAAATGATTTTGTTTACGATATATACACAGTCATCATGATTGTGTGCAAAAAACACATATAACAGAATTATTGGAATATGTTTCTGTTCTTATTTTTCTGACAATAGTCATATACAGTACACCAGTATATTACTGATACATTGTATGTAATGAATATCCAAATCAATTTTCAATGTGATTATGCCAAGAAGTACAATAAAAATGAAAGTAAAGGGGAAAAAATCCATTGTTCAATTAAGTTCATTCTCATAACACTCATGATAATGTACATTGTATGAAAGTGTATAAAAAAAGGGGTTTTCTGTCTGAAAGAAATATACAGTATTAAATGAAGCTTGAGAATTATAAGTAATGGTTGTGATCCTGTGTGTGGAATATTTCAATTCTACCTGATACATAATTTGTGGTCATTATCGTCAATTTTCTCATTTTTCACACAAGAACTAACAGAAATTAGATTTTACTGAGGTCCTGAAATCATATATTGTTGCATTTATCATGACATTTATATGTAATATTGACCATAAAGCTGCAGATCATGTCGAGTTGTCGAAGTAAGTGAGCACTTTAAACGTAATGTTAAGGAAAAAACGTCGAAAGATGTATATATATATTTGAAGCGATGTTCTAATATAGACAGGATATTGGATTTGAACGATGTAGCCGAATTATGTCAATTGCTGTAATATTGGGTCACACATTATAGTCAGAGATAGATCTAGGGGAGAATGATTTCTTGTGTACCTGTGTACTACACAAGACAGCTCAGTATACATTGTACAGTACATTATAGGAATGGCCAGTTGGAAGAATATCACAGTGGTGTCTGTTAACTTGGTTGTAGGTAAGGTGTAGGTAACCTGTTTTTCCTTCCTTGTTATATGGAGATACAGTTTAGATGTTCAAGCATTTCAACAAGGGAAGTTCTGTTTCTGTGTTTGTGAACTACAATTACTTAAATCTACCCACTATACTACATTTCATGGGTGATGACATAATCACACTTCATTGTGATACGTGTACTGATATCTACACTTAGATGTATTCTGCTTTGACAACAAGTTAAAACTCTTGCCTTGTAACACGTAAATACTTGTAAGTTTATGATTTGACATAACAGGAAACATATTACGCGTATCCGTGTGGAATGACTTTTTACAAGAGATTTGCTGTTTTTTACGAGTCAATATTTAGTCACAGAGAACATAAAATCCGGTTGTTGTATGTTTAAAATATTCCTCACACAAGCATAACTTACACACATCTATAAATATCGAGAGGACTACAATGCATGCTGTTGTCGTAACTGCTGTTTTGTCTTCGTCATCTATCCATACATTTCTCAGTACTGTTTGTACGTCAGAGGCACGTTGCATAAAACAGCCAAAAACGGAGAAAGTCTCACTAAGAGAACTAGCTGTTGGCTTAAATGATATTAATTTACTTTTTTTTCAAAAGCAATTAGACTACTTTATATCTTGGCCTGACAATTATGAAAACATTTTCCGGCAAAGCAGCAAAATATCTTTCAACTACCGGATGTGCCGCTCCACTATATAAGTAGTCGATAAGATACTGTTTGTATAGTTCTGTTAATAAAGGCTTTCAGCTTTATCCTTTAAACCAACTTTTTACATGTCGCACGGCGTATACAGGTTTATTTACAAATTAATATTTTTCATCGATGAACAAAGTACTTATGAAAATATAATGGGTCTTTATCGGCTTTATCTGTCTTTCAAATTGTAAACCGGAAGTGAGGAGTACAACGTGGTTTCAACCGAAAGTAGAAATACGTTGTGTTGTGATATTGGCTTTTGCAATTGGTTGCATCACCATGTCTGAGATAGCTCTACTTACAGCGCGAGCGGAACAATCGGTATGTACATTTTGGAAAACCTACTGATTTCTCTTGAACAATTTCATTTGAATATTTTGGTTTTCTGTAACGTTACATGCACACATGGATTGACTATATACATGTTTATGATATTCTGAATACGATGTCGGTTACCAACAATACGTATACGATTTTCAGCCTAGGATGTCTGGAGTAAGTACTATGTCAATGTATACCAAAGGCTGCAACTAATGTACGTGAACGTGGACATGTACATTTTAGTGACCCTAATTTAACACGATCATTAATTTCATATGTGTGTACATGTTGAACTGTAATTATATAGATCAATTTATACCTAATTTATTATCATTTCAATTTTATTCACGGCGTTATTCTCATACATATCACATGTAACCAGACTAATAATTGATATGAGTTTTTCAACAAAATACGTACATGTATGCAACAGTCATTGAGAACAGATCTAGATAAAACACTAAAATACTGTACATATCATCTGAGCATTGTCCAGACATGGTACATGCATATGCACATATACATATTGCCTGCACACATATGTAGTTTGCATACCAATGAAATATATAATTGCCTTGTATATTCAAAAGTTACATGTACATTTAGGTTACAATTGGTCTCAATATTTTGGATTGGGGAGAGGAGACCTCAACAGGTATTGGTAGAGATCTAATCAGTTAATGGTTAGTTGGGACATCATCAGTTATTGTTGAGTAGGGTCTTTATTATCATTTATTTGACAGGAACAATAAGGAATATTTAAAAATACACCTGGACCTAGATCTGTGACAAGTCAGTCAAATGGTTTGACATTTTTGCTCATTTATACAGTGAGTGATGTACATGAGTGCCAAATTAAAGTTACATGTCTGTGTACAATGTACATGAACTTCTGCCATTGATGTACGTATCTGCCTTATATCCAATGTAAATTTAATAATACTAAGCTTGTTCATTTATCAGTTATTTTTCTTTCTTTTGAGAATAAAGAAGGACTTTGGATATGTTGAAATATTTGTAGGAGTAATGGCTTTAAAGAGAACAGGATGTTTCAGGTGTAAAAGGACCTACACTTTAATTTCCTGATGTTTATGGAGAGACCCTATTTTTGTGGTTAATCTTATATTGATGAAAAAATGAAAATTAAGATATATATGAGGAAACGAAAATTATGAGTATTATTGCTTATTGACCACAGGCATTAGTAAGAATCTCCACTTCCCAGTTATTTTTATCGTCCAGTATGATAGCGTATAAAAAGCTTGTGAGGTATTCTGAAATAAAGACTTTCCAAGGTATTGCAACCCATGGGACATGCATTTGATTAGTATATTTCTTTAGTTTTATACCAGTCAATTATTGTACTTTACAGGAAACAGAAATTAGGCATTTAGAGGAAGAGATTAAATGCCTGCAAGATCCACAGCGTATGTTAGCAGATGGAATTATATCCCCGGAACTAGAAAAACTGAGGACAGAAAACTCCAAGCTAAAATATCAAATCAACCATTTGAAACGGGTAAGAATTTCAAAATGGAAATTTTCACTTACAATTTAGGTAAGACAGAATTGGTAGAATATAAAAATGTTTCAAAATAGGAAGATAAAGTGAAGCCTGTATAAAATTACTATATTGTATTAAATAGTTATGTGCATCATGTTTTGAACTTTGTTATTATGATGTTTATTGAGTTGAAAATTGAATATTGTTTTTATAATCACTTCAATAGATAAAGTTAATTATCTTTAAGGGTTTCATGTTTACATTTGATACACAGAGTGTAGCTGCGGAGAAGAAGAAGAAACCTGAGAACATGCTAAGTATTGGAATCATCATGGAGGAGTTGTTTGGCCTGGCTATACGTCATGCCTACCCAGACCTCAACGACATCCCTGTCATGATACAGGGCAGCTCAAAGTTTGCTGACTATCAGTGTAATAGTGCCATGGTCATATGTGCGGTGAGTTTTACCTTCAAGGAAAAATAAACTCTCTAGTGTTGTCGGGCAAAGTCATTAATCATATTGAAATTATGAATATAGTGGAGATAAAGACTTTTCTGGCATCAAAATATTGTTACTCTCACTAGTTTTATGTAAGGTTAATTAAAACCATGATTGTGTGTACCTGTATCTGTCTTATTTACATATGATATACTAATTGATCTCTCATTTACACATGTGATATATTAATTGATCTGTCATTTACACATGTGATATATTAATTGATTTGTCATTTATAAATATAAACTTTATTTATTTTACAACAATTGCGAAACAAGTTATGTCAACTTATACATGTGATATATTCTTGTTGTCATTTACACGCGCGATATATTAATTGATTTGTCATTTACACATGGGAAATATATTAATTGATTTGTCATTTACACATGTGATATATTCATTGATCTCTCATTTACACATGTGATATATTACCACCCATTTGTCATTTACACATGTGATATATTAATTGATCTGTCATTTACACATGTGATATATTAATTGATTTGTCATTTACACATGTGATATATGAATTGATTTGTCATTTACACATGTGATATATTAATTGATTTGTCATTTACACATGTGATATATTCATTGATCTCTCATTTACACATGTGATATATTAATTGATCTCTCATTTACACATGTGATATACTAATTGATCTGTCATTAACACATGGGATATATTAATTGATCTGTCATTTACACATGTGATATATTAATTGATTTGTCATTTACACATGTGATATATTAATTGATCTGTCATTAACACATGTCATAGATCTATTTATCTGTGTTACTGATATGTTCATTGTATGTTTACTCTTAAATTAGAAATTAAAAGCACAAGGCACAAAGTGTCCTCCAAAGGAAATAGCCCAAAATATTGTATCTCATCTGCCAGAGTCCGAGTACATTTCCACGGTAAGCAACTGAAGAGTACAACAATCAAAAAACATTTCAATAAGAAACTTTAGTTATTAATCAAATTTCAACAGCCTGCAGCAGGTCTTCATTATGAAATAACTGGACACAGAACGCTGTGTCATATAATCACTAAATATTCTGTGACGATTAAGATGATTGCTTGTTATATGATATTACCACTGTCTGTCTTGCCTCTTTAATATTGCAATGTAAGAATTTAAAATTCATTGATGTGTATGTCTTTGTAACTTCATACATTATGTCAATATCAAGAGTAATTTGTGATAAAAAATGATTTTCATTTGAACAGGTGGAAGTTGCACCAAATGGTTTCATCAACATTAACCTCAGCAAAGATTTTGTGTCAAGTCAGATCAGTAGTGTACTCCAAAATGGGCCCACTCCTCCAAACATTGGTCTCAGAAAACGCATCGTGGTAGACTTCTCCTCACCGAATATTGCCAAGGAGATGCATGTGGGACATTTGAGGTACACTGTTCTAATTATACATGTAGATATTGTAAGATATTTGATGTGTGCTGATTCTGTTGATTTATACTGTAATAAATTTTAGGTATTGGTTTACATTTCATATATAGATTATTATGTACATACTTATCATACATGTGATCTGCTGCTACAATGAATATTGATGTTTTAAAAAATTGTGTTTGTTTTTTTTATTTAGAAAATTATACGTACTTTATAATAAACAAATCTCCTCTTTACAGGTCGACCATTATTGGGGAAAGTCTTTGTCGTCTGCTTGAGTGGGTTGGACATGACGTTCTGCGTTTGAATCACTTAGGTGATTGGGGAACACAATTTGGTATGCTAATAGCCCACCTCAAGGACAAGTTTCCTAACTATTTGTCTGTGTCTCCTCCAATCAAGGATCTACAAGAATTCTACAAGGTAAACAACTCTATTTCTTTTGTACGTTTTACAATGTAAAACAACTTACATTGTACATGATGCAAAATTGTATACAGTATATTTTTGTGTAATACAATGAAATTGTGCACTTTTTTTGTATCATTGAAAACAATTGTATATTGTTCAATGCTAAACAACTGTACATTGTAAAACAACTGTACATTGTAAAACAACTGTACATTGTACATGTTTGACTATAGAAAACAATTATACATTGTATCATATAAAACAAATGATTTTGTACAAGTTAAACAATTTTACATTGTACAAAGTAAAAATTTTAACTAACACTACTTTGGATACTGTCGGAACATTATTTCATAAGTCACACCACAAAGAAAAGAAGTTTACCTACAAAGGCTGTGTATTACATTTTAGAGAATGTTTTTTTTATGATTTGGTTAGTAAAACAATAATATATCCTGCAAGTTACTTGTAACAAGTGTATAGACATTTACTGTACACATAAAGCTGTCACATACAGCATATTTAAGGCAATACAGATCCTTACAATTGTACACCTTGAGCAGAAGTCATCCTACTAGTGTTACATGTTGTGTTTATTCCCACGTAGGAGTCAAAGGTGCGTTTTGATGAGGATGAGGAATTTAAAAAGCGAGCCTATGAGGCAGTGGTAAAACTGCAGAATGGTGATGAGGCTCACCGTAAAGGATGGAATCTTATCTGTGATGTTTCCAGGCAAGGTATGTCTCTAGTCACTGTTTATATGATCTATGATGTCTCCAGGCAAGGTATGTCTCTAGTCACTGTTTATATGATATGTGATGTCTTTAAGAAAGGTTTGTCTCTAGTCACTGTTTATATGATCTATGATGTCTCCAGGCAAGGTATGTCTCTAGTCACTGTTTATATGATATGTGATGTCTTTAAGAAATGTCTGTTTATATGATCTATGAGTCACTGTTTATATGTTTATATGTAATGTCTCCAGGCAAGGTATGTCTCTAGTCACTGTTTATATGATATGTGATGTCTCCAGGCAAGGTATGTCTCTAGTCAATGATTTTGTGGTATAAAAAATATTTCTGTAATAAATATTCCTTTGGAAAAAAACTTCCATAGTTGCAAATTTTGTGTAGTATGAAACAAGAACACCACGGTATATATAAAGTTAAAGTGAAATGCTTTGTCCATTTATACACAGCATTTGACTTCCGACCAGATTGTAAAGCTGTTGTCTTATATTTTTTTTCTCTAGTTGTAAATTTTTTTCAAGCTGATCCAGCAAGTGTCCAATCTCAAGCTTTCTTATATAATAAGGCACTACTGTGTAGAAGTTTCTGATTGGCACATTTCAAATGAAAGTAATGAATATGCAAATTTGACTACATGTATTATAATTTTGTTCAAAACACTACTAGTTTGATAGTTTTTAATTAATTTGTTGTACTTCTGGATATAATGCATATGTGTTTCAGAGTTTCAAAAAGTGTATCAACGTCTGGGTGTCTCCATTGTGGAGCGAGGAGAATCTTTTTATCAGCCATTGATGGGGGACATTGTGAAAGAACTTGAAGAAAATGGTACTGTTTTTGTAGTTTATTCATCAGATTAAAAGAAACTATGGCAACAATAGCCTCTTTTGCTGCAACGTGATAATTTTTATTTAATTCCAGCATGGTAGTTTTTAACCTGCTTTGATTTTCATAATGGAAGCCTTTATACTGTAAAATCATCGATTTTCATGAGTCATTTTATTTCTATGTGTACTCTTAATCCATACATTATTTTCACGAACTCTTAAAATAAATATAAGTAGATTTATTGAGCTATATTTATCCAAAAATCCAAGTGTCCACAAAAAAGTTATTTTTTGAAAAAACACAAAAATTGAACCCCATAGAAATAGGATTCAATACCTGTAATTTATACATATATCAAAATACAGTTTTATGAAGCAGTCAATGTTTCTCGAGAAACTGAGAAATACACTGCCTTGCATTGATATGATTGCATCCGTAAAGGCAATTATTGTACCCCAACTGCTGTGCATAAAATGTGACTGGCCTCTAGTATGATGTCCGGTGTGGTAATCACTAAATTCTACTAGGAACCCTGGCTTTCGACAGGATGATTCTATATTTTTTGATATCACAGTATAAGAAACATTGTGTATGTACTAAAATAATGCATGTCTGCTTGTGCATTGACAAATGTTGGTGTTGATATAAATATATCTCTTTGTGGAATGGAGACTAATGCTGTGGATCTAAAGTGTTTGATTTTAATTGTCTCCATGAAATTTTGTAATTGTTTCTCTAATATTTTAAATGTATTTCTGACAGTTATTTACTGGACATTTCAAGAAATTCTACTTGTTATTAACTGGAATTACCAGTGTTAACAATACAGCAGACTTTAGTCTTGTACAGATAGCAAACCAGTACATCATCAGTAATGTGCAATAATATATTCAGATAGTAAATGGACACACATGTGTTTGGACAAGTACTAATGTCAACTGTACTAGAATGCCTAGGGTAATTTTCCTAGATTATATGTGACTGGGATTTCAAGTTGTAGTTAGCTGGCATGTGTATTATATAACTGCAGAAGATAAGAAAGAAATAAACTGAAAATACACAAAAAAATGAATCTACACAAAACCCTGTGATAGATAGGCTTATTTTTAGATTTAAGCAATTTTGATAAGAAATCTTCTTTCATTAAAAAGGACACAATAAAAGAATACCCAGTAGACAGTATGCTGCAATAACAGTGTTATATTATATTTATATTTAAAATGATTCACTATAGTGTTTTTGTTAATGGATGGTTACATCTGACATTTCAGACCACCTGATACTTGAAGAAGGGCGGAAGGTGATGTTTACACCAGGGGCTCCAGCTCCTCTCACTGTTGTTAAGTCTGATGGGGGATTCACCTATGCCACTTCTGACCTCACTGCCATCAAACATCGCCTCCATGTGGAAAAGGGTGACTGGCTCCTCTATGTTGTGGATGCTGGACAGGTACATCATCACCTGATGTCATAAAGATAAAATGTCTTATACACTCTAGATAGTGATTTGTATAGAACCTCCACCACATGGTAGATAGTTACAATTTGTAATACAGTGTAGACAGAGATTTGTATAGAACCTCCACCACAAGGTAGATAGTTACAATTTGTAATACAGTGTAGACAGAGATGTGTATAGAACCTCCACCACAAGGTAGATAGTTACAATTTGTAATACAGTGTAGACAGAGATGTGTATAGAACCTCCACCACAAGGTAGATAGTTACAATTTGTAATACAGTGTAGACAGAGTTTTGTATAGAACCTCCACCACAAGGTAGATAGTTACAATTTGTAATACAGTGTAAACTGCTTTGTATAGAACCTCCACCACATGGTAGATAGTTACAATTTGTAATACAGTGTAGACAGAGTTTTGTATAGAACCTCCACCACAAGGTAGATAGTTACAATTTGTAATACAGTGTAAACTGCTTTGTATAGAACCTCCACCACATGGTAGATAGTTACAATTTGTAAAACAGTGTAAACTGCTTTGTATAGAACCTCCACCACATGGTAGATAG
Source organism: Ylistrum balloti (assembly GCF_031769215.1). NCBI lineage: Eukaryota > Metazoa > Mollusca > Bivalvia > Pectinida > Pectinidae > Ylistrum > Ylistrum balloti. Next base: position 512,997 of record NW_026781887.1, read on the forward strand.
TTACAATTTGTAATACAGTGTAGACAGAGTTTTGTATAGAACCTCCACCACATGGTAGATAGTTACAATTTGTAATACAGTGTAAACTGCTTTGTATAGAACCTCCACCAAATGGTAGATAGTTACAATTTGTAATACAGTGTAGACAGAGTTTTGTATAGAACCTCCACCACATGGTAGATAGTTACTCCACCAAATGGTAGATAGTTACAATTTGTAATGTAAACTGTAAACTGCTTTGTATAGAACCTCCACCACATGGTAGATAGTTACAATTTGTAATACAGTGTAGACAGAGTTTTGTATAGAACCTCCACCACATGGTAGATAGTTACAATTTGTAATACAGTGTAGACAGAGTTTTGTATAGAACCTCCACCACATGGTAGATAGTTACAATTTGTAATACAATGTAGACAGAGTGTTGTATAGACCCAACAATACATAGTAGTTAAAATGTAGTAACAGTTTGTCTATGTTGTATTTTAGAACCTCCACCTTCAGTCCATCTTCGATGCAGGAGTTATGGCAGGCTGGTATGATCCTAAACAAGTGCGTGTGGAGCATGTCATGTTTGGTGTGGTCCTTGGAGAAGACAAGTAAGTATAATTTTGGAGTTGTTTTAATGTTTTATGTTGTAGTTTTTGAGTGAATATTAGTTTAAATTTATGCCTCATTCCAATTCCATATTACTTTGTAAATCTGGCTCTCCACATACCTGTATATAAATCTGTCTTATATAGAATCCAAGGGACCCTTGGTCCACATGTTAGATGTCCCATACTTGAATGACATCTTTCCAATGTCCTAGAGACTCCTAGATCCACATGTTAGATGTCCCATACTTGAATGACATCTTTCCAATGTCCCAGAGACTCCTAGATCCACATGTTAGATGTCCCATACATACCTGATATCATCTTTCCAATGTCCCAGAGACTCCTAGATCCACATGTTAGATGTCCCATACATACCTGATATCATCTTTCCAATGTCCCAGAGACTCCTAGATCCACATGTTAGATGTCCATACATACCTGATATCATCTTTCCAATGTCCCAGAGACTCCTAGATCCACATGTTAGATGTCCCATACTTGAATATCATCTTTCCAATGTCCTAGAGACTCCTAGATCCACATGTTAGATGTCCCATACATACCTGATATCATCTTTCCAATGTCCCAGAGACTCCTAGATCTGAGTGTTAGATGTCCCATACATACCTGATATCATCTTTCCAATGTCCCAGAGACTCCTAGATCCACATGTTAGATGTCCCATACATACCTGATATCATCTTTCCAATGTCCCAGAGACTCCTAGATCCACATGTTAGATGTCCCATACTTGAATATCATCTTTCCAATGTCCTAGAGACTCCTAGATCTGAGTGTTAGATGTCCCATACATACCTGATATCATCTTTCCAATGTCCCAGAGACTCCTAGATCCACATGTTAGATGTCCCATACATACCTGATATCATCTTTCCAATGTCCTAGAGACTCCTAGATCTGAGTGTTAGATGTCCCATACATACCTGATATCATCTTTCCAATGTCCCAGAGACTCCTAGATCCACATGTTAGATGTCCCATACATACCTGATATCATTTTTCTAATGTCCCAGAGACTCCTAGATCCACATGTTAGATGTCCCATACATACCTGATATCATCTTTCCAATGTCCCAGAGACTCCTAGATCCACATGTTAAATGTCCCATACATACCTGATATCATCTTTCCAATGTCCCAGAGACTCCTAGATCCACATGTTAGATGTCCCATACATACCTGATATCATCTTTCCAATGTCCTAGAGACTCCTAGATCCACATGTTAGATGTCCCATACATACCTGATATCATCTTTCCAATGTCCCAGAGACTCCTAGATCCACATGTTAGATGTCCCATACTTGAATATCATCTTTCCAATGTCCTAGAGACTCCTAGATCCACATGTTAGATGTCCCATACATACCTGATATCATCTTTCCAATGTCCCAGAGACTCCTAGATCCACATGTTAGATGTCCCATACATACCTGATATCATCTTTCCAATGTCCCAGAGACTCCTAGATCCACATGTTAGATGTCCCATACATACCTGATATCATCTTTCCAATGTCCCAGAGACTCCTAGATCCACATGTTAGATGTCCCATACATACCTGATATCGTCTTTCCAATGTCCCAGAGACTCCTAGATCCACATGTTAGATGTCTCATACATACCTGATATCATCTTTCCAATGTCCCAGAGACTCCTAGATCCACATGTTAGATGTCCCATACATACCTGATATTGTCTTTCCAATGTCCTAGAGACTCCTAGTTCTGAGTGTTAGATGTCCCTTGTTTGATATCTGGGTTTTTTTTCGGTGTCCACAGGACTGTGAGAGTCAAGTTGTCATATTGGATGTCCCATACTCAAATATTTTTCACAGTCTAAGGGACTCCTAGATTCAAATGTTGGATGTCCAATACTTGTGTTTGGTTCTGTTGTGTACTCCTGTATTAATGGTTGATTGAAAATTTATCACCCCCTGATTCATAGCAAATTATAAGACTTCCTGAGTGACCACTAACTATGTTATCACTTTAACACTGAAGAAAGCACTAGAATGAGGAAGGGATATTCCATAGTATCTGTTATGTTTATCCCCATCACCGGTAAAGAGTACAAACTAAAGGCATGATTTATACACTCTATGCTAAAGATACATAATTTATATATATGATATACAAACTTTCAGCTCTCAACATGTATAAAGAATATAGACTTCATAAACTGTAACAAGATAGATTAAATCTATGTATATAACAATTTACGACGATAGAATAAATAAAATCTATATAACAATTGATAAATATATAATAGATTAAATCTGTGTATATAACAGTTGATAAATGCATGTCTATTAGGTACTGATAAACAGATGTTCTCTGCTTTAGTTATGCTACTCAGAACGAGATTGTATTGTGAAAAAGTAAGAGTATTGTCCCCTTGGACACTTCCAAATCGTTTGTTTGGTAACAGGAAAATAACTGGCAATCCTTCTCTGTGTTTCACATGTTAGAGTCTGTGGTTGCTATGGATACAGCAGGATTTGCTGCAGACTGTGCATCCTTTTACTGAAGAGTCTTTTCCTGTGGTGATGGTGTAGTCTGTTTATAGAAGTGATCTAGTGATAGCCATGTACATATCTCATTCACAATCACAGTCTGTTGTTAACCTGCTTTTATGGCTGGCGTTAAATGAGACAATTTAGAGACACTTTTTATCATAAGAGAAAGAACATCATGTTTGGTAAATAAAACAAGTACATTCCTTTATTGATGGAACTTTTGTGAGACAAGTCTTTATTGATTATTTTTTTATTGTGAGATCATTTTATCACAAGACTTAGCTGCGTGTTGATGATTCTAATATAATAGTTCCGTAGCACATTTTTATATTGGATAATTTTCATGATACAATCCCCAATATACTCATGAATTCTGATGCTGCCAAAAGATGGCGGCCATCTTTCTGGTTGAGACAGAGGAATGACATCAACATTGTAAGAAATTTATTATAATAACATGCTAAAATGTGTCAACTCACTTCAAGTGAGTTTGTTGGTAATGTCTGTACGTTTATAAAGACAATCTTCATTCGAAAGATACGTACTGAAAACTTTAAATGAATTTCCTGTCACAATCTCTTGTCGCTGGCTTTCCATGTACAATGTCCATTGTTTTATCTTCTTTAGTGAATAATACCTTTACCATTCAGAGATTGACATGACAGCTTTCAGGTATATACATTAGAATCAATATAAACTACAATTTAGACAGATAATTGACACAGAGAAATATAGGGAAAACTAATCCAGTGTCTTGACCTAGAACATGATCCGAATCTATCAACAAGTTGACTAGAAAGTGGGCAGGGCTTCTACATCATCAATGCTTAATTTCATTGTCAAAGTAACATGTGAGGGACAGTTTCAAACAAAATTGTGCAAACCTTGAATTTTTGTTGAATTTCTCTGATATTACAATAATTACATCACTTTTAGACTCAAATCATTTTAGAATGGGGATAGTTTCCTCGCTTGTTAATATGTTTAATATGTCTCCTGTGATATCTCCCAACATTGACCAGTTGAATATGTCTCCTGTGATATCTCCCAACATTGACCAGTTGAATATGTCTCCTGTGATATCTCCCAACAGTGACCAGTTGAATATGTCTCCTGTGATATCTCCCAACAGTGACCAGTGGAATATGTCTCCTGTGATATCTCCCAACATTGACCAGTTGAATATGTCTCCTGTGATATCTCCCAACAGTGACCAGTGGAATATGTCTCCTGTGATATCTCCCAACAGTGACCAGTTGAATATGTCTCCTGTGAAATATTTCAGTATCAAATAGTTTAATATGTAACATTGAACTGGTCAATATTGTGAGATTGTACAGGATAAATACTACATACATTAGGTATCTACCTTGAATAACTCAGGTAATTAGCCTACATAATCAGGTATCTACCTTGAATAACTCAGGTAATTAGCCTACATAATCAGGTATCTACCTTGAATAACTCAGGTAATTAGCCTACATACATCAGGTATCTACCTTGAATAACTCAGGTAATTAGCCTACATAATCAGGTATCTACCTTGAATAACTCAGGTAATTAGCCTACATACATCAGGTATCTACCTTGAATAACTCAGGTAATTAGCCTACATACATCAGGTATCTACCTTGAATAACTCAGGTAATTAGCCTACATAATCAGGTATCTACCTTGAATAACTCAGGTAATTAGCCTACATAATCAGGTATCTACCTTGAATAACTCAGGTAATTAGCCTACATAATCAGGTATCTACCTTGAATAACTCAGGTAATTAGCCTACATACATCAGGTATCTACCTTGAATAACTCAGGTAATTAGCCTACATAATCAGGTATCTACCTTGAATAACTCAGGTAATTAGCCTACATAATCAGGTATCTACCTTGAATAACTCAGGTAATTAGCCTACATAATCAGGTATCTACCTTGAATAACTCAGGTAATTAGCCTACATACATCAGGTATCTACCTTGAATAACTCAGGTAATTAGCCTACATAATCAGGTATCTACCTTGAATAACTCAGGTAATTAGCCTACATATAGTAGGTATCTACCTTGAATAACTCAGGTAATTAGCCTACATAATCAGGTATCTACCTTGAATAACTCAGGTAATTAGCCTACATATAATAGGTATCTACCTTGAATAACTCAGGTAATTAGCCTACATAATCAGGTATCTACCTTGAATAACTCAGGTAATTAGCCTACATACCTTGAATAACTCAGGTAATTAGCCTACATACATCCTTGAATAACTCAGGTAATTAGCCTACATAATCAGGTATCTACCTTGAATAACTCAGGTAATTAGCCTACATAATCAGGTATCTACCTTGAATAACTCAGGTAATTAGCCTACATAATCAGGTATCTACCTTGAATAACTCAGGTAATTAGCCTACATAATCAGGTATCTACCTTGAATAACTCAGGTAATTAGCCTACATAAAGTAGGTATCTACCTTGAATAACTCAGGTAATTAGCCTACATAATCAGGTATCTACCTTGAATAACTCAGGTAATTAGCCTACATAATCAGGTATCTACCTTGAATAACTCAGGTAATTAGCCTACATAATCAGGTATCTACCTTGAATAACTCAGGTAATTAGCCTACATAATCAGGTATCTACCTTGAATAACTCAGGTAATTAGCCTACATAATCAGGTATCTACCTTGAATAACTCAGGTAATTAGCCTACATATGTAGGTATCTACCTTGAATAACTCAGGTGACATTGTCCCACCGGTAATTAGCCTACATATCAGGTATCTACCTTGAATAACTCAGGTAATTAGCCTACATAATCAGGTATCTACCTTGAATAACTCAGGTAATTAGTACATAATCAGGTATAATTAGCCTACATTGAATTAACTCAGGTAATTAGCCTACATATAGTAGGTATCTACCTTGAATAACTCAGGTAATTAGCCTACATAATCAGGTATATACTCAGGTAATTAGCCTACTACCTTGAATAACTCAGGTAATTAGCCTACATAATCAGGTATCTACCTTGAATAACTCAGGTAATTAGCCTACATAATCAGGTATCTACCTTGAATAACTCAGGTAATTAGCCCATAATCAGGTACTTGAATAACTCAGGTATAGCCTACCTTGAATAACTCAGGTAATTAGCCTAATAATCAGGTATCTACCTTGAATAACAGGTAATTAGCCTACATATAATAGGTATATACCTTGAATAAGTCAGTTAATTAGCCTACATAAACAGGTATCTACATTGAATAACTCAGGTAATTAGCCTACATACATCAGGTATCTACCTTGAATAACTCAGGTAATTAGCCTACATACATCAGGTATCTACCTTGAATAACTCAGGTAATTAGCCTACATAATCAGGTATCTACCTTGAATAACTCAGGTAATTAGCCTACATAATCAGGTATCTACCTTGAATAACTCAGGTAATTAGCCTACATAATCAGGTATCTACCTTGAATAACTCAGGTAATTAGCCTACATAATCAGGTATCTACCTTGAATAACTCAGGTAATTAGCCTACATAATCAGGTATCTACCTTGAATAACTCAGGTAATTAGCCTACATAATCAGGTATCTATCATGGATAACATTATGTTCTCCTTTCTACAAAATGGGCCTCATCTGATATTATCTGATGTTTTTGATTAGATGATAAATCATCTGACATATGTATTTGGCATACAGAGTTATATCAGTAAATTAGTCGTTTATGTTTGCCTGTGTTGATTAACAGTTCTGTGACATTGTCCCACCGGTATGTACCTGGTATCTACAATTATCCCACCTGTATATACCTGGTATCTACAATTATCGCACCTGTATATACCTGGTATCTACAATTATCCCACCTGTATATACCTGGTATCTACAATTATCGCACCTGTATATACCTGACAGTATCTACAATAATCCCACCTGTATATACCTGACAGTATCTATAGTTATCCCACCTGTATATACCTGACAGTATCCACAATGATCCCCCCTGTATATACCTGACAGTATCTACAATTATCCCACCTGTATATACCTGAGTATCCACAATGATCACCCCTGTATAAACCTGACAGTATCTACAATAATCCCACCTGTATATACCTGGTATCTACAATGATCCCACCTGTATATACCTGACAGTATCTACAATGATCCCACCTGTATATACCTGAGTATCCACAATTATCCCACCTGTATATGCCTGACAGTATCTACAATTATCCCACCTGTATATGCCTGACAGTATCTATAGTTATCCCACCTGTATATACCTGACAGTATCCACAATGATCCCCCCTGTATATACCTGACAGTATCTACAATTATCGCACCTGTATATACCTGACAGTATCTATAGTTATCCCACCTGTATATACCTGACAGTATCCACAATGATCCCCCCTGTATATACCTGACAGTATCTACAATTATCCCACCTGTATATACCTGGTATCTACAATTATCCCACCTGTATATAGCTGACAGTATCTACAATTATCCCACCTGTGTATACCTGAGTATCTACATTTATCCCACCTGTATATACCTGTGTATCTACATTTATCCCATCTGTATATACCTGTGTATCTACATTTATCCCATCTGTATATACCTGACAGTATCTACAATTATCCCACCTGTATATAGCTGACAGTATCCACAATTATCCCACCTGTATATACCTGGTATCTACAGCCACCTGTATATACCTGGTATTTACAATTATCCCACCTGTATATACCTGGTATCTACAATTATCCTACCTATATATACCTGACAGTATCTACAATAATCCCACCTGTATATACCTGGTATCTACCATTATCCCACCTGTATATACCTGGTATCTACAATGATCCCACCTGTATATTCCTGACAGTATCTACAATTATCCTACCTGTATGTACCTGGTATGGACAATTATCCCACCTGTATATACCTGGTATTTACAATTATCCCACCTGTATATACCTGGTATCTACAATTATCCTACCTATATATACCTGAGAGTATCTACAATGATCCCACCTGTATATACCTGGTATTTACAATTATCCCACCTGTATATACCTGGTATCTACAATTATCCTACCTATATATACCTGACAGTATCTACAATGATCCCACCTGTATATACCTGGTATTTACAATTATCCCACCTGTATATACCTGGTATCTACAATTATCCTACCTATATATACCTGACAGTATCTACAATTATCACACCTGTATATACCTGGTATCTACAATGATCCCACCTGTATATACCTGACAGTATCTACAATGATCCCACCTGTATATACCTGGTATCTACAATAATCCCACCTGTATATACCTGGTATCTACCATTATCCCACCTGTATATAGCTGACAGTATCTACAATTATCGCACCTGTATATACCTGGTATCTACAATGATCCCACCTGTATATACCTGGTATCTACAATGATCCCCCCTGTATATACCTGACAGTATCTACAATGATCCCACCTGTATATACCTGGTATCTACCATTATCCCACCTGTATATAGCTGACAGTATCTACAATTATCGCACCTGTATATACCTGGTATCTACAATTATCCCACCTGTATATACCTGGTATCTACAATAATCCCACCTGTATATACCTGGTATCTACAATGATCCCACCTGTATATAGTAGCAGTGACTTCAATGATACCCCCAAATCAACCACACAAAGTACATGCAATCACTGGAATCATTTGTGTTATTTGAGATCTCAGTGGGTGACTTGGCATAAGCAAGCATCCAAGAATGTGACAATAGCCATGTAATTTGGATTGACACATACTGTTTAAACACCGGTTTCTGTGATTAAAATTGATGTAAAATAAAAAATGGAATGTTTTGATTATCTAAGATATGATTGATTTTTAACTTGTTGATATCCTGAAGATAATTGCATTATGTTTTGGAACATTTTAGGCAATAGTGAAATAAACCCAAATAATGATAAAGTTTTAACATGGATATAGAGTAAACAAACAACTACTTACTGCTTCTTATCCCTGTCTTAAGAAAACAGCAATTACCTGTAGCCACTTTGTTATCAATCACAAAATTCATGAAAGTAAATTGCTCCCAAAAGGGAGTTAATTTACAGTATGCTGATTGGCAGATCTTGTTTCGTGTTAATGCTGTGATATGTTATTGTTGATTTGAGGGAATTGCTAGATTTCTGCATATTTGCACTTGTATCCTTGTTGGTGATAGGGACTTGACAAGGAGTCTGGGTCACCAGAATAGCATTAACACATTATTGGCTATTCATTGGCAGTATTAGGTATGAGACTGAGAAAAGTTTTCAAATGCCATGTTTATACTTCAGTGTTGGCAATTGTTCTTGGCAGGTTCTATTCGGGTAGAAAAGGTAATTATGGTGAACTGGTCAGATTTTCTTGGATCAGGGAAATGTAGAGGTGATGTACCATTATAGTATAACTGCAGGACAATAACAACACAGAGATGTAGAGGTGACGTACCATTATAGTATAACTACAGGACAATAACAACACAGAGATGTAGAGGTGACGTACCATTATAGTATAACTACAGGACAATAACAACACAGAGATGTAGAGGTGACGTACCATTATAGTATAACTACAGGACAATAGCAACACAGAGATGTAGAGGTGACGTACCATTATAGTATAACTACAGGACAATAACAACACAGAGATGTAGAGGTGATGTACCATTATAGTATAACTACAGGACAATAACAACACAGAGAGGTGACGTACCATTATAGTATAACTACAGGACAATAACAACACAGAGATGTAGAGGTGACGTACCATTATAGTATAACTACAGGACAATAACAACACAGAGATGTAGAGGTGACGTACCATTATAGTATAACTACAGGACAATAACAACACAGAGATGTAGAGGTGACGTACCATTATAGTATAACTACAGGACAATAACAACACAGAGATGTAGAGGTGACGTACCATTATAGTATAACTACAGGACAATAACAACACAGAGATGTAGAGGTGACGTACCGTTATAGTATAACTACAGGACAATAACAACACAGAGATGTAGAGGTGACGTACCATTATAGTATAACTACAGGACAATAACAACACAGAGAGGTGACGTACCATTATAGTATAACTACAGGACAATAACAACACAGAGGGGTGACGTACCATTATAGTATAACTACAGGACAATAACAACACAGAGATGTAGAGGTGACGTACCATTATAGCATAACTACAGGACAATAACAACACAGAGATGTAGAGGTGACGTACCATTATAGTATAGTAGAAACCTTTTATGAGGGAGTTGTAGTAGACACATAGGTTTGAGGGAGTTGTAGTAGACACAAAGGTATGAGGGAGTTGTAGTAGACACATAGGTTTGAGGGAGTTGTAGTAGACACAAAGGTGTGAGAGAGATGTAGTAATCACGATGCATAGGATTGGTTGGGATGGAGATAAAGATCTTTGTCTTCTGATTCTCAACATTTACAAGGTTTCTTGATGGTCTCTGTGATCAGGATGATACTGATGGAAAAATGCGTATTGATTAAGGCTGTTTTGTTAAAGTATTTTTTGTTCATTAACACAAGCAAAATAAGACCTTCACATTTTAGTCAGTTCTGGGTTTGATGTTAAGAGGACAGAAATAAAAGTCTTGAACTAAAAAAAAATCTATTTTGAATTTAGATATCCTGGCTTGGCATTCTTATACTTTATACTTGAAATCTTCTATTTAAAGTGAATGCAATAAAATTCTTCAGACACGTGTTGTTTGATTAAAAAGATACAGTATTCATTAATGATATTCTTGTATGACCTTCCTTTATGTGGCTTATTCAGTACCTTTACATATCACATTGTATGACGTACCTTTATGTGGCTGATTCGGTACTTTTACATATCACATTGTATGACCTACCTTTATGTGGCTGATTCGGTACTTTTACATATCACATTGTATGACCTACCTTTATGTGGCTGATTCGGTACCTTTACATATCACATTGTATGACCTACCTTTATGTATCTTGAGTATGTTTGTTTTCATTATCACATTGTATGACCTACCTTTATGTGGCTGATTCGGTACTTTTACATATCACATTGTATGACCTACCTTTATGTGGCTTATTCAGTACCTTTACATATCACATTGTATGACGTACCTTTATGTGGCTTATTCAGTACCTTTACATATCACATTGTATGACCTACCTTTATGTGGCTTATTCAGTACCTTTACATATCACATTGTATGACCTACCTTTATGTGGCTGATTCAGTACCTTTACATATTACATTGTATGACCTACCTTTATGTGGCTGATTCAGTACCTTTACATATTACATTGTTTGACCTATATTTATGTACGTTCTTCTACTTTTGAGCCTTGATCTGTGCCTTTACTATCTGTATGACTTACCTTTATGTGTCTTGATCAGTGCCTTTACTATCTGTATGACTTACCTTTATGTGTCTTGATCAGTGCCTTTACTATCTGTGTGACTTACCTTTATGTGTCTTGATCAGTGCCTTTACTATCTGTGTGACTTACCTTTATGTGTCTTGATCAGTGCCTTTACTATCTGTGTGACTTACCTTTATGTGTCTTGACCAGTGCCTTTAGTTTTACGTGGGATTACCTACCTTCTTTGTTCCTTTATTATCATATATAGTGGTTTATAGTGGTGACACATGAATCAAACTCACAAACTGTTTGGAGTAGAGAAAAAATCTATATTCTGTCCTTTGGTTCGTGCTTTGTAAGGCCCTGTGAACTTTTTATTCTGAGGCCTTGTAACTTATAGATTCTAAGGCTGTTAAGTGTGACTGCATAAATAGGATACCCTGTGACTCATTGAATACAATGCCCTGTGACACATTGAATACAAGGCCCTGTGACTCATTGAATGCAAGGCCCTGTGACTCATTGAATACAATGCCCTGTGACACATTGAATACAATGCCCTGTGACTCTTTGAATACAATGCCCAGTGACACATTGAATACAAGGCCCTGTGACTCATTGAATACAAGGCCCTGTGACTCATGCATCCTTAAGCTCTATAACTCATTCTCTGGCAGAAAATCATCAACTGATTGAATTTTAACACCTAGTAACTTCATTCTTTCATGAAATTTGGTCAAACTTCATGCAAAGATCATGTAATGAGTATATGTTTTACATCATTGTGTTTTAGGGGTCCAAGGTCAAGGCCAAGGTCAGATAATGACCTGGTGATGTCCTGTCAATTTAGAGTCACAGAACAATAACAAGATGACTGCATGACTAGCAGCCATCTTTCTTTGATTCCGACAATTAAAGATTTTTTTTAGCTGAGAATGACTGAGTGAATCATTCTTTCTTTAATTTTGACAGATACTAACAAATATAAACAAGCAGAAGAACCATAACATGCATATGAACTTGGTGGAAAGTCAGTTCTTGGAGAATTTCTTCAAGTGAAGATTTCGCTCAATTGTTCTTACATGATTTTAGTTTAATATCATAGTTTTTTGACCCAATTCCTATAAATGTCCTATAAGATTTTGCTTTGGATTTTGTTGTGATAAATTAAGGCCAACAGGATGCCATTTTGGATCATTCTGAAGTTTTGTCAGTGTGAAGAGTACATGTCAACACAGCAAAAGGTCACAAAAAGTGTGAAGATAAAATAGTTAATAATAGTTAATACATTTATATCCAGTATGGGTCATACAATATGGACGGGGCCATTTAGATCCAGTATGGGTCATACAATATGGACGGGCCATTTAGATCCAGTATGGGTCATACAATATGGACGGGGCCATTTAGATCCAATATGGGTCATACAATATGGACGGGGCCATTTAGATCCAATATGGGTCATACAATATGGACGGGGCCATTTAGATCCAATATGGGTCATACAATATGGACGGGGCCATTTAGATCCAATATGGGTCATACAATATGGACGGGGGACCATTTAGATCCAATATGGGTCATACAATATGGACGGGGCCATTTAGATCCAATATGGGTCATACAATATGGACGGGGCCATTTAGATCCAATATGGGTCATACAATATGGACGGGGCCATTTAGATCCAATATGGGTCATACAATATGGAGGGGGCCATTTAGATCCAATATGGGTCATACAATATGGACGGGGCCATTTACATCCTCTCAGACATTTCTGTTAATGGTAATTATGCTGTATACTGTTAAAGTGTAATCAAACTTTCCTATAAATGACCATTCTTCACTTGAAATTTCAAGGTTAAATAAAATGAGTTATCAATCACATGATGGATTCTGGAAAAGTTCTGATATTTATAGAAGTAAATGTTTGGGATGGCTGTTATCTTCTGAAAAATAACCTTATAGTACTGAGGAAGGGCTGTGAGGTGCTGATGGACAGTATGTGTAGACCAGTGGTGTGTACTAATCATATGATAGAACAATTCCAGATGTGTAGACATGAAGGCAATATCAATAACCTAGCTTTCACATCCACATTGTACCTGATCCAGATAAACAGGTGTGTTATATCAAAACAAACCCAAATTTTATACTAAATATACCTCACATTCACACAGGTCTCCCTAAATCTACAAATATATTGTACATGTATATAGCTCCCTTCATACAGATCTCCCTAAATCTACAAATGTACTGTAAAGGTATATAGCTCCCTTCATACAGATCTCCCTAAATCTACAAATATACTGTACATGTATATAGCTCCCTTCATACAGATCTCCCTAAATCTACAAATGTACTGTACATGTATATAGCTCCCTTCATACAGATCTCCCTAAATCTACAAATATACTGTACATGTATATAGCTCCCTTCATACAGATCTCCCTAAATCTACAAATATACTGTACATGTATATAGCTCCCTTCATACAGATCTCCCTAAATCTACAAATGTACTGTAAAGGTATATAGCTCCCTTCACACAGGTCTCCCTTAAATCTACAAATATACTGTACATGTATATAGCTCCCTTCATACAGATCTCCCTAAATCTACAAATGTACTGTAAAGGTATATAGCTCCCTTCATACAGATCTCCCTAAATCTACAAATATACTGTACATGTATATAGCTCCCTTCATACAGATCTCCCTAAATCTACAAATATACTGTACATGTATATAGCTCCCTTCATACAGATCTCCCTAAATCTACAAATGTACTGTAAAGGTATATAGCTCCCTTCACACAGGTCTCCCTAAATCTACAAATATACTGTACATGTATATAGCTCCCTTCATACAAATCTCCCTAAATCTACAAATGTACTGTACATGTATATAGCTCCCTTCATACAGATCTCCCTAAATCTACAAATGTACTGTACATGTATATAGCTATACTATATTCAGGTACATAAAAGATGACTTGTACGTGTTGGTATATGGAGTTTTGTACAACACAATCAGGTACATAAATGATGATGTATACCTGTTGGGAGGTTTGTCATTGGTGACTCAAATTAATACATGGATAAGATGGTAATATATGTTACGGCGATTTTTGTGATGATGATGATGATGAGGAGGATGATGATGATGATGATGATGATGATGAGGAGGAGGAGGAGGAGGAGGAGGAGGAGGAGTTGACATAGCATTACTCACAAAGATTCTGATGTAGGTTAATTATACAGGTACACAGGTGGCTGCTACCTGATTTTCTTGGATGTCTCAGGTATGATTATATTCAGTCATTTGAACCCCGTAACTACAGGGTTGATTAAGCCTTATCTTATTAGACTTCTTGTCAATGAGCTCTGTTTGTAAAATCACTCAGTAAGACATCAGGTGACAGTTGGATGTAGGAAATGATTTTTACCTCACCTTGCCCAAGGGACCATTGTGGAGCTAATGGTATACTACTGTGTGAGCTTCTGTTGTACTTATTTGTCTGTCCACCAACTCTAAGATATCTCAATTTCATATTAAAACAGTTAATCTGATGTCCTTGAGGGTAGCAGGGCAATGGACCCAATAGGGTCCATAGTAGTGAAAGCTGCAAAGACCTATTTCTTCTATAGGGATGAAGGTAGACGTATTATAGCCAGATTCGGTTAGAAGCGTTGTTTAGGGAGAAAAGCATTTTTTTCCTATAAATACATATACCTGTCTATGATTGCCTTTTCTGTAGTATAATCTGAGCTAACTACAGGACTCAATATTTAAAATAACATAGACTGTCAGATGTCAGTTTGAACTTTACAGGCATGAGCAAATGTTGCTTCTTTAAATTCAGTGGTTAGTTTGTGCCCAGACCTGACTAGGTGTGGTCAGTTAGTGACCAGTCCTACTGTAGGTGTGATCAGTTTGTGCCCAATCCTGCTCTAGTTGTGGTCAGTTGGTTCCCAGCCCTGCTGTAGGTGAGGTTAGTTTGTGCCAAGTCCTACTGTAGGTGTGATCAGTTTTGTGCTAGTCATACTCTAGGTTTGGTTAGTTTGTGCCTAGTCCTGCTTTAGGTGAGGTTAGTTTGTTCCAAGTCCTACTTTAGGTGTGGTCAGTTTGTGACCAGTCCTACTCTAGGTTTGGTTAGTTTGTTCCAAGTCCTACTCTAGCTTTGGTTAGTTTGTGCTCAGTCCTACTCTAGGTGTGGTTAGTTTGTGCTCAGTCCTACTCTAGCTTTGGTTAGTTTGTGCTCAGTCCTACTCTAGCGTTGGTTAGTTTGTGCTCAGTCCTACTCTAGGTGTGGTCAGTTTGTGACCAGTCCTACTCTAGGTTTGGTTAGTTTGTGCTCAGTCCTACTCTAGCTTTGGTTAGTTTGTGCTCAGTCCTACTCTAGCTTTGGTTAGTTTGTGCTCAGTCCTACTCTAGGTGTGGTCAGTTTGTGACCAGTCCTACTCTAGCTTTGGTCAGTTTGTGACCAGTCCTACTTTAGCTTTGGTTAGTTTGTGCTCAGTCCTACTCTAGGTGTGGTCAGTTTGTGCCCAGTCCTACTCTTGGTCTGGTTAGTTTGTGCCCAGTCCTACTCTAGGTCTAGTTAGTTTGTGCCCAGTCCTGCTGTAGGTCTAGTTAGTTTGTGCCCAGTCCTGCTGTAGGTGTGGTTTGTTTGTGCCCAGTCCTGCTGTAGGTGTGTTTTGTTTGTGCCCAGTCCTGCTGTAGGTCTAGTTAGTTTGTGTCCAGTCCTGCTGTAGGTCTAGTTAGTTTGTGTCCAGTCCTGCTGTAGGTCTAGTTAGTTTGTGCCCAGTCCTGCTGTATGTCTAGTTAGTTTTTGCCCAGTCCTGCTGTAGGTCTAGTTAGTTTGTGCCCAGTCCTGCTGTATGTCTAGTTAGTTTTTGCCCAGTCCTGCTGTAGGTCTAGTTAGTTTGTGCCCAGTCCTGCTGTAGGTCCAGTTAGTTTGTGCCCAGTCCTGCTGTAGTTCTAGTTAGTTTGTGCCCAGTCCTGCTGTATGTCTAGTTAGTTTTTGCCCAGTCCTGCTGTAGGTCTAGTTAGTTTGTGCCCAGTCCTACTCTAGGTCTGGTTAGTTTGTGCCCAGTCCTGCTGTAGGTCTTGTTAGTTTTTGCCCAGTCCTGCTGTAGGTCTAGTTAGTTTGTGCCCAGTCCTGCTGTAGGTCTAGTTAGTTTGTGCCCAGTCCTGCTGTAGGTCTAGTTAGTTTGTGTCCAGTCCTACTCTAGGTCTGGTTAGTTTGTGCCCAGTCCTGCTGTAGGTCTAGTTAGTTTTTGCCCAGTCCTGCTGTAGGTCTAGTTAGTTTGTGCCCAGTCCTACTCTAGGTCTGGTTAGTTTGTGCCCAGTCCTGCTGTAGGTCTAGTTAGTTTTTGCCCAGTCCTGCTGTAGGTCTAGTTAGTTTGTGCCCAGTCCTACTCTAGGTCTGGTTAGTTTGTGCCCAGTCCTACTCTAGGTCTAGTTAGTTAGTGTCCAGTCCTGCTGTAGGTGTGGTTTGTTCGTGCCCAGTCCTGCTGTAGGTGTGTTTTGTTTGTGCCCAGTCCTGCTGTAGGTCTAGTTAGTTTGTGCCCAGTCCTGCTGTAGGTGTGGTTTGTTTGTGCCCAGTCCTGCTGTAGGTGTGGTTAGTTTGTGCTCACTCCTTCCACAAGGTATCGTAAGTGTTTGGTCATTCCTGCTCTAAATATTGATCGTTTGATCATCTCTCACTTTAGATATATCCAATGTAGCCAGTATAACAACCCTTGTCTAGGGATGTCACTTTGAGCATATTTATGTCCAGTAATGGTCTGTTTGAGTCAAACTTTTGCATGATAGGTACATTATGCAGTAAATTTGTTGCTTATCAAACAGTTAAAAAAGTCTTCTGAATTTTATTTCTTGACTTCAAATGATTTACCCCTCTGGAAGAAATATGTTTGCGAACAGAAACATGTGTTATTAAGGAAGACATGATTTGCACTAATTATTCAATATTTGGCACAGAAGCTTTAATTATATTGCCCTCTTAGGTAAGGGGTGTATAGAAATCACTTTGTGCATCATCATCTGTCCATTCATCCCTCTGTCTCTCTTTGATTACCTCATGTGTAAGATATCATAGGAAACTTTATAACAGATTTTGTCTAGATTCACACCATAGCATCACACCATTATAGTCTACACCTGATTACGTTTTGGTTGTCATTGATTATACACCAAACTTCATCCTCGACCTTTTTGCAAATAAAAAACTTGCAGATGTGTATCTGTGTGTATCTATTTGAATTCCTGTTACTTTTGTTTTAATTTTCACAGAATTTGGTTTTAGAATTTCTGCTCCAGGTTCAAGGACTTGGCCGTGTTTGAGTTGATGATTTTTTATAATTGAAGTCACATTAGTATCAAATTTTTGAAAATGTTGAAAGTTCTTAAAATATGATTTTTGGCATGGTTGAGATAAATAAGGTGTTAAATTCTTATTAGACATAATCTTGTGGAAATTCACAGCTGCCTATCACCAACAGCAAAACTGATGTAGAAACCATATACCTCAACTATACAATATCACAGGGAATATCTTGCTTAATTGTGAGGATAGCTTTGCTACCAGCTCGTTTATAAGGTGTGGATATTTTGAGAGTAAACATTTGTGTGATCTGTATACATTGTATCCTGGTTAATTGGGGCCATCATACAGCATCTATTTTTATACAAATCCTGCTTGGTTTCGCTCTAATGTAAATGTTCAATCTGGAAAATATTCTGATGTCTATTGAAACTCTAGGTATGTGGTAGTATTTATTTCAAAGTATATGTTCAATGTTTATCATAAACAGCTGACAAAAATTTGAAATGTCATCATATGAAAATAGAGTGTCTGTAATTGATTCAGTAGGACCACAGGAATGTGTGCTGGTCAGTTAACCTGTACATAAGGACCATTTGCTTGTGATGGTCAGTTTCCATGCACATTTTGAACCCTGCATTTAATGGTCAGTAATTACCTGCACATTAGCACAACCTGTATGTGATGGTCAGTCAACCACCAGTTTTGGATATGATTCATTTGAACTGTGTAGGGTGTGAGAGCTCTCTGTGATCATATTACTCCTAAGCATTATACTTGTGTGTATATTAAGGTGTAATACTGTGGAATCAGGGTTCTATGGGCAGCCAGCTGATACATATCCTTGTGATTACTTGTCCTTACTGGTATTTTTTTTATTAATCAGATCACCACAGATATAAGTTCAGGTCACATCCCATTTGTAAGCTGTTTGTATTGAGAAGATTAATTAATGAATGATAAGATGATTCAGTATTTTGCTGTGGAAAAGGAGCTGTTAACTCTGTGATATTCGTGCAAAATATGGATTAAAAAACTCAACTCACAATATTATCTCTTATATATTATTTTGAACAGTTAATTGGCATCAACATACAATCCTGATATTTACAACATTAAACATATATATTTACTGTACAAAACATTATTATTTGTTTATTCTTACAAAAAATTCTTCCATTGAAGAAATAGTAAATATGAGGAATGAAATCAGCCAGATTTATTTAGTTTGAAACCTTCATGTAGTGATGATGTCACTGCACACTAATGTGTAGTTGTACAATGTATTGATGTTTTTCCAGATCTAAACAATAGTATCATTATATTACAACATAAACAATGATTTTCATAAATTTTTAAGTCTATGATGAATACACAGATTTCAAACAATGAAAACAATTCTTTCGTAATTCCAAAAAATTGTTTTGTTAAGGTTATTAAAGATTTACCAACGTCACTGTCAAAACACCTTCCATACCCTAGTTACAGAGCATCCTGATCAACAGAACTGAAATACTCACTTTAAACAGGTGACCAGGTGTCCTGATTAAGGGATGTCTACAACCCACTGTATACAGGTGACCAGGTGTCCTGATTAAGGGATGTCTACTGCCCACTGTATACAGGTGACCAGGTGTCCTGATTAAGGGATGTCTACAACCCACTGTATACAGGTGACCAGGTGTCCTGATTAAGGGATGTCTACAACCCACTGTATACAGGTGACCAGGTGTCCTGATTAAGGGATGTCTACAACCCACTGTATACGGGTGACCAGGTGTCCTGATTAAGGGATGTCTACAACCCACTGTATACAGGTGACAGGTGTCTTGATTAAGGGATGTCTACTGCCCACTGTATACAGGTGACCAGGTGTCCTGATTAAGGGATGTCTACAACCCACTGTATACAGGTGACCAGGTGTCCTGATTAAGGGATGTCTACTGCCCACTGTATACAGGTGACCAGGTGTCCTGATTAAGGGATGTCTACAACCCACTGTATACGGGTGACCAGGTGTCCTGATTAAGGGATGTCTACAACCCACTGTATACAGGTGACCAGGTGTCCTGATTAAGGGATGTCTACAACCCACTGTATACAGGTGACCAAGTGTCCTGATTAAGGGATGTCTACAGCCCACTGTATGCAGGTGACCAGATGTTTATATCTAATTATTATCAACTCTTTTCCAATTCTACATTAGCAGATTATGACAAAATCACACCTGCCCTTGTCACCACTGTTCCATTCTCTCAAGTAAATTTCTCAATATTTCTCCTGTTCAGGTAAAACCAGTCCTGTCACACCTGTTTGTTTAGGTAAAGCCAGTCCTGTCACACCTGTTTGTTTAGGTAAAGTCAGTCTTGATCTTACCTGTTCAGGTAAAACTAGTCCTGTCACACCTGTTTGTTAAGGTAAAGCCAGTACTGTCACACCTGTTTGTTTAGGTAAAACTAGTCCTGTCACACCTGTTTGTTTAGGTAAAGCCAGTCCTGTCACACTTGTTTGTTTAGGTAAAACCAGTCCTGTCACACCTGTTTGTTTAGGTAAAACCAGTCCTGTCACACCTGTTTGTTTAGGTAAAACTAGTCCTGTCACACCTGTTTGTTTAGGTAAAACTAGTCCTGTCACACCTGTTTGTTTAGGTAAAACTAGTCCTGTCACACCTGTTTGTTTAGGTAAAACTAGTCCTGTCACACCTGTTTGTTTAGGTAAAACCAGTCCTGTCACACCTGTTTGTTTAGGTAAAACTAGTCCTGTCACACCTGTTTGTTTAGGTAAAACTAGTCCTGTCACACCTGTTTGTTTAGGTAAAACTAGTCCTGTCACACCTGTTTGTTTAGGTAAAACTAGTCCTGATCCAACATGTCAAAGTAAAATCAGTCCAAATTACACTTGTTCAGGTAAATCCAGTTCTCAGATCCTAGCTACCAAACTGTTTTTGTGGTAAAAAAATTCTTATCTCACCTGTCCAGGTAAAACAAGTCCTGATCAACAAGACAACAACATTTTCAGATGAAAGCTGTCCTGATGACACCAGTCCATGAAGCCTGTTCAGATCAAATGTCCATTAAAACCTAAAAGATCACATCTGCCATAATAAAAATTGCCCTGTAATCAGATTTCACCCAAAATGTCCAGATTTCACCTGCCTGACCCAAGGTGTCCAGATTTGATCTATCTTGCCCTAATGTGTCCAGACCTAACAAAGCCAACCCAGATTTTTCCTTGTCATACCTGTCCAGAGTTCACTTTACCTGACCATACTTGTCCAAAATTTAAACTTGCCCTGACCAATTGCAGTCTAGATTTCAGCTGTCCTACTCATACTGGTCCTGTCTAGTCACTACACAATTGTACATATCTAGTTTTCAACTGACCTAACTTTGCAATTGTATCTGTTCAGTTTTCAACTGTCCTGCCCATAACCTGTCCAGATCTCAGATGTCCTGACTTTACAGTTATACTGGTCCAGTATTCAACTGTTCTCACCATAAGCTGTCCCAATTTCACTTTGTCATATCACACCTGTGTGACTGTAATGTCCACCTGCTCTGATGTTGGTACCTGATGGTGTCCATAGCACATGTGCATTACATGTGCATGCACCTTACCAAAGAAAGTGTGTACTGCTATGTGTGTGAAATTGTCCATACAGAAAAGTATGTGTGGAAATATGATGGTCTGTACCACAGACAGTGACATTGTACAGGTGAGGATATTCACATAGGCTCGCTGTGACAAGAGTTCTCGTAAAGCCTCTGTGATGAACATTGGCAATAAACAACACATGAAGGTAACTAGGAGGAGACAGGTGAGTCGATAGTGTCCCATTCCCTTTTTAAACCTATTATTTACTATAGGTTCATTAAGCTCATCCCCAGTTGTCTCTGAGAGTGTGATGATTGGTGGACTTAAGGTCTCGTGACTGGAATTTTGTAATTTTTCACATATGTGGTTTGCATTTTCCATATCATAGTCCTCCTTGGTGCTCATATCATCACCTTTATCAGGATTTTCTTCTTCCTCTCCCGAATTCTCCTCATTTTTCTCCTCCAATTGTGTTTTTTGAAGACCACTTAGTCTAATGTCCAACAGAGGTGTATGTGGTCGCTTGGGTAATTCCATTTTGTTATCATTCTGAGTAGACTTTTGCAGCTCTGTGTCTGAACGGAAAGAAATTGCCCCTCCATACACTTTTGGATTTTCAAGCTGTGCTTGAAGTGCTTCTATATCAACTGAAAACTTTCTCACGTAATTGTACTGCTTTGTTTTTTCACCAACATCGAGACCTGTTGGACCAATCTGGCCAATGGTGTGACGCCTCCTGCCTAAGATGGCAGCCATGTTGACCCCTAAGTGGTTACTGGAGATCTTTGACTTTGAGGGTGATGGAAGGTCACCAACAGTGGACATGTTATCCTCTTTTGTTGATGCTGACGCCTGCATACTGAGGAATCTTTGAGAGTTTGAAATAGACTTTTTGTCCTCTTCCTTTTCAATGTCACTACCCTCTTCTTCTTCCCCTTTGATGAGAAGTGTTGGAATGTTAAGTCGTTCAGGTGTGGGTGGTTCTGAGTACTCTGATGCAATATCTACATTTAGGTCTTTAGCTGTTTTATGTCTGCAAATTACCAAAGTTATCAGCATAGCAAATGATAGAGCAATCCACAAAGCGAAACTGTAAACAATGATCCTGTATTTGTAGGAATGGTCATTGAGTATTTGGTACTCAGTAAGTTTTGTGTCACCCTCCCTATAGGCTGACAACACCCCATAGCCCACTGCCAGGCTAAGTACCAGCACCAGACTTACTGTCAAAGACAGGGCAAGAACAAAGTGCCTTGAGATCCAGTTGGACGTTAACTTGCACAAACTTTGAACACTTACAATAGAAAGAATGCACAGAATTGAAGTGATGAGGAAAATGTAAAGACTTTGTCCAGCAAAGGTGAAGGTTGCATCTACTGCAGCGTTGTCATGGTGATGTTGGATCAGATGATAGATTTCCATGGGGCACCAGACTACATCAAGGATGAGGCAGGTGATGATGAACAAGACAATGAGGATGTAGTGGTGTTTTCTCAGTAGGCGATAGGTACACAGGGACATGAGAATTGTGATATTACCCCCAGTGCCGAACACCATCGCCAGACACAACATGGTCGTTGACAACACGATAGAGTAGAGTTCCATCTTAGTCTCACTCTGATTAAGATGGATGGACACGCTGTCATTTGCTATAGGGAACATGATGGCAGGAGTCTGGTCAATGATATTGTTTCACTGCTATCTTTAATATATTCACTAATATAGAAGAGTCCACAGTGATGATTACAATGTAATCTGTATAGTGTCCCTGAAGTGATCTGTTTCCTTCCTAGGATGATTTGATTTTAGTTATATTCTGGGGAAAGCAAGAGTTGTATATATCTGATGTTTTATGTCAGCTCTGGGTTATATATAGATTATTGAGTGGCTGATGACTTAAGTCGTAGGAGACAACATGGTTTTCCTATTACAGTAATGTGCTCGTGGAGATGGTGAGGAGTTCATGCCTTCTATGTTGAATTGTGACACTAGATCAGATGAGGATGATGAGTTGTTGCTGAGGGCCTTGCTATCATGTGTCCACAATTCCTATGTCACCACGCTCATCAGCTATAGAGGAGATCGAGATCGCATCGCTCTAGCCTTTATTTGCTCACTATAATAAAGCCCATCACATATGGTTCATGCGACCTCCTACCCACATCTAAGTGTTGATACTAAACACTAGTCCAGATAGCAGAGAAAGCAATTGATTTCTCACAATGGGTTGCTGATGAGCTCTGCAATCGCAGAGATAACTTGCTTCATCATTAATTTGGTATTACATTGAAGTTTTTTTTCAGAAGCCTCTGTAATTGGTACTCCCAATAGTAAGAAAAATGCTGATGATGACGGCTTTATTTACATGCTGTGATATCCACTGTGTACAGAGATAAAATTCCAATATAACCTCCAATGTTGTCTGTTATTGTTGAAATGGAATGCTATTGATTAGGGTGATGAATTGTTCCATGTATACTGTAACATGTACCACTGCTTCCTGCCAACATCACATCCTCTTGGTCACAAGTACCTAGACTTCCTGTATATTCTCCTTACAGTCAGTATACTGAACAACCACTTCAGTACTACGTCCTCCTAAAATCAAAGAGAGTTACAATTAATTTTAGGTATTAAAAGACATTAATTAGCTTCTCAATGATAACATCAAAGGAGCTTGGTCATCAGAGAGGTGTAAAAGTAGATTATGTATTACCACTGATCCATCGCGTGTAAATGGCAAGCGAACAGCTGTTGATGGATGCATACTTTAATGGAAATCAATTTTAGCATAACGCTGCTGAAATTACATGATATATTGAAACAGTTAACATTCCACTGGTGTGTAGAATTTTAAATTGTAGAAGTATGAATATTTAACTTGTTTGTGTGATATTCATAGTGTGGTTTTAAACTAACCTGCTGTCTACTGTTTTATGTGTATTATCATATCGTCTGTGTGGTTGGTGGATTTTTTAAATGTATAGTTTTATGACCTGTATGATGCTTATGGAATACACAACTTCAGAAAAAAAAGGGGTGTCATAATTATGCGATCAAGATCTGACAGTTCTTCTCGGAAAATAGGGATAACAAACATCAACATGGCGTGACATGAAATTGGATGTAAATGGGTTTTTGTAAGCTTTTCCACTGGAAAGCTGTATGTACTTTCACTTCTATTTTCAATTTCTATTGCAAAGTGTAGTTGAAGAGTGATAATTAAGGTAAACAGCACAGCATATCCAATATAATCCTTTTACAATTACTATTTGGAAATATTCAGTTTTTCTTCTCCACAAACATTACAAAAATCAAACTCAAACTCTGATAAGGATTTGTAACTGTCAGTTATATCATAGATATGTGTGTGGGAAAGGAGACCACTGAATCTTTTGTTGTTATAAATAAGGGAGACTACTCTTTCTTCAGACTGCTTTCATATGGTAGTTAGAAAATGTCAGTTTTCCCACAGACCACGTCCTCATAGATCTGTGTTTGACAGATTAAGTAGAAGACGCTACATCTAAGGAACAAATTTACTTACCATACTGTATGGAGGGTGTTATTTATGTGTGTCAGTAATTAAGTACTAGACATATCAGATCGTCTATATATCTTTGAAATTGTAGACAGGAAGAAGTAGGAACTGTCTAACTGGATATAACTGCCACGTAGAGTAAGCTCCCCTAAATAGCAGGACTTTCCCCGGAGATACCTAACTCAGGGCCTTATTGAACTGTCGTTTATTGAATATGTCGTTAGTCAAGTGTCGAGTGTTTTGAGTGTGGAGTGTGTGCTGTGTGTGTCAGATGTGTGGTTTTATGACGATGTGAAGAGTTGACAGAACACTTACTTTCTACTGAATACTGAACCATCCCATTTATCATTACATTTTCATTTAAGACTTAAAATGCTCTGAAATACAAAAAAAAAAAATGTCTTTAAGCACAATTAAATGATAATAGCCCGAAAAGGAAGTGGCATTTATTAGAATTACTGACAAATATTGTCTGGGACTGCAGAAGTTTTGCATATAAAGTATATTTACACAGTCTATTTAAATTTCTGTCTGTCATAGATCATTTCATATATGATTGCTCTATGTAACTTGGCCACATAAAGTCTGAGAGTAGTATGTCTAGAAGACAATATTTATAGTTCATCAGTATGTTAATGAGAAGTATTTAGATCACCGCTTAATTCCTATTTCTATGTATGTGCATTATAAGGACATTGAGCAAAACATTAATAATTATTGATTGATATATAAACCTTGAAGTTAATTTCCTAAATGGTTATTTAGCAAGTCTTAAGGAAAATGATGATTTGATGGTGATGCCTATTGAAACATATTAAAGTGTAAATGACACAGACCATTGTAGGGGATACCTAGCTGCTCTAACCTCAATTAAAAAACCTCAATTAAAAACCTCAATTAAAAGCCTCAATTCCTGTAATGTATACTTATTTACAGATCAAAATTTGTGCTCTTTTTTCTGTCCTTAATTTGACTTTAATTTAATCACAGTAACATACTACTATTACAGTGTGTTGCTTATTTTATGAAAGTCTGTGGACACTGTAATGATACACAATTATATTAATACATGTATTTATCTATAATATCTGGCCGCATTCTTTGATAAGAGTAAATCAGTATTAACAGTAAAATTCACCCATCACCTGTGCTGGTCACCATTGTAATCACACAGCAGATAAAATGACAGAATAATGTTGAATACTGTCCTGAAATCCTGACGGTCTGAATTGTAGCCTCCTCGTTTCTCACCAGGCCAGGTCTTAATAGCAACCATAAAGTCCTCACCACAAGGATATACTGGTGTAATTTTATATCATATGTTCACATATAAATATGTTTGTGTGTAAACAAAAGATTCCTTACCTGATAGCCTTCACTATAGTGAGAATTTTACTATGGAACAGTGAACGATTTTCACACTACAGTTATTGTTCTAAAATCTTACACTAAAAACACGCTTAAATACCTGAGTTGTAGTGTAGTCCATGAACGGCTGATACACAGGGGAATTTGGATATGTACAACATGGGGACATGTCATTTACAAGGTCACATGCACTTCCTCCTCATACACTTTTGTATGATTTTGTTAAAGTGATGTGAGAAAGTCTCCTTAACAGACGTGTCACCCTGTGTTATCATATTATGTTTGTTTTATGAAAATTAGGAAGTAGTCTGACGTAGCCAAAACTTACGCCCACAAGTATTTGTACAATTGTGAGGACATGATTTGAATAAGGTGTGTGAATTTCCTGTGTTATATGAATTAGTGATTACCAACATTATGATGGATGCAGCAGACAGATGAACCCTTTTCTCTGAAACACCACCATGTCTGTGTACTTAAATAGCAATAAATGAGTTCATCACAATAACCATGGGTATTATGTATATATCATACAGTACATTGTTCTGTTGAAGAAATCATACAGTCTTCATACAGTACATGTTCTGATGAGGAACTCATACAGTCTTCATACAGTACATGTTCTGATGAAGAACTCATACAGACATCATACAGTACATGTTCTGATGAAGAAATCATACAGTCTTCATACGGTACATGTTCTGATGAAGAAATCACACAGACATCATACAGTAAATGTTCTGATGAAGACATCATACAGTTCATGTTCTGATGGAGAAATCATACAGACATCATACAGTACATGTTCTGATGAGGAACTCATACAGACATCATACAGTACATGTTCTGATGAAGAACTCATACAGACATCATACAGTTCATGTTCTGATGAAGAACTCATACAGACATCATACAGTTCATGTTCTGATGAAGAAATCACACAGACATCATACAGTAAATGTTCTGATGAAGAAATTACACAGACATCATACAGTTCATGTTCTGATGAAGAAATCATACAGACATCATACAGTACATGTTCTGATGAGGAACTCATACAGACATCATACAGTACATGTTCTGATGAAGAACTCATACAGACATCATACAGTTCATGTTCTGATGAAGAACTCATACAGACATCATACAGTTCATGTTCTGATGAAGAACTCATACAGACATCATACAGTTCATGTTCTGATGAAGAACTCATACAGACATCATACAGTACATGTTCTGTTGAAGAAATCATACAGTCTTCATACAGTACATGTTCTGATGAAGAACTCATACAGACATCATACAGTTCATGTTCTGATGAAGAACATATACAGACATCATACAGTTCATGTTCTGATGAAGAACTCATACAGACATCATACAGTTCATGTTCTGATGAAGAACTCATACAGACATCATACAGTTCATGTTCTGATGAAGAACTCATACAGACATCATACAGTACATGTTCTGATGAAGAACTCATACAGTCTTCATACAGTACATGTTCTGATGAAGAAATCACACAGACATCATACAGTACATGTTCTGATAAAGAAATCATACAGACATCATACAGTTCATGTTCTGATGAAGAAATCATACAGTCTTCATACAGTACATGTTCTGATAAAGAAATCACACAGACATCATACAGTGCATGTTCTGATAAAGAAATCATACAGACATCATACAGTACATGCTATAGTGAATGAACCATACAGGCATCACTTACAGCTATTGTACAATGTGTCACTTCAGGATCTTAGGAGGGACCTGAGTACAATGTGTAGATGTTTATAATGATAATACTATATACTGTTGATTCTAAGTTACTGCTATTTATTTTGTGACATCAAAAGCAATTATCTTTAGACATCATAAAATGTTATTGGTGGGTTTTAACAAGGTGGGCCTCCAGACAGGCAGAGAGTGTCCGTGATTGTAGAATATATTGGTGTACTGAGTGCTTCAGGTTTTATGAACCACTCATCATGTAAGTGACTGTTTTTAAATTAAATTGTTAACAGCGTTTGTATCTAAGCCTACATACCACTGTCTCCTGCCCTTGTAATCAGTATTTTATGGCTGAGACCAATGGAGCCTTATTTGTATCATGTCTTGTTTCAAATCTTCTCAGATTCTGTTATAAATAACTGATGAGGTAGTAGGGAACCATTGTACCATTACATGTTGCTAAAAAGATAATCCATCATTCAGAATTCAGTTCTAATGACTAGAGATAACAATTAGTTTATATGGTCATTTTCCTTCAGTAAAGCATACATTTTGTGACCTGTAGCTTTCAGTGTAAATGGAAACAGGATAGAGGAAAACGTGATCATGGACGTAACTGGAACTGGACAAAATAGATATAGATGGATATTATCAGAACAGGACAGAAAAGATTAAAGACATGTGTCAGGACAGAAAAGATTAAAGACATGTGTCAGGACAGAAAAGATCAGAGACATATGTCAGGACAGAAAAGATCAGAGACATGTGTCAGGACAAAAAAGATCAGAGACGTGTGTCAGGACAAGAAATATCAGAGGCATGTGTCAGGACAGAAAAGATCAGAGACATGTGTCAGGACAGAAAAGATCAGAGACATGTGTCAGGACAAAAAAGATCAGAGACGTGTGTCAGGACAAAAAAGATCAGAGACGTGTGTCAGGACAGAAAAGATCAGAGACATGTGTCAGGACAGAAAAGATCAGAGGCATGTGTCAGGACAGAAAAGATCAGAGACATGTGTCAGGACAAAATTGATAAGAGACGTGTGTCAGGACAGAAAAGATCAGAGACATGTGTCAGGACAGGACAGAATAGATTGGGAACATGTTCAGCACAACACAGACGAGATCAGGGGCATGTGATAGGACAGGGTAGAAGAGATCAGGGACATGTGATAGGACAGGGTAGAAGAGATCAGGGACATGTGATAGGACAGGGTAGAAGAGATCAGGGACATGTGATAGGACAGGGTAGAAGAGATCAGGGACATGTGATAGGACAGGGTAGAAGAGATCAGGGACATGTGATAGGACAGGGTAGAAGAGATCAGGGACATGTGATAGGACAGGGTAGAAGAGATCAGGGACATGTGATAGGACAGGGTAGAAGAGATCAGGGACATGTGATAGGACAGGGTAGAAGAGATCAGGGACATGTGATAGGACAGGGTAGAAGAGATCAGGGACATGTGATAGGACAGGGTAGAAGAGATCAGGGACATGTGATAGGACAGGGTAGAAGAGATCAGGGACATGTGATAGGACAGGGTAGAAGAGATCAGGGTCATGTGATAGGACAGAAGAGATCAGGGACATGTGATAGGACAGGGTAGAAGAGATCAGGGACATGTGATAGGACAGGGTAGAAGAGATCAGGGACATGTGATAGGACAGGGTAGAAGAGATCAGGGACATGTGATAGGACAGGGTAGAAGAGATCAGGGACATGTGATAGGACAGGGTAGAAGAGATCAGGGACATGTGATAGGACAGGGTAGAAGAGATCAGGGACATGTGATAGGACAGGGTAGAAGAGATCAGGGACATGTGATAGGACAGGGTAGAAGAGATCAGGGACATGTGATAGGACAGGGTAGAAGAGATCAGGGACATGTGATAGGACAGGGTAGAAGAGATCAGGGACATGTGATAGGACAGGGTAGAAGAGATCAGGGACATGTGATAGGACAGGGTAGAAGAGATCAGGGACATGTGATAGGACAGAAGAGATCAGGGACATGTGATAGGACAGGGTAGAAGAGATCAGGGGCATGTGATAGGACAGGGTAGAAGAGATCAGGGACATGTGATAGGACAGAAGAGATCAGGGACATGTGATAGGACAGGGTAGAAGAGATCAGGGGCATGTGATAGGACAGGAGGGGTCATGTGATAGGACAGGGTAGAAGAGATCAGGGACATGTGATAGGACAGAAGAGATCAGGGACATGTGATAGGACAGAAGAGATCAGGGGCATGTGATAGGACAGGGTAGAAGAGATCAGGGACATGTGATAGGACAGGGTAGAAGAGATCAGGGACATGTGATAGGACAGGGTAGAAGAGATCAGGGACATGTGATAGGACAGGGTAGAAGAGATCAGGGGCATGTGATAGGACAGGGTAGAAGAGATCAGGGACATGTGATAGGACAGGGTAGAAGAGATCAGGGGCATGTGATAGGACAGGGTAGAAGAGATCAGGGACATGTGATAGGACAGGGTAGAAGAGATCAGGGACATGTGATAGGACAGAAGAGATCAGGGACATGTGATAGGACAGAAGAGATCAGGGACATGTGATAGGACAGGGTAGAAGAGATCAGGGACATGTGATAGGACAGGGTAGAAGAGATCAGGGACATGTGATAGGACAGAAGAGATCAGGGACATGTGATAGGACAGGGTAGAAGAGATCAGGGACATGTGATAGGACAGGGTAGAAGAGATCAGGGACATGTGATAGGACAGGGTAGAAGAGATCAGGGGCATGTGATAGGACAGAAGAGATCAGAGTAATGTGACAGGACATGTCAGGATAGAAATAATCAGTGATTTTTTTAGGACAGTACAAAATTGATTAGAGACCTGCCTAGGACTGGATAGAAGAGATCAGAGTCACATGCTTCTAGGAACAGAAAGATAAAACATGTTAGAGACATGTAATCAGAGATGCGTTGTTATGGCAACAAAATTTCTCTAAGTCTGATGAGTACTTGAAAGCTTTTCGATTTATCCTATCTCATGCTGATTGTGTAAATAACTTATGTTGATATCTACTTTGAAATGATTGATGGTGTTTAGCCAGTGGGTGATACACAGGCTGAACATTCACTAATGGCCTCAATAGAGGACTG
Source organism: Ylistrum balloti (assembly GCF_031769215.1). Lineage (NCBI taxonomy): Eukaryota > Metazoa > Mollusca > Bivalvia > Pectinida > Pectinidae > Ylistrum > Ylistrum balloti. The sequence goes on from NW_026781887.1 coordinate 544,308, forward strand.
CTGGCATAATCAGATTTCGTGACATCTCTTATTGATTAGTTAGATTTGTAGGAAACAATAGAGTCATTGCACCTAATGTTACAGTGAAAAGAAGATAATAAGATCCATCCTGTTTACAGTAGAGAGCAAAGATGCCATGTTTCAGTCAAGATAAGTCAAAATTTGTAACATGTAGTCAGATGTATGTAGTGACCCTATTGTAACTTCTGTACATAGTCACCCAATGGTAACCAATGTATATAGTGGCCAGATGGTAATTCCTTTATGTAGGGTTCAATTGTAGGGTTCAATGGTAACTTCTGTACATAGTCACCTAATGGTTATCCCTGTATTTAGTGACCAGATGGTAACTTCTGTACATAGTCACCCAATGGTAACCAATGTATATAGTGACCAGATGGTAATTCCTTTATGTAGGGTTCAATGGTAACTTCTGTATATAGTCACCTAATGGTTACCCCTGTATTTAGTGACCAGATGGTAACTTCTGTACATAGTCACCCAATGGTAACCAATGTATATAGTGACCAGATGGTAATTCCTTTATGTAGGGTTCAATGGTAACTTCTGTACATAGTCACCCAATGGTTACCCCTGTATTTAGTGACCAGATTGTAACTTCTGTACAAAGTCACCCAATGGTAACCAATGTATATAGTGACCAGATGGTAATTCCTTTATGTAGGGTTCAATGGTAACTTCTGTACATAGTCACCCAATGGTTACCCCTGTATTTAGTGACCAGATGGTAACTTCTGTACAAAGTCACCTAATGGAAACTAATGTATAAAGCATTCCAATGGTCACTTCTGTATAAAGTGACTCAATGGTCACTTCTGTATATAGTGACTCAATGGTAACTCCTGTATATAGTGACTCAATGGTCACTTCTGTATAAAGTGACTCAATGGTCACTTTTTGTATATAGTAACTTCATGATCACTTTTGTATATGGTGACTCAATGGTAACTTCTGTACATACATTTAGTAACCCATTTGTAACTCCAATATAAAGTGACTCAGTGGCAACTTCTGTACCTAGTCACCCAATGGTAACCCCTGTATATTAATAACCTAATGGTCCCCTGTATATTATAATCAAATGGTAACTTCTATGTATATTGTCACCCAATGGTAACTCCTGTATAATGTGACTGAATGGTAACCACACTATATATAAATGACACATTGGTAAATCCTGTATATAGTGACTCAATGGTAACCCCTGTATAATAATAACCTGATGGTGCCCTGTATATAGTAACCAAATGATAACTTCTCTGTAAATTGTCACCCAATGGTAAGCCCTGTATATAATGACACAATGGTAACCCCTGTATGTAGTGACTAAATGGCAAGTCCTGCAGATAGTGACTCAATGGTAACTCCGGCATGAAGTGACCCAATGGTAACCCCTGTATATAGTGACCCAGTCATATCCCCTCTATAGTGATCCTGTGATACCCCTGGGTATAGTGATAATGAGATACCTGTTGTATATAGTGACCCAGTAATACCTGTGGTATATGGTGACCCAATGATACCTCTGGAATATATTGACTCTCTGATAACCCTGATATATAGTAATCCAATGATATCCATGTATATAGTGACTCAGTGATAACCCTGGTGTATAGTAACCTAGTGATATATCCTATTTGTATGTATTAACCCAGTGACCCTTTGATAACCCTGGTATGTAGTGACCCTTTGATAACCCTGGTATGTAGTGATCCTTTTCTAACCCTGGTATGTAGTGACCCTTTGATAACCCTGTTATGTAATGACCCTGTGATAACCCTATTATTTAGTGACCTAGTGATATTTTCTTTTAATATGTAATAACCCTGAAAAGTGATCCCACTAATTATAAGTAGTGACCCAGTGATAACCCAAAATATATTGTGACCCAGAGATAACCCATATACATATATAGCAACCCAGTAATACCCCAGTCTATGAAAACTTGTAAAAAGTATATAATAGAATCATTTCTGAATTATAGAATTGTTATCCTTGTATGTGTTATAATGGTAGTAAAAGCAACCCCCACAATTTAATATGATTCAAGTTAATATGGAATAACTGAATTGAATGTTACAACCAGTAATTTTTTGATAAACACATGTATTTGCAAAATAAGGTTAAAATCATCACTGAGAGTTAATAAGTTAACACATGTAGATTTATAAAAACATACCTTTCGGTTTATATTAATCCTTTGGGTCACAAGTGTTCCAGACCTTTAGTAGTGAGTTCAAACATCTTTTGATAAGATGTTGAGGTAAATGGAAAAAAAACCAGTTAAAGTGGACGGATAGTCACAGGCTCGCTTGAGGTGTCACTCAGGATCCTGGTGACATGGACTGGAGACTGGTTGGAAGCAACAGGCAGCGAGACTATACAATTGTGGTATGGCTGAAGTCGTACCATATGTCAGTGTCTCAAATCTCACCCGCACAGGGCCATTCCTTCCCTTGTTAGTGTACTGTGACAAAGCTGATGACAAGAGCAATAGAAATGCCATGATACCTTGCCATTTAGGATATAGCACAAATTACTGGAAACACTTTGTCATTAGAGCTGAAATTGTTGAAGTGAAAGCTATCTGTTAGCAGATAAACACTGATTTTTTATAGCAATGTATCGTAATTCATCTGCCCCCTCAGCAAGTTGTGTCATCACAGAGTATCCCAAGTCAATTAATATTAATATACTTCCAACACTGGAAATTGAGCTCATCAAATTACTTGGTATGTGTCAATGTTACAAACATAAATCATGCTTCCTGGCATTGGAAACCATCCTTAAGCCCAGTGCTGACACACACTGCAGAATTCCAGTATGACTGGCTGCCTTATTGGCCAGCCTTATCTCCCTACAGACCTGTGACAGCAGTAGTGGAGGTTTTACAATGAACTTGTTTGGTGTGTGGAGGTGATGGACACCTGTAAATTACTACAAGGACTTGACCCTTTTATGTGTATAGTGATTGCTGTGATACACCATTTCTGTCAGAGGAAAGTGGTGACTTCAATACCCTATACACTGTTTATAGTATATAAACATAACTGATGGACAAGTCCCAGAGATATTGAACAGAGATATTGAAGTCCCAGAGATATTGAAGTCCCAGAGATATTACCTGTTTCCTATGCTTTTGTCTTCCTGAATCACATCACTCTCTCAATCAATTGTTTGAATCTATTTTCTTGGTTTCATTTTTTTATTTATAAAATAAAAGCTCCATCTTTTTATAAGAATCATGGATATGAGTTTTTTTTTTTAGTTAAAATGGAAGGATTAGCATCAAAGTGTTCTAGAAGGATGAAACAGCTGTATGATGCAGTTTTATGTGTGGTTTGGCTCAATACTGTGTCTAATGTTGTATGAGAAGGTGCAGCTATTTACTTGTGTTTTCTGTACAAGAGTATATGCTAGTGCAGGCTCCATTGTTATAGAACAGCATGCAGCAAGTAAATGGAGTATAGATATCAGTATTAGTGAACATTTAACACAATTAAATGGTGACTAATGATATCATAACACATGATAAACATTCTGAGTGTACACAATGCTGTCCACTGGGAGCACTAGATATCGTAGTTTTGAGTGAGCTGATCTGTGTTTTCTCATTTTGTTTTGTCATGCTAACACTCCATCAAAACTAAGATATAGTTTTCCACATTTACTGACATAAATAAGGTGTTTTGAGAAGTGTGAGTGAAGTCATATCTTTGGGCCAGGAAGACATTATCATGAAATCCCGAGAAAATGTTATGGGAGATTGAGGTATATATAAGATGAATGACTATATTGAATTAATGTACTTCATCGATATCAAAATGTTCTGAGCATATGACAGTTTTCTTCTCAGATATAATGGCTTCTTCATGTGGTACCTCTTAAGGCCTGTATATACAAAGTTTAGCCTTTACTGATCACTCAACCCCTGTTGGTGTAGTGAGGCTGGTGTGTTTCTACAGCCCTATGAATTTATTCTCCTGTTGGTATAGTGAGGCTGGTCTGTTCCTACAGACCTATAGAGTTTATCTATATACCGTATAGTGAGGCTGGTGTGTTCTTACAGACCTATATAGTTTATCTATATACCGTATAGTGAGGCTGATGTGTTCTTACAGACCTATAGAGTTTATCTATATACCGTATAGTGAGGCTGGTGTGTTCCTACAGACCTATAGAGTTTATCTATATACCGTATAGTGAGGCTGGTGTGTTCCTACAGACCTGTAGAGTTTATCTATACACATGTAAGAGGATTCAACCTCTGTGGGTATACTTAGGCTGGTGTTAAAAAATGCAAGACAGATTAGCACTGCATCAGTTTTATGTTATCACCTTATGTTATTGGTGACAGTAAATCACTTTTACCATATTCTGTTTAATGTATTCAGTGGCAGACTGCTGCTCTGTACAAAAGGGAGGGGAGAGGAAGACAGTGTAGTGGTGGGGACTCCCTGTAGTGATAGGGACTCCCTGTAGTGATGGGGACTCCCTGTAGTGATGGGGACTCCTTGAAGTGATGGGGACTTCCTGTAGTGATGGGGACTCCCTGTAGTGATGTGGACTCCCTGTAGTGATGGGGACTCCCTGTAGTGATGGGGACTTCCTGTAGTGACGTGGACTCCCGGTAGTGATGTGGACTCCCTGTAGTGGTGGGGACTCCCTGTAGTGATGGGGACTCCCTGTAGTGATGGGGACTCCCTGTAGTGATGGGGACTCCCTGTAGTGATGGGGACTCCCTGTAGTGATGGGGACTCCTGTAGTGTTGGGGACTCCCTGTAGTGATGTGGACTCCCTGTAGTGATGGGGACTCCCTGTAGTGGTGGGGACTCCCTGTAGTGATGGGGACTCCTGTAGTGATGTGGACTCCCTGTAGTGATGTGGACTCCCTGTAGTGATGGGGACTCCTGTAGTGATGGGGACTCCCTGTAGTGATGGGGACTCCCTGTAGTGATGGGCCTGTAGTGATGGGGACTCCCTGTAGTGATGGGTACTCCTTGTAGTGATGGGGACTCCCTGTAGTGATGGGGACTCCTGTAGTGATGTGGACTCCCTGTAGTGATGGGGACTCCTGTTGTGATGTGGACTCCCTGTAGTGATGGGGACTCCTGTAGTGATGGGGACTCCCTGTAGTGATGGGGACTCCCTGTAGTGATGTGGACACCCAGTAGTGATGGGGACTCCCTGTAGTGATGTGGACTTCCTGTAGTGATAGGGACTCCCTGTAGTGATGGGGACTCCCTGTAGTGATGGGGACTCCTGTAGTGATGTTGACTTTCTGTAGTGATGGGGACTCCTGTAGTGATGGGGACTCCCTGTAGTGATGGGGACTCCCTATAGTGATGGGGACTCCTGTAGTGATGTGGACTCCCTGTAGTGATGGGTACTCCTGTAGTGATGGGGACTCCCTGTAGTGATAGGGACTCCCTGTAGTGATGTGGACTCCCTGTAGTGATAGGTACTCCTGTAGTGATGGGGACTCCCTGTAGTGATGTGGACTCCCTGTAGTGATGGGGACTCCTGTAGTGATGGGGACTCCCTGTAGTGATGTGGAGGGGACTGACTGACATTTTAGAAGGGAGATGGATTAAGAGATGTGCTAGGCATGGAAATGTCTGAAAGTGGTATAGTGGTGTGGACAGGTGACATGTGAATGTAGGGTCATCTTGATATCTGAATAGAAAATTCACAGATTTTAATAAGGTGATAATCACCTATTAATTATGCATGGTGTTTCTTACATGATCACTTCCTTATCATCTGACAGGTGAGCAGTGTAATTCAGTGTGAGGTCTGAAAACAGAGCTTGGATAGGTCTGAAATCGTACATATACAGATATGTCTGTGTCAGAGCTTAGATAGGTCTGAAATTGTAGACAGGTATATCTCTGATAAGATCACTATTGATATATAAGTACCTTTAGATCTATTACTTCCTATCCTTTCTAATGGCAGAACAAGTAATAAAAATCAGAGCTAATTAGAAGGCAGGTGTAGGGCAATGGACAAGTCTTACCTGGATATACAATCTTTCTGTCAGACACTTATGTGAAAACCTGGCACCGACATAGCTGTTTCTCTGTCACCAACATACCTGGCTATCTGTCACCAACATACCTGGTCTATCTGTCACCAACATACCTGGTCTATCTGTCACCAACATACCTGGTCTATCTGTCACCAACATACTTGTCTGTCTGTCACCAACATACCTGGTCTATCTGTCACCAGCATACCTGGTCTATCTGTCACCAACATACTTGTCTGTCTGTCACCAACATACCTGGTCTATCTGTCACCAACATACTTGTCTATCTGTCACCAACATACCTGGTCTATCTGTCACCAACATACCTGGTCTATCTGTCACCAACATACCTGAACATACCTGGTCTATCTGTCACCAACATACCTGGTCTATCTGTCACCAACATACCTGGTCTATCTGTCACCAACATACCTGGTCTATCTGTCACCAACATACCTGGTCTCTCTGTCACCAACATACCTGGCCTATCTGTCACCGACATACCTGGTCTATCTGTCACCAACATACCTTGCTATCTGTCACCAACATAGCTGGTCTATCTGTCACCAACATACCTGGTATATCTGTCACCAAAATACCTGGTCTATCTGTCACCAACATACCTGGTCTATCTGTCACCAACATACCTGGTCTCTCTGTCACCAACATACCTGGCCTATCTGTCACCAACATACCTGGTCTGTCTGTCACCAACATACCTGGTCTGTCTGTCACCAACATACCTGGCCTGTCTGTCACCAACATACCTGGTCTATCTGTCACCAACATACCTGGTCTATCTGTCACCAACATACCTGGTCTATCTGTCACCAACATACCTGGTCTATCTGTCACCAACATACCTGGTCTCTCTGTCACCAACATACCTGGTCTCTCTGTCACCAACATACCTGGTCTCTCTGTCACCAACATACCTGGTCTCTCTGTCACCAACATACCTGGCCTATCTGTCACCAACATACCTGGTCTATCTGTCACCAACATACCTGGTCTATCTGTCACCAACATACCTGGTCTATCTGTCACCAACATACCTGGTCTGTCTGTCACCAACATACCTGGCCTATCTGTCACCAACATACCTGGTCTATCTGTCACCAACATAACTAGCTATCTGTCACCAACATACCTGGTCTATCTGTCACCAACATACCTGGTCTATCTGTCACCAACATACCTGGTCTATCTGTCACCAACATAACTAGCTATCTGGCACCAACATTCCATAGTTTTCTTATGACCTTCAGTTAGACTGCTTAATAACTGAATGTGTTATCACATGAATGTGATTTCAATATCATTGTAACTGTAAATGTAATGGTAATATTTTCCTTAAGATTGAAACTTTGATAAAAAGAAGATATTTCCAGAATAATTCTGCTTTGTTCCCTATTTGATCATAGATGTGATATTCCACGTTAATAGAATATGAAAATATACAAATGTATCTGTTATTTATTTTTGATACCATTATGCCCCATTTGGTAATGCATTTTTCCATCAGCCTGAACTTCTTCTGCTAATTTTGCGGACTAGATCCCACCTCACACATCACACAATCTATACGGCTCATGATTAATCTTATTTACTATGCACTTTCGTGATTCTGTCCGAAATTGCATTTTCTTGGCAGTTACTCCTGAAACACTGATTGGCTATCTAACTCAATTTCTTTGTTAGGTAGAGACAGAACAAAGGTTCTGATCGTGGCCATTGGCATGGTAACCAATGCCAGACATCTTATAGCTTAGTTATTGGCATGGTAACCAATGCCAGACATCATATAGCTTTGTCATTGTCATGGTAACCAATGTCAGGCATATTATAGCTTGGTCATTGGCATGGTAACCAATGTCAGGCATCTTATAGCTTGGTCATTGTCATGGTAACCAATGCCAAACATCTTATAGCTTTGTCATTGTCATGGTAACCAAAGTCAGGCATCTTATAGCTTGGTCATTGGCATGGTAACCAATGCCAGACATCTTATAGCTTGGTCATTGGCATGGTAACCAAAGTCAGATGGCCTTTAGTTTGACCTTGGCTTTGGCATTATGTGTTCTCATTTTATAACTTGAAACTTATAAACACATAGTTATTTAAGAAGAGATATTATTATTCCATTCATCATTCAAGCTTGGGCTAATCACTGCATTAATAATTTTCATGTGTTCTCATGTTTTACCTAAGAATATCACAGATGTGCTCAATCAGTGACAAATAAAGTGATTTTAACCAAAGTTCTAACGATGGGCCTGATGTGCACTGGTTTGTTCTCCTGCAAGGAGATGGTGCTAGCACCATTGAAGAATGGAAGAACCACAGGGCTTTCATTCCAGTATCGAATGTGTGTTGAATAGCCATTATAGAATGTTTGTATATTGATATCAAAGTCTCCATAACATCTTACTGTTTTGTTAAGATGACTTATTGTTTCATTATTAATGTAGTTCCCGCCTGTTAGCTTCTTGTAGTTAACTTGTTAACTGACAAGGGAAAGTTTGCTCTCTTACCATTAACAGGTATATGGTATACCAGTGTGAGATATGCTTGTCTCTGAGACAGGGGGATCCCCCTATTAGGACAATAGTTTAGGTCCTAGTAACAATTCACTTATATCTTGTCAACAATTGAATCATGTTAACAACTCACAAAACAAAAATACATGTAAGCACCTTATAAAGTCAGAGAAAAATAGTCATTCACCCCTTGTTGGTGAGAAGATGGGAATTCCAGGTGTTTGTGCAATTTTTAATAAAGCCTCTTTTCCCTGAGAGTTGAGATCCTGACTATTTCACTTCCAAGAGGGTGAACGTTTTCATTAATCTTTGTTTAATTGATTCTAGAGCCAATTAAGTCTTTGTTAAATTGATTCTAGGGACAGGTTAGTCTTTGTTTTAACTGATTCTAGAGACAGTTTTGTCTTTTTTTTATTTTAATAGACCGTCATCCATGATTTGGGATTCTGTCCTGTGAAAATTGTAACATATAGGTAAATGTATATTTAAAGACATTGTAGGTCACATGATCTCCTGTTGGGATATAAATCATTGTGGATTGGATGGATAAATCTGAGATGTAGAATGGGAAAAGTGCAGCTGTCCTGACATTATGGAAGTAGAATTGATGCATGTTACCATTGCCTCTTCGTGCCTCATCTACTACCTTATTCACCTACGGAGTATTACTTTAAAAGATCACATAATTGTATTTTGGTCTATCTATAGTGAACTGATGTTTATTGTATCTATTCTGGGAAATGCAGTTGTTTTTAGCAGTGAGGATGTTTTCTTGGAATGTGATATTACTTAGGTTTAAATGTTGATATACAATGTTAATACAGAGAAACAGACAGATCCTATTATCTGTTTCCTACTCATTCTCGGAGTGAAATGCATATTTATATATTCTTAATGTTGTTTACCAAAAAAATAGTGAACAAATTGTTCCTATTTTGTAAGGACATTGATTATTTGTCAACAATTAAAGTACAGTTCATATAGACTTTGGAATCCTTGGTGTAAAGGGTAAATCAGATTAAAGTACATAATATGAGTACATTGAAAGGTACACTGTATTTGCATGTGGAAAGGAAAGGTACATTTTATATGTAAGTAGAAAGGTACATTGAACATATAAGTAGAAGGTACATTGTAGATGTAAGTGGAAGGTTCATTGTACATATAAAAGGAAAGGTACATTGTACATATAAAAGGAAAGGTACATTGTACATATAAAAGGAAAGGTTCATTGTACATATTGTACATATAAAAGGAAAGGTACATTGTATATAAAAGGAAAGGTACATTGTACATATAAAAGGAAAGGTACATTGTACATATAGGAAAGGTACATTGTACATATAAGTGGAAGGTACATTGTACATATAAAAGGAAAGGTACATTGTACATATAAAAGGAAAGGTACATTGTACATATAAGTGGAAGGTACATTGTACATATAAAAGGAAAGGTACATTGTACATATAAAAGGAAAGGTACATTGTACATATAAGTGGAAAGGTACATTGTACATATAAAAGGAAAGGTACATTGTACATATAAAAGGAAAGGTACATTGTACATATAAAAGGAAAGGTACATTTACATTGTACATATAAAAGGAAAGGTACATTGTACATATAAAAGGAAAGGTACATTGTACATATAAAAGGAAAGGTACATTGTACATATAAAAGGAAAGGTACATTGTACATATAAAAGGAAAGGTTCATTGTACATATAAGTGGAAGGTTCATTGTACATATAAAAGGAAAGGTACATTGTACATATAAAAGGAAAGGTACATTGTTCATATAAAAGGAAAGGTACATTGTACATGTAAGTGGAAAAGTACATTATACATATAAAAGGAAAGGTAAATTGTACATATAAGTGGACAGGTACATTGTACATATAAGTGGAAAGGTACATTGTACATATAAGTGGAAGGTACATTGTACATATAAGTGGAAGGTACATTGTACATATAAAAGGAAAGGTACATTGTACATATAAAATTAAAGGTACATTGTACATGTAAGTGGAAGGTACGTTGTACATGTAAGTGGAAGGTACATTGTACATATAAGTGGAAGGTACATTGTACATATAAGTGGAAGGTACATTGTACATATAAAAGGAAAGGTACATTGTACATATAAAAGGAAAGGTACATTGTACATATAAAAGGAAAGGTACATTGTACATATAAGTGGAAGGTACATTGTACATATAAAAGGAAAGGTACATTGTACATATAAAAGGAAAGGTACATTGTACATATAAAAGGAAAAGGTACATTGTGGAAGGTACATACATATAAGGTACATTGAAAGGTACATTGTACATATAAAAGGAAAGGTACATTGTACATATAAGTGGAAGGTACATTGTACATATAAAAGGAAAGGTACATTGTACATATAAAAGGAAAGGTACATTGTACATATAAAAGGAAAGGTACATTGTACATATAAAAGGAAAGGTACATTGTACATATAAGTGGAAGGTACATTGTACATGTAAGTGGAAAGGTACATTGTACATATAAAAGGAAAGGTACATTGTACATGTAAGTGGAAGGTACATTGTACATATAAGTGGAAGGTACATTATACATATAAAAGGAAAGGTACATTATACATATAAAAGGAAAGGTACATTGTACATATAAGGTACATTGTACATATAAAAGGTACATTGTACATATAAGTGGAAGGTACATTGTACATATAAAAGGAAAGGTACATTGTACATATAAAAGGAAAGGTACATTGTACATATAAAAGGAAAGGTACATTGTACATGTAAGTGGAAAGGTACATTGTACATATAAAAGGAAAGGTACATTGTACATATAAAAGGAAAGGTAAATTGTACATATAAGTGGACAGGTACATTGTACATATAAGTGGAAAGGTACATTGTACATGTAAGTGGACAGGTACATTGTACATATAAAAGGAAAGGTACATTGTACATGTAAGTGGAAAGGTACATTGTACATATAAGTGGAAGATACATTGAACATATAAGTGGAAAGGTACATTGTACATATAAGTGGAAAGGTACATTGTACATATAAGTGGAAAGGTACATTGTATATATAAGTTGAAAGGTACATTGTACATATAAGTGGAAAGGTACATTGTACATATAAAAGGAAAGGTACATTGTACATATAAGTGGAAGGTACATTGTACATATAAGTGGAAGGTACATTGTACATATAAGTGGAAGGTACATTGTACATATAAGTGGAAGGTACATTGTACATGTAAGTGGAAGGTACATTGTACATATAAGTGGAAGGTACATTGTACATATAAAAGGAAAGGTACATTGTACATATAAGTGGAAGGTTCATTGTACATATAAAAGGAAGGTACATTGTACATATAAGTGGAAGGTACATTGTACATATAAAAGGAAGGTACATTGTACATATAAAAGGAAAGGTACATTGTACATATAAAAGGAAAGGTACATTGTACATGTAAGTGGAAGGTACATTGTACATATAAGTGGAAGGTACATTGTACATATAAAAGGAAAGGTACATTGTACATATAAGTGGAAGGTACATTGTACATATAAAAGGAAAGGTACATTGTACATATAAAAGGAAAGGTACATTGTACATGTAAGTGGAAGGTTCATTGTACATATAAAAGGAAAGGTACATTGTACATATAAAAGGAAAGGTATATTGAACATATAAGTGGAAAGGTACATTGTACATATAAATGGAAAGGTACATTGTACATATAAGTGGAAGGTACATTGTACATATGAAAGGAAAGGTACATTGTACATATAAAAGGAAAGGTACATTGTACATATAAAAGGAAAGGTTCATTGTACATATAAAAGGAAAGGTACATTGTACATATAAAAGGAAAGGTACATTGTACATATAAATGGAAAGGTTCATTGTACATATAAAAGGAAAGGTACATTGTACATTGTACATAGAAAAGGAAAGGTACATTGTACATAGAAAAGGAAAGGTACATTGTACATGTAAGTGGAAGGTACATTGTACATATAAAAGGAAAGGTACATTGTACATATAAAAGGAAAGGTACATTGTACATATAAAAGGAAAGGTACATTGTACATGTAAGTGGAAGGTACATTGTACATATAAGTGGAAGATACATTGTACATATAAGTGGAAGGTACATTGTACATATAAGTGGAAGGTACATTGTACATATAAAAGGAAAGGTACATTGCACATGTAAGTGGAAAGGTACATTGTATTCAGGAAAGTACAGCTAGTGTATATATACAAGTGGAAAGACACCTTGTAAATATATACTCAACAAAAAAAGGAATATGTTTGTACAAAATTTTATACCAGTGTAAAGAATCCCTGTACAGATTCTCCTATGCATTGAATTCATGAGAACATTAATTCGCCGTAAGGGAATGTTGTTCCATTCTTTTGTTAATGCTGTGATCAACTGGGCGCGGTTAGTTGGGTTTTTTTACGTTTCCTAATGTTCAGTTCATCCCACAGATGCTCCATGGAGACAAGTCAGGGCTATATGGGAGCCATTCTAGAGGCTGACCATTGTTTGCCATGAGAAAATCACGATAGATTCGTGAGACTGGAAAATTAGGACATGGCATTTGAGAAGCAGAAGGACATGTTGTTTGAGGATCTGATCTCTGTATTGAATGGCATTGAGGTTTTGATCCACAACTACTAAGGGGGATTTTACACCATAGGAGAGGCCTTTCCGAACCATTACAGAAGCCCCACGGAATCTATCACATCTAACCATGTATGCGACGTTGGAACGCTCACTGTGTCTGTGATATACCCTTTTTCTTCCTTCTGAGTGATACAGACAGAACCTAGACTGAGTCTAGGCTGACCAGTCTTATTTCATTAAGTGACCAGTCTCAGTTATCGCTGACTGACCAGTCTTATTTTATTGACTGACCAGTCTTATTTCATTAAGTGACCAGTCTGAGTTATTGCTGACCGACCAGTCTTGACCAGTCGTGGTTATTGCTGACCGACCAGTCTTGGTTATTGCTGACTGACCAGCCTCAGTTATTGCTGACTGACCAGTCTTATTTTATTGACTGACCAGCCTCAATTATTGCTGACAGACCAGTCTTATTTTATTGACTGACCAGGCTTATTTTATTGACTGACCAGTCTCAGTTATCGCTGACCGACCAGTCTTATATTATTGACTGACCAGTCTCAGTTATTGCTGACTGACCAGTCTCATTTTATTGACTGACCAGTCTCAGTTATCGCTGACTGACCAGTCTTATTTTATTGACTGACCAGTCTTATTTCATTAATTGACCAGTCTTAGTTATTGCTGACTGACCAGTCTCAGTTATCGCTGACTGACCAGTCTCAGTTATCGCTGACTGACCAGTCTCTGTTATCGCTGACTGACCAGTCTCATTTTATTGACTGACCAGTCTCAGTTATCGCTGACTGACCAGTCTCAGTTATCGCTGACTGACCAGTCTCAGTTATCGCTGACTGACCAGTCTCAGTTATCGCTGACTGACCAGTCTTATTTTATTGACTGACCAGTCTCAGTTATCACTGACTGCCCAGCCTCAGTTATTGCTGACTGACCAGTCTGAGTTATTGCTGACTGACCAGTCTTATTTTATTGACTGACCAGTCTCAGTTATCACTGACTGACCAGTCTCAGTTATCGCTGACTGACCAGTCTCAGTTATCGCTGACTGACCAGTCTTATTTTATTGACTGACCAGTCTCAGTTATCACTGACTGCCCAGCCTCAGTTATCGCTGACTGACCAGTCTCAGTTATTGCTGACTGACCAGTCTGAGTTATTGCTGACTGACCAGTCTTATTTTATTGACTGACCAGTCTTAGTTATCGCTGACTGCCCAGCCTCAGTTATCGCTGACTGCCCAGCCTCAGTTATTGCTGACTGACCAGTCTCATTTTATTCACTGACCAGTCTCAGTTATCGCTGACTGACCAGTCTCATTTTATTGACTGACCAGTCTTGGTTATTGCTGACTGACCAGTCTCAGTTATCGCTGACTGACCAGTCTCATTTTATTGACTGACCAGTCTCAGTTATTGCTGACTGACCAGTCTTATTTCATTAATTGACCAGTCTGAGGTATTGCTGACTGACCAGTCTGAGTTATCGCTGACTGACCAGTCTCATTTTATTGACTGACCAGCCTTAGTTATTGCTGACTGACCAGTCTTATTTCATTAATTGACCAGTCTCAGTTATCGCTGACTGACCAGTCTTGGTTATTGCTGACTGACCAGTCTTAGTCATCGCTGACTGACCAGTCTCATTTTATTGACTGACCAGTCTCAGTTATCGCTGACTGACCAGTCTCAGTTATCGCTGACTGACCAGTCTCAGTTATCGCTGACTGACCAGTCTTATTTTATTGACTGACCAGCCTCAGTTATTGCTGACTGACCAGTCTGAGTTATTGCTGACTGACCAGTCTCAGTTATCACTGACTGCTCAGCCTCAGTTATCGCTGACTGACCAGTCTGAGTTATTGCTGACTGACCAGTCTTATTTTATTGACTGACCAGTCTTAGTTATCGCTGACTGCCCAGCCTCAGTTATCGCTGACTGACCAGTCTTGGTTATCGCTGACCGACCAGTCTTATTTGATTGACTGACCAGTCTCAGTTACTGCTGACTATGATAAACTGTCTAGTTATACTACTGTCCTATCCGTAAACCTGTGGTACATATCAATCTGTTGGATTTTCAGCCTTAATTATTGTTGATAAATTCAACAGCTTCAGTGATAGTTTCGGTGATAGTGAAGGCAAATGTAGTATACAAAATAAGTAATAGTAATAGAGATACTTGCTGTTTGAAGGATTCATTTATCCTGTTGTGTTTTTGTGTGAGGTTGTTGAGGAATACCATAGGGAGACACTAATTCTAGGACTCAAGAAGACAAATTGCTGTCTTTTCTTTAGTTCATTTACTTAGCAGCTCTGTCAACAACTAATTGCAATTAAATCTAAGAATGTGGTGTGATGGAAGGTTTCGATTGGAGAACTATAGTGTCTGTTAGTTGTTAATGTTGTATAGGTGTGGTAGACCACCATACATGACAAAACTTAATTATCTACAAGGACTGATCTAATTTGGTGTCATTTCACACACAGGGTAATTGTAAGTAAGAGGCAATTTGATTGAGGTTATGTCACTGACCTAGAGTTTCAAATGTACCAAGTCACACTCGGCAACTTAACAGTGAAATATTTTTGTCAGCCCACTATTTTGGAAAATGAATAACTTTGCTCAGTGTGACACTGCTAAGGGAATCACACCAGATGGTTGGTTAATGAGCAGAACTTCTTGTGTATTCACTGGTTTCTTGTAAATGGTAATGGGAACCAGTAAACCAATTTCATCTTGAGCAAATCTTTAAAATTAATGTGGCTTATATGACCTAATTAAATCAGAAACAATTGTTGTGTTAATCTTCTAACTTTTGTCATAGAATATTTTTGTCATTATCAAAACTTCAATTTGGTTAGTGATCTTAATCCAAGCATTTATACTTGATAGAAAACATCACTAAATACATTTCTACTCTGCTTCAAATATTTTCTTTCTTGAAATACGTCTGATATAAAAGAATCTACTGAAATTCATCTTGTGTGCAACTTGACTTTTTTTTTCGATCTGAGATATGGAAAACATACACTTGAGAGATGGTAACAGTGTCATTTACATGGAAAAGATACATACTATACCTATATTGTGTATAATAAATCAATACAAGAAAGAATTAAATAGGAAGATTTGCCAGCATTCAGCCTTTTATAACTTGAGAAACAGATAATTATATGTCATCAACACAATGTCAGAGATCCCTGGTCATAGATTTGTCCTGAAGACAGATGCATTGAACAAACGAACTGTTGAAATACTGTAAATCAACACAGTATAAACATGTAGCGTTCAGTTTGTAGAAATTTCAAACTTATTACACATACAGAAATGATGTTATCAGAAGTAAATATATGATAAAGAAAAAATATATAGAGAGATATAGAGCCCCTCCTTTCCTTGTTACATCAGGAGATATAGAGATATAGAGCCCCTCTCTTTCCCTGTTACATCAGGAGATATAGAGCCCCTCTCTTTCCCTGTTACATCAGGAGATATAGAGATATAGAGCCCCTCTCTTTCCCTGTTACATCAGGAGATATAGAGCCCCTCTCTTTCCCTGTTACATCAGGAGATATAGAGCCCCTCCTTTCCCTGTTACATCAGGAGATATAGAGCCCCTCTCTTTCCCTGTTACATCAGGAGATATAGAGCCCCTCTCTTTCCCTGTTACATCAGGAGATATAGAGCCCCTCCTTTCCCTGTTACATCAGGAGATATAGAGCCCCTCCATTCCCTGTTACATCAGGAGATATAGAGCCCCTCCTTTCCCTGTTACATCAGGAGATATAGAGCCCCTCCTTTCCCTGTTACATCAGGAGATATAGAGCCCCTCTCTTTCCCTGTTACACCAGGAGATATAGAGATATAGAGCCCCTCTCTTTCCCTGTTACATCAGGAGATATAGAGATATAGAGCCCCTCTCTTTACCTGTTACATCAGGAGATATAGAGCCTCTCTCTTTACCTGTTACATCAGGAGATATAGAGCCCCTCTCTTTACCTGTTACATCAGGAGATATAGAGATATAGAGCCCCTCTCTTTCCCTGTTACATCAGGAGATATAGAGCCCCTCTCTTTCCCTGTTACATCAGGAGATATAGAGCCCCTCCTATCCCTGTTACATCAGGAGATATAGAGCCCCTCTCTTTCCCTGTTACATCAGGAGATATAGAGCCCCTCCTATCCCTGTTACATCAGGAGATATAGAGCCCCTCTCTTTCCCTGTTACATCAGGAGATATAGAGCCCCTCTCTTTCCCTGTTACATCAGGAGATATAGAGCCCCTCCTTTCCCTGTTACATCAGGAGATATAGAGCCCCTCCATTCCCTGTTACATCAGGAGATATAAGCCCCTCCTTTCCCTGTTACATCAGGAGATATAGAGCCCCTCCTTTCCCTGTTACATCAGGAGATATAGAGCCCCTCTCTTTCCCTGTTACACCAGGATATATAGAGATATAGAGCCCCTCTCTTTCCCTGTTACATCAGGAGATATAGAGATATAGAGCCCCTCTCTTTCCCTGTTACATCAGGAGATATAGAGATATAGAGCCTCTCTCTTTACCTGTTACATCAGGAGATATAGAGCCCCTCTCTTTCCCTGTTACATCAGGAGATATAGAGATATAGAGCCCCTCTCTTTCCCTGTTACATCAGGAGATATAGAGCCGCTCTCTTTCCCTGTTACATCAGGAGATATAGAGATATAGAGCCCCTCCTTTCCCTGTTACATCAGGAGATATAGAGATATAGAGCCCCTCTCTTTCCCTGTTACATCAGGAGATATAGAGATATAGAGCCCCTCTCTTTCCCTGTTACATCAGGAGATATAGAGATATAGAGCCCCTCTCTTTCCCTGTTATATCAGGAGATATAGAGATATAGATCCCCTCTCTTTCCCTGTTACATCAGGAGATATAGAGATATAGAGCCCCTCTCTTTCCCTGTTACATCAGGAGATATAGAGATATAGAGCCCCTCTCTTTCCCTGTTATATCAGGAGATATAGAGATATAGAGCCCCTCTCTTTCCCTGTTACATCAGGAGATATAGAGATATAGAGCCCCAGTTACATGATAAAGAGGAAGTTCAGGATTTGATCCTAGTTATAAGGCCAGGTTTGATAAGCTCATTAGAAGTCAAGTTAATTTCAATTCACAATAGACTGAGATGCCTGAAGCATAACCAATTACATTAATTGACATGAATTTGCTGCTACTCAGTGGTGCTTTATGTACTGCAGTCTTCACTGTAATACAAAAGTTCTAGGACTCTTTAACATCACATCACCTGTTCGACTGGTCTGATAAGGATCAAGATTAGATAGAGATTAAGGATAATAAAAATCAAGTGGACCCAGGAAAATGAAAATCAAATGGGCCCAGGATGATAAAAATCAAATGGACCCAGGATGATAAAAATCAAATGGACCCAGGATGATAAAAATCAAATGGACCCAGGATGATAAAAATCAAATGGACCCAGGAAAATAAAAATCAAATGGGCCCAGGATGATAAAAATCAAATGGACCCAGGATGATAAAAATCAAATGGACCCAGGAAATTAAAATCAAATGGACCCAGGATGATAAAAATCAAATGGACCCAGGAAATTAAAGTCAAATGGACCCAGGAAATTAAAATCAAATGGACACAGGAAATTAAAATCAAATGGACTCAGGATAATAAAAATCAAATGGACCCAGGAAATTAAAATCAAATGGACCCAGGATGATAAAAATCAAATGGACCCAGGATGATAAAAATCAAATGAACCTAGGATATGAGAAATCAAATGGACCCAGATATTATACAAATCAATTGGACTCATGGAAATTTTTGAAAATCAAGTGAGCTCTTGATATTGTGATTTTGAAGAGATCCCTGATTACTGATGTCACATGGACCCAAAGTATACCATACTGTCTTCACAGAGATCAAACAAAATCATATCATATTAAACTATTCTCTACTCTAAGATAATATTTAATACTGTGTTGATAAGGCATTTGTTTAATTGCATAAAGAAACTATAGCTGGTAAGTCAGGTGTGATCTAGTGCTGTTGGGTATTACAGTGTGTCAGAATAGTCTTCTATACATGTACCAAGTTTTAGGGGAAGAGATTAAGACTAACAGGTTTGCCTTAATAAATCTGCCATGCTGTATAGCTTTTTGTTTGTTTTATTCCAAGGCCAAGAATGAATTAGATAGTCTATTTTAAGCTAGGCTTTTGATGTTTTAATCAGTGCAACAGGCATGGTATGTTGATCATGAAGGTGATATACACATCACAGAGGTTGCTGCCAATATCAAGTGGTCAACACACCTACTTAAAGTTTGGGCATGTTGCCTCTTTTTGTTGACTATTTCATTCTCTGTCCTACTTTCATCTCTCTACTCGCCAGTCCTGTCTGTCTTACTTCTTCTCTCTAATAACCATTTCTTTCTGTCCTACTTTCATTAGGTCATCTGGCCTGAAGGGTCAAGATGACCTATAGTCCTATTTCTTGTATCTACTGACTGGTGTTATCTGTTCTACTTCATCTCTTGTAACACCTAAGCTTTCTGTTTCATTGAAGTCAATTGTAGAAGCTGTTTTGATGTTGTTGTGTTTTCTGTTGTGATTTCCTGACAGTAAGCCTGTATATCAAAATGTGTAATTTTTTCATTCTTTATCCTATTGAAAATCGACAAATGATTGAAAATGATGCCTTTCATGCCATATATCTCTATTAGTGCTTATTATTAGCTGCACAGAAAGCCAGAGACCCAGGTTCTAATCCTACCAAAGGCATAAAACAAATATATATAAAGACACTTGTTACATTGGTGTCCATGTAGCAGCAGAATAATGTTTGGCCAGAACGATCTTCTCTTTAGCTCATCTGTTTAGTGCATGTAAGCCAGAGGTCCCCGGTTCAAATCATAGCAGAGGCATTATCATAAATAATTACCTATGATTTAGGAAAGAAATCATGTGATTATGTTTCCTTATCCGTTTGTGGTGAGTTGGAGAGACACTGGGGTCAGTATTCCATGTGTATCAGGCTATCCTGTCAGTATGGAAACAAGGTCAGCCAGAGTTCAGCTATGCAAGCTGCAATCTGTTTCTGAATGGAGATTTTTCTTTAACTAGATATCTCCTGTAATTCTAATAAACATTGAAACCTTCCAAGAAAAATTCTAAATCTTTTCCAACTAAATTAAACCTGTAATAGTGCTGTATAGAACCGGAAAAGTAAGGTCTTTGTCAGCTGATTCAGAAGGTCTCTAGCTGGTCAATAGACTACACAACTGTAGAGACTTGTTTGGAATGAGGAATACAAGTTAAGACGTAAAAGAAAATTTAAAATGCCAAGAACAATCAATAAGATTCAATCAGTTTACAAAGAGACTTTCTTCAAAGTACCTTGGCTTTTGAGTTTCCTTTTGACTCAAGTACATACATACTTTATTGTACATTTTCTTTTGTGACTCCATATTTCAGCAATGTTCAGTTTCCTCTTGTCCTTGTGAAGAAGGGTTCCTATGACACCCCATTAAACCTCATCAAATGATGCATTTTAATGCCTTTACCAATAAATAGTAAACTTGCAGTACCCATCATACTGTAACCAAGGATACAATATCAAACATAGTGTTACCAGGGTTACAGTACATAGTGTTACCAGGGTTACAGTACATAGTGTTACCAGGGTTACAGTACATAGTGTTACCAGAGTTACAGTACAGAAAATAGTGTTACCAGAGTTACAGTACAGAATATAGTGTTACCAGGGTTACAGTACAGAACATAGTGTTACCAGGGTTACAGTACATAGTGTTACCAGAGTTACAGTACAGAAAATAGTGTTACCAGAGTTACAGTACAGAATATAGTGTTACCAGGGTTACAGTACAGAACATAGTGTTACCAGGGTTACAGTACATAGTGTTACCAGAGTTACAGTACAGAAAATAATGTTACCAGAGTTACAGTACAGAACATAGTGTTACCAGAGTTACAGTACAGAATATAGTGTTACCAGGGTTTCAGTACAGAACATAGTGTTACCAGGGTTACAGTACAGAATATAGTGTTACCAGGTTTACAGTACAGAACATAGTGTTACCAGAGTTACAGTACAGAACATAGTGTTACCAGAGTTACTGTACAGAACATAATGTTACCAGTGTTGCAGAACATAGTGTTACCAGGGTTACAGTACAGAAAATAGTGTTACCAGGGTCACAGTACAGAACATAGTGTTACCAGAGTTACAGTACAAACATAGTGTTACCAGGGTTACAGTACAGAACATAGTGTTACCAGAGTTAGTGTACAGAACATAGTGTTACTAGGGTTACAGAACATAGTGTTACCAGAGTTACTGTACAAAACATAGTGTTACCAGTGTTACAGTACAAACGTAGTGTTACCAGGTTTACAGTACAGAACATAGTGTTACCAGGGTTACAGTACAGAACATAGTGTTACCAGGTTTACAGTACAGAACATAGTGTTACCAGGTTTACAGTACAGAACATAGTGTTACCAGGGTTACAGTACAGAAAATAGTGTTACAAGAGTTACTGTACAGAACATAGTGTTACCAGAGTTACTGTACAGAACATAGTGTTACCAGAGTTACAGTACAGAACATAGTGTTACCAGAGTTACTGTACAGAACATTGTGTTACCAGAGTTACTGTACAGAACATAGTGTTACCAGAGTTACAGTACAGAACACAGTGTTACCAGGGTTACAGAACATAGTGTTATCAGAATTACAGTACAGAACAGAGTGTTACCAGTGTTACAGAACATAGTGTAACCAGGGTAACAGTACAGAACATAGTGTTACCAGGGTTACAGTACAGAACATAGTGTTACCAGGGTTACAGTACAGAAAATAGTGTTACCAGGGTTACAGTACAGAACATAGTGTTACCAGGGTTACAATACAGAACATAGTGTTACCAGAGTTACAGTACAGAACATAGTGTTACCAGAGTTACAGTACAAACATAGTGTTACCAGGGTTACAGTACAGAACATAGTGTTACCAGAGTTACTGTACAGAACATAGTGTTACTAGGGTTACAGAACATAGTGTTACCAGAGTTACTGTACAAAACATAGTGTTACCAGTGTTACAGTACAGAACATAGTGTTACCAGTGTTACAGTACAAACGTAGTGTTACCAGGTTTACAGTACAGAACATAGCGTTACCAGAGTTACTGTACAGAACATAGTGTTAGTAGGGTTAAAGAACATAGTGTTACCAGAATTACAGTACAGAAAATAGTGTTACCAGAGTTACAGTACAGAACATAGTGTTACCAGAGTTACAGTACAGAACATAGTGTTACCAGAGTTACAGTACAGAACATAGTGTTACCAGAGTTACAGTACAGAACTTAGTGTTACCAGGGTTACAGTACAGAACTTAGTGTTACTAGGGTTACAGAACATAGTGTTACCAGAGTAACAGTACAGAACATAGTGTTACCATGGTTACAGTACAGAACATAGTGTTACCGGGGTTACAGTACAGAACATAGTGTTACCAGGATTACAATACAGAACATAGCGTTACCAGAGTTACAGTACAGAACATAGTGTTACCAGAGTTACAGTACAGAACATAGTGTTACCAGGGTTACAATAAAAACATAGTGTTACCAGGGTTACAATACAGAACATAGTGTTACCAGTGTTACAGTAAAAACATAGTGTTACCAGGGTTACTGTATAGAACATAGTGTTACCAGGGTTACAGAACATAGTGTTATCAGAGTTGCAGAACATAGTGTTACCAGGGTTACAGAACATTGTGTTACCAGGGTTACAGTACAGAACATAGTGTTACCAGAGTTACAGTACAGAACATAGTGTTACCAGGGTTTCAGTAGAGAACATAGTGTTACCAGAGTTACAGTACAGAATATAGTGTTACCAGGGTTACAGTACAGAACACAGTGTTACCAGGGTTACAGTACAGAACATAGTGTTACCAGAGTTACAATACAGAACATAGTGTTACCAGGGTAACAGTACAGAATATAGTGTTACCAGGGTTACAGTAGAGAACATAGTGTTACCAGGGTTACAGTACAGAACATAGTGTTACCAGGGTAACAGTACAGAACATAGTGTTACCAGGTTACCATACCTAAGATAGTGTTACCAGCATTACAGTTGAAGACATTTTTCAGTTTAGTCACTCTGTCAATCCATCATAATTTGGGTTTCTGCTTTCTTCTGGATGGATTGAGATAATGAATTGAAATTTGTTGTGTTGTTGTTTATTGTGAAGTTACAAGTCAATTTGTTATGTATTGGTTGTGGTCAAGTTACATGTATTAGTCATATGGCAGTAGATCAAATCCCACTCACTGTCTCAGATCTGGATCGTGAAATTTGTTACATAGTCCTATTATGAGATGACGTAGGTATTTTTTATATTTCGTTTTGGAAACTTTTTTCCTCAAAGAAAGTTATGGCTTCTTGGACTAATGTAACATATAACAAAACTCTCAGTTTAAATTCATTTTCTCTCGTATTGGACATTCATATCTAAATGATTTGGTGTATAGTTGTAGAAGTTTTCACCCAATCAGTTAATTTGTTAAAGTTGAGAGAACAGGTCGTCTTTCTAGCCTTGATTAGTGAGAATTTTCCTTCAGTCGAGTGGTAGAGTGTCTGGCTAGAGACCAGCGTGTCACTGGTTCAAACCCAAGTGGTCAAATGTCACAGGCTGCAGCATATCATGTTGGACAAACATTTCTAGTTTTAATCCTTCTTTCTATTGATAATTGATAAAACTTACCCCAATATACAACAACCTCCCACTGACACTGAGTAACAATTGTACATTTTAAAAAATGTATACCACTCTTTAAACATGTATTGTTCATTTCCTCAAAAACTGATGGAACCAAAACAGATTTTATAATTAATGTGTGAATAAATATATATATATGTAGAAAAAGTAACCTATTCAGACAGATGAGATCAACCACAGCTTACAATATTTCCATATATCATCAACATTTCTATATTTCCTCCAAAAGTTGAAGAGTAATTATATTGATAATTATGATAAATGTAGATGAAAATTAAAGAAAAAAAAGAGCAAGAAAATAGGTATATAAATATTGAACAATGAATGTGAATAACTAATCCATCAATAATGGAGATTTCTAGCAGAACACATCAAACATTAGATAGGAGATGGCCTTTACTGAAAAGTCATATTGTAGGCCTGTTCAGAAAACATGAGATAATCTTTTAAAAAAATGTAAACAAAGATCAATAGTCATAAAATGATTCATAAATGTCCTCACTTGGAGCACCCAACAGAGACGCTATCTGGACTTCTCTGTCCGCCTGGTCAAATGATACATAAACATTAACTGGATATTTGTCCTCAAAAGTAGTAAAAAGATTATCTCACAGAGACTTTAATATGGGCTCTTTGCAGTCAAGTAAACAATGGACGACTGTGTCTTTAAAAGTGCCTTTACATCGTGCACATAAAAGTTCACAAGTAGGAGGGGCAATCCATATTTTAGCCACAGTTTTACATGTCCTGTTAAAATTTGGATGGCATTTAGAAAATGACCAAATTACTACAGGAACTATATCAGGATGAAGAATTTTGAATCTATGAAATTTCAACGAACTGTTTAGACGTAAACGCCAGTCATCCGATTCTTTGCAGAGAAGGACATTCTTTACAAGATATTTCCAGCTAAGTTTTGAAGGAAATTTCCCAGAATTAAGAAAATCAAGTAAGATGCCTCTGAATTTGTATTTGTGTAAAGCATCCCAAACTTCGTTGATGAAACCTTTCTTAGCGTTATTTACCCCAAGATGTTTTTGGTGTAAATGCAACAAAAAGAGTTGCTTTGAAGTACAGGTTGTTTTGATATTACACAAAGCCCCGAAAAAACGAAGCTTACATTACTCTATGTAAAGATGTATAGAAGACAAACCTAACATTCCTAATGCTACATCAGACCTAGTACGAAGGCGGAAATTTTGCATTAATTTTGTGCATAAATGATGGACTGATTCTAGGTGACGCCAATCAGAGTTAGAGAGAGTTCCAGAGCTCACAACCAAACATACCTCTAGGGAGTACTACAGACAAATATAGATGGACTCCAGTCAAGGGATTGATGCTGGGACCAAATAAATTACAATTTAGTAGAGCAAAACACAGACCTCCTAGTTTGTGGATAACATTGTCAACATCAGGCCGACCTGGTTTAAATCCAAATTCCACCTGTCTGTTTTATAGGTGCTCAGGCTGTCCAGCGTCCCTAAAATTCCCCTTAGCCCTAATTTTTCACTTCAGTTCCTACTTTTTTATATTTCTTACAATTTACTGAAAATGTTTTCATTAAATTCATAATTAAAATGTGTTTTAATGTAGTCTGTAGTTCTAATTCAGGGTAGACCATGAAAGGCAGTTGACCAGTGGATCTATGTACCCAGATTGTTATTGGTTGTGACTGAGTGACAGAGGTATGATGCTTAAGGTCACAGCCAACAGCAGCTGGGACACTGAACCCCTGGAAGACACCTTTCCAGCAATCTGTTATATAGGTGCTGTATGTACAGTTAAACAGATCCACAGAGACTAAGTGATCACCTGTCTGTTATATTGGTGCTGTATGTACAGTTAAACAGATCCACAGAGACTAAGTGATCACCTGTCTGTTATATAGGTACTGTATGTACAGTTAAACAGATCCACAGAGACTAAGTGACCACCTGTCTGTTATATAGGTACTGTATGTACAGTTAAACAGATCCACAGAGACTAAGTGATCACCTGTCTGTTATATAGGTGCTGTATGTACAGTTAAACAGATCCACAGTGACTAAGTGACCACCTGTCTGTTATATAGGTACTGTATGTACAGTTAAACAGATCCACAGTGACTAAGTGACCACCTGTCTGTTATATAGGTGCTGTATGTACAGTTAAACAGATCCACAGTGACTAAGTGACCACCTGTCTGTTATATAAGTGCTGTATGTACAGTTAAACAGATAAATGAACAATTAGGTGCAACATATATAATAAGCTCACTGGAAACTTCCTCATAAAATATGGTTGTTAGTCAACATATGAATGATCAAATAACTGGTCCCACAACACACAGCTGGGCCTCCATAGTGTTCAAATATAACTGTCATTCAACAAGACTGCATATAGTAAATGTCAATACATTTAAGACCTAGCTTAATATAGTTGAAGACTGCAAGATGGAATCAACTAGACAAACATGCGTCTGTTTCGGTAAACAAACATTTATTTTAGGGCTTCCATAGATTTACAATGGCAGCTCAGCTCATCATATAGATAATGACCCTCAATGTACACTATGTTAGCGCCAATAAAATTATTAACTAAGTATTACAAAGTGGTATAATTATATTCATAACCTGCCAGTATTTTTATGCAAAATGGAATACACTTCACTGTTCTCTGTGTTACTCACATGCTCCTGTTATCACAATACTGTCAACAACTTTAGACAGTAGTTCTTCTACAAAGCAGATACCCTGAAACAAAACACGTTATCACTTACCATGGCTCATGGTCATGCTTCTTAATGCCTCCTCAATATAATTACACATTAATCCATAGAGATGTCTGCTACTCATGTCTTACACATGCACAAATTATGAAATTTTAAAAGTTATGCATGAGAAATGGGCAGGTAATTTAAGTAAGATAAGATGACATCAAACCTACCGCAAGTCTTCATAGCTTATAATCAATATATCATACCTATTAATTATTTTGTTTTGATATGTACGTTTTCAGATCAGACATGTTAAAAACTGTTATTTTCCGCAATATTCTAACACTGTTGAATGATACTGGCTTCATCGGTCTCTTTTTTTCTATTAACATTTTGTTAATTAACAAATTATAAGAACATCTTGAACACATAAAGTCTGCAATTTTAACTTCATTGCCTTTTTGTTTGCATAGCTATTAAAGTAAATAAGAATGCTGAAACAGCATTTGAAAGTCTATAATCACCATTTAATTCTTAATATTGCTAGCAATATTGGAGACAGTTTGGCTGATTAATTCTCACTGTATGATTAACTTTGGTGGTATTATTCACTTTTAATAGTTAATCATGTGAGGATACAATAGAGTTTGAAAACAATTTCAAATTTTGAAGAATGGCAGTAAAACTAGGATAAGGGTTGGATACCAATCAGCAATATAAAATAGGAGATAGGCAAGATGGACCTGTATAAAATAGGGGTTAATTGAGGTGGACCAGTATAAAATAGGGTTTAGAGATTGACCAGTATAAAATAGGGTTTAGAGATTGACCAGTATGAAATAGGGTTTAGAGATTGACCAGTATGAAATAGGGTTTAGAGATTGACCAGTATGAAATAGGGTTTAGAGATTGACCAGTATGAAATAGGGCTTAGTCGGATTAGTTTAAAATTGATACAATAAGAATTAAATGTGATCATGAAGCACATGATATGCTGCATTATATTTTAACAAGTGTTTACAGTATCAGTATCATGTCAGTGGTATTGGGAAAAATGTCAAATAGAATTATCAGGAAAAACAGCACATTCTTCAGGTGTGTCTAAATTCCTCTGAAACATTAAAAAACATGAATTTGATTAGTGCCTTGTAAAGCGTTATCACTGCAGATTCTATATTTGTAGAAATGATATTCTTTTTAATAATGATATCTGATATTAGAAATGGATGTATCACGTGAAATTGAAAGGTAAATTTAATTAAGCCTATGAAATAGTTCCCCATGGAAAACAGCAAAGTGTTTTAATGAGACTTTCATGTGTTGCATCAAAACATCTCTGATCTCCTTAGGCTTCAGGGCACCATCACACATAGTGAACTAAAGACTAGGGCTTTAACAGAAACATGCTGGAGACATCCACCTGATCTCAAAGGGTTCATAGGGTTTCTTTATTTCTTGTGAGACTCAATCAATATCGTGTATTACAAAGAAAAGATAATGTCTCTGTGTTAGTTTTGTACACAGTGTCCCAGTGTTGGTGGTGTACACAGTGTCCCAGTGTTGGTGGTGTACACAGTGTCCCAGTGTTGGTGGTGTACACAGTGTCCCAGTGATGGTGGTGTACACAGTGTCCCAGTGTTGGTGGTGTACACAGTGTCCCAGTGTTGGTGGTGTACACAGTGTCCCAGTGATGGTGGTGTACACAGTGTCCTAGTGTTGGTGGTGTACACAGTGTCCAAGTGTTGGTGGTGTACACAGTGTCCCAGTGTTGGTGGTGTACACAGTGTCCCAGTGTTGGTGGTGTACACAGTGTCCAAGTGTTGGTGGTGTACACAGTGTCCCAGTGATGGTGGTGTACACAGTGTCCTAGTGTTGGTGGTGTACACAGTGTCCCAGTGTTGGTGGTGTACACAGTGTCCCAGTGTCTGTGATGTAGACATTGTCTTCTGTGTCTGTGTGATGTAGACAGTGTCCCAGTATATGTGATGTAGACAGTGTCTCTGTGTCTGTGATGTAGACAGTGTCTCTGTGTCTATGTGATGTAGACAGTGTCCCAGTATCTGTGATGTAGACAGTGTCTCTGTGATGTAGACAGTGTCTCTGTGTCTATGTGATGTAGACAGTGTCCCAGTATCTGTGATGTAGACAGTGTGTCTGTGATGTAGACAGTGTCTCTGTGTCTATGTGATGTAGACAGTGTCCCGGTGTCTATGTGATGTAGACAGTGTCTCTGTGTCTGTGATGTAGACAGTGTCCCAGTATCTGTGATGTAGACAGTGTCTCTGTGATGTAGACAGTATCCCAGTGTCTGCGATGTAGACAGTGTCCCGGTGTCTGTGATGTAGACAGTGTCATGTGATGTAGACTGTGTCTCTGTGATGTAGACAGTGTCTCTGTGATGTAGACAGTGTCCCGGTGTCTGTGATGTAGACAGTGTCATGTGATGTAGACTGTGTCTCTGTGATGTACACAGTGTCATGTGATGTAGTGCTCTGTGATGATTGTGTTTCTGTTACTCCAGTGTTCCTGTCTAATGTATAGATGTAGTGATATAGTGGGTTCAGAATGGATTGTTTATATTCTAGGAAAATCGCATTCAAATGAGGATTTTTTTTACTACAAGGTGTTTTGTGCTTACAGCATTGTAAATGATAAACTGTGTTATGGATAGTTAATATCCCTGAGGTCAGCAAATAAACAAAGTATGTCTGGCAAAAATGATTTAAATTCTATGGTAAAATAATATTTGATGAATTGTGCAGACTGCTGACCTTACTTATTGACACCATCAACACAGATGCTGTCTTGACTATGTTAAAGTATTGCTGATGGCTGTATGAAATCAAAACTTGCTATAAATTTGTCATTTAGAGTGTTATCACTCTGTTACCTCTATCTGGTAAAAAGCCATCATCACACCCTTACCCTAATGGTGTATTGTCAGACTTGTATGTATACAGCATATCCCAAGAGGTCTGCTACACCAGACAATATCTCTGATAGGCTGGAGAGATAGGTTTTATCAAAGATAAACTTCAGTTTTCTTTGTTATTTCCTTTGAAATAGTTATTCCAGCTTTCCACAATACAAAGAACTTAAATTTACTTTTCCCAGTTTTTAGCTTGCTATCATTACATGGTGGACTGTTCTTATCACCTTGAACCCATAGTTCATCATCTGTCCATGCAGGTCTGTTCTAATGAGATATTTTAAATTATAATTGATATTTCCTGAAAAGTACTGGCTAGATTTTTCACAAATTTGATGTGAAAGGTCCACTTGGTCCCTAGTTGTGTCCTTTTAGGATTGAAGACACTGTTAGATAGATCTTTCTCCAATTTCATATGTAGACCTCAGGTTTTAGACTGATCAGAAAAGCAAAATGCTTTCTTGAATTTTATTATAGTAGGGTTGTCTTTGCTATTTCTTAAGAAGAACTGCATGAATCTTTCTCAAATTTTATCCCAAGGTTCCCCTTATCTGTAAAGAAAAAGTGCAAACAAGTGGCAATTTTTTTTTTCTTTTTGACCATGAAAGTTTGTTATTATAGCACGATTTCTTCTGAAGCACTGGACTGATTTTTCTTAAACTTGTAAATTCCCCTAACCCTTGCGCCGTGTGGAAACTTTCCGTGCAAATTACTTTTGCTTGATAACATGGAGGCACAGGGTTCTAATATTGGGCCTGTAGCATGGTGGAATAAAGAGCTACTAAGTGTGTTAATATGAATGACCATTGACCTGCTTTCAAGGTCACAGGGGTCATATGTGTCAAAATCTTTACACAACTTCTTTTCAATAACCAAAAGGCACAGGGTACTGATATTGGGCCTGTTGCATGCTGGGATGAAGAGCTACTAAGATTGTCAAAATAAATTACCTTGTGCCATTTTTAAGATCTCAGGGGTCAATTATGTTAAAATCTTTAAATGACTTCTCTTCAATAACCAAACAACCCAGGGTGCTATATTAAGCTTTTTTAATGCTTAATGCATTTTGGGATGAATGGCTTCGAAGTGTGTTAAAATGAATTTCCTTGATCCACTTTCAAGGTGTCAAATGTGTCAAAATCTTCAAATAACTTATCATTAATCAAAAGGCTTAGGGTGCTGATATTAGGCCTGTGGCTTGCTGGGTGTAAGGGTTACCAATTTTGTTCATGTGATTGGCATTTTCTCTTTTTAAAGGTCACAGGGGTCAAATGAGCTAAAACTTTCAAACAGTTTCTTTTCAATACCAAAAAGTCCCGGCTGTTGATATTGGTTCTTTAAAATAAGTGGATGAAGGGTTTTCATTTTGTTTAAGTAATTGACCTTGACCTATATTCAAGATCTCTTTGGTTAAGTGAGCTGAGATCTTAAAAGCTCTTTTTCAGCTAGGTTTGAAGTAGTGACATTTGTGTAGTAGCATGTAATAAGAATATGATTTCAAGTTTGGAGAAAATCTTTTTATGAACCAATAATTCCTTCTTTGTAAGCTGTATAGTAGTTGAACAATTCATTTTAGGCCTATTTTGCCCTCTTTCATAAATAGGTCTTTATAGTCAGATGACCGTTAAGGCCCATGGGCCTCTTGGTCTGTGTTACTTGTAGATTGATGTGTGATTTATATAAACAATCAGTTAGTCACGGAGTTAATTTGGGTTGATTGGTGTGATAATGGTATGGAGCAGATGTGTGATTCTTCTGAAGTAGATTAATATGATATGAATGGTTTGTAATGATTGTTAAAAATAATTTTGTTTCGTATATCATATGATAAACTAGCACATGATAAAGATATAGAGAGCAATAATATGACACTTTGTATTCAGTCATTTGCGAAGGAACATTGTTTGTGGCAGTCAAATGGACTCCAGTTCTTGAGAGCGTTGAAAAGATGCTTTCCAAATAAATTATTGCATTCATTTCCTCTTGTCACAAACATGCATATTTCCATTGAGAAGTTTCTGTCCTTGATTGGAATCGGAGTGCGAGGAAAGGATGCTAAATGAAGGCAGCACTCTGCCCCATGGTTGACCTTCTGACCTTTTGGAATTGTGATGAGGATGTTACAGCAGCACTGTGGAGCCACCAGTCTGATTATTTAGTTATGTCCCTTGAATATGGTCATCTTTACTAGTAAACCATAATACTCATAGTACCTGTAACACATAGGTTATATACTGCCCAGTTATGACCATGTGAATACAAGGCATAATTATCATGTTGGTTACAAAATACTGGCTTCATTCCTTGAACTCATCAGTTCTACAGAATAAAAACCTTACTTAGGCTGTTTTGATGAGATAGTTGTTTATTTCATGACTTTTGTTTTACAGGTTGACTGGAGACTGTTGTTGATAATTGGTATTGGGTGACAAATTGATCAGATACACTATATTAGTATTTTTGTACTGTGAATAATTTCAGCTATAAACACAATGATGTTGCCTTGTCACTACAACAAGTATGTTCCCAAAATTGTTTATTTCTACACAATGAATATAATTATACAAAGAGTATGTTCTTTAAATTCTTACTTTCTCCACAATAAGTATCAACAGCATTTCTTTCTGTGATATATTTGTTTAAGGTTTCCTGTTAACAGTAGTTATATATGAATCTGAATCGTGTTACGCTTTGCATTATCTTGTTTTCTATTGTAATCAAAACTGAATGTCAGTGTCTTCATAGACATGTATTTGTTATATACTGGTGTCCTTTATAGACAGGTATTTGTTATATACTGGTGACCATTATAGACAGGTATTTGTTATATACTGGTGACCTTTATAGACAGGTATTTGTTATATACTGGTGACCATTATAGACAGGTATTTGTTATATACTGGTGACCATTATAGACAGGTATTTGTTATATACTGGTGACCTTTATAGACAGGTATTTGTTATATACTGGTGTCCTTTATAGACAGGTATTTATTATATACTGGTGACCATTATAGACAGGTATTTGTTATATACTGGTGACCTTTATAGACAGGTATTTGTTATATACTGGTGACCATTATAGACAGGTATTTGTTATATACTGGTGACCTTTATAGACAGGTATTTGTTATATACTGGTGACCATTATAGACAGGTATTTGTTATATACTGGTGACCATTATAGACAGGTATTTGTTATATACTGGTGACCTTTATAGACAGGTATTTATTATATACTGGTGACCATTATAGACAGGTATTTGTTATATACTGGTGACCTTTATAGACAGGTATTTGTTATATACTGGTGACCATTATAGACAGGTATTTGTTATATACTGGTGACCTTTATAGACAGGTATTTGTTATATACTGGTGACCATTATAGACAGGTATTTGTTATATACTGGTGACCATTATAGACAGGTATTTTTTATATACTGGTGACCTTTATAGACAGGTATTTGTTATATACTGGTGACCTTTGTAGACAGGTATTTGTTATATACTGGTGACCTTTGTAGACAGGTATTTGTTATTTACTGGTGTCCTCTGTAGACAGGTATATGTTATATATTGATGACCATTATAGACAGATGTTTGTTATATACAGGTGATCGTTACATACAGGTTTGAAAACAGCTGAATCTCTTTAGGATTTTATGTTACTGTTTGTACCCAGTCAAGATACACACAGACATGAATAGTAGTATAATTCTATGTTGTAATTGTTTCCATCTCTACAGTGATGTTGTAAACATTTCAACATGTCAATCAACATCATTGTTAAAATCATGAAGACTTACGCTGGCACAAAATAGATATGCAGTTTATCAGAAATCAGAATTTGCACCCAGCAGACAAGTCATATTACTTTTCTATCTAAATCTTCACACACACAAAATCCTCAGAATGCAACAGCCCTCACTGACCATCATGTCTAGTTATACATTCATTGGATTATCAGGGTTATGACGGCAATTCAATTTCTAGCTCTTTCTGCCTGAATTAGTTCCGTTTTATTTTTCCATAATTAAGTTATCCTAGAATGGCCTCAGAACTGATTATAATGAAATATAACAGTAAATTATCAATTACATGCACTGTGTTTTCTTTTTTCTGGAAAATTTTACAGAAATGAAGAGCTCACATAGCATTTCCAAGATGTCAACATAATTACATGAATTAGAAACCTTGTAACAATGTTGGAGATAACAACAGGTGATTAGATTTCAGCACAAACCTTATCAATAGAGAAATTATTGGACCTAACCTACAGATGATGGGGTGAACTGGACTTGCTCCCAGACAATGAGAAATGAAATTGACAAATAATTGAGTGAAATGAAGGACACAAATAACGCTTCAATTTACAATTTGCCTGGAGGTGGTAATATTCATATCTGAAAGCCATGGTTCCTTTAGTTTGTTCATATGTCATTTACAGGACCTCCCCTCCAAAGGTGAGAAAAGTATGTCATATGTCCAAGGTTAGACACAGGAAGGTCAAACCTTCAAAGTTAGAGACAGAAAAGTTGCACCTCCAAGGTCAGAAATGGAAACATATTGTATTTAAAAAGTCAGAGAGTAAAAGGTCACATTTTATTATCTTACTGGTGAATTCACATCTCTGAGGTTAGTAACCAAGAGGTTACACATTGAAAGTCAGAAATGGTTATTATACCAATTGGTTTGGAAATGAAACATGTTGGTAACATTTTCAAGTTCAGAAATAGAATGGCTGCATTGATAGTCAATGTCCATCGTCAATGTCCATCGTCAATGTCCATCATCAATGTCCATCGTCAATGTCCATCATCAATGTCCATCGTCATCAGTTGTTGAACAGTTCTTCTTATTATTGTTTCTCAAGAAATACTGGAGAGATCTCACTCAAATTTCACATGAAGGTTTCCTGTGTTTTCTTGTTGTACTCTATTCATTTTCGGAGCATTCAGAAAATAAATTGGCTAAGACGTGGCCATCTTGAATAATAGTTAATAGTTTGTTTTCAGTATCTCCAGAGAAGTATTTGATGGATCTTTCTCTAATTCCCGGTGTCGGTGTCTCTCAGTCCCTGGTTTTGTCCTTTTGATTTTGGGACAGATTAAAAAAAATGGGTGATAAGTGGGCAATGAATGGTTTTTATTGCTATTTCTAGATGAATTTCAGATAGAATTCCTTCAAATGTCATATGTAGGTTACTGTTGTCACTATGTTTTAAAGAGGAATTTTCTAATTTTCTAAAATTAAGAGTATAAATGGAAGAGAGAAGAAAAAAACCTGGAAATATTCAACTTTTAAAGAATAGAAAAGATCAATAGAGATCAAACACTTGTGGGCACCATGATTCCCCAAGGATATCTTGTCATGTCCAAGTAAGTGAAACATTGATGCATGTACAAAATAGATATTACACTTCCACGGAGGCTATTGATTTCATCACACATCTAAGCTGGCTCACCGTGTTTAACCATCCTATCCAAGATAACAAAAACAAACAATCCATGTCTAGTTGTTGTTGTCATTAGAAGATCTGCTGGGATTACCTGTCAGTGTCTCTCTTGTTGTCTGCTTGTGTTTTAAACATGAGCCACACAACGGCTTCTCTTACAAAAAACTGCTGTGACATTATAGACCCCATTCAACAACTTTAATTGAATATACTTCTCTATTAGTATTTAAAAACTAAGACTTTTTTATGTCTATTAAAACATCTTATACAAAATCACTGGCTGGGAATGCATGGTCCCTTATTATACCCTTGATTTGGTAATGGCTGAGGAGAGGGGTATTATACCCTCCAGTAAGTAATGGCTTAGGAGAGGGGTATTATACCCTCCAGTAAGTAATGGCTTAGGAGAGGGGTATTATACCCTCCAGTAAGTAATGGCTGAGGAGAGGGGTATTATACCCTCCAGTAAGTAATGGCTGAGGAGAGGGGTATTATACCCTCCAGTAAGTAATGGCTGAGGAGAGGGGTATTATACCCTCCAGTAAGTAATGGCTGAGGAGAGGGGTATTATACCCCTGATTAAGTAATGGCTGAGGAGAGGGGTATTATACCTTCCAATAAGTAATGACTGAGGAGAGGGGTGTTATACCCTCTAGTAAGTAATGGCTGAGGAGAGGGGTGTTATACCCTCCAGTAAGTAATGGCTTAGGAGAGGGGTATTTTACCCTCCAGTAAGTAATGGCTGAGGAGAGGGGTATTATACCCTCCAGTAAGTAATGGCTGAGGAGAGGGGTATTATACCCTCCAGTAAGTAATGGCTAAGGAGAGGGGTATTATACCCTCCAGTAAGTAATGGCTGAGGAGAGGAGTATTATACCCTCCAGTAAGTAATGACTGAAGAGAGTGGTATTATACCCCTGGTTAAGTAATGGCTGAGGAGAAGGGTGTTGTAACTTCCAATAAGTAATGGCTGAGGAGAGGGGTATTATACCCTCCAGTAAGTAATGGCTGAGGAGAGGGGTATTATACCCTCCAGTAAGTAATGGCTGAGGAGAGGGGTATTATACCCTCCAGTAAGTAATGGCTGAGGAGAGGGGTATTATACCCTCCAGTAAGTAATGGCTGAGGAGAGGGGTATTATACCCTTCAGTAAGTAATGGCTGAGGAGAGGGGTATTATACCCTCCAGTAAATAATGGCTGAGGAGAGGGGTATTTTACCCTCCAGTAAGTAATGGCTGAGGAGAGGGATATTATACCCTCCAGTAAGTAATGGCTGAGGAGAGGGTATTATACCCTCCAGTAAGTAATGGCTGAGGAGAGGGGTATTATACCCTCCAGTAAGTAATGGCTGAGGAGAGGGGTATTATACCCTCCAGTAAGTAATGGCTGAGGAGAGGGGTATTATACCCTCCGGTAATTAATGGCTGAGGAGAGGGATATTATACCCTCCAGTAAGTAATGGCTGAGGAGAGGGGTATTATACTCCTGATTAAGTAATGGCTGAGGAGAGGGGTATTATACCCTCCAGTAAGTAATGGCTGAGGAGAGGGGTATTATACCCTCCAGTAAGTAATGGCTGAGGAGAGGGGTATATTTATATATAATCTTTTTTTCTTTACATGGACAAAATATGTACATGATATACATCGGTTATATTTAGTATATTAACATCTACTGTAGCATAACATGATCAAATTCTACACCTGATTAGATTTGGTTGGTCATGCATGATCGAGGTAGAATGGCTGTAGGTTGAATATGCATGCTCATGCATTTTTGCGCCTAACAATTTGTTTGAGTTGGATATTGGAGTCATTGGATCTTGTTAGTTAATGAAGAATTTCCTTGTCTTCTAAAGCTGGCAATGTTTGGTCTGATCTTGAAGTTTTATGTACCAGAAAGTTTATATATACTGGAAGTTTGGTGTGGTTATAATACAGAATTATACTCTATTGTGATATATGGCTCAATGGCTCGAGGATTTCAACGCCCAGATTTGGTAGTCAATTCCATCAGGCATATTCTAGGTGGCATGTTCATAAGCATCCAAGTCAAAGAAAATCTTTATTGCCTGAAGTGTACATTGATGCAATAACAGTAAGAGCTCTCTGTGTGACACAAGATATAGACTGACCTAAATGTTGGTGACTAGCACATATTTGTTAGGGATTGATGGCCAGCCAGAAAGATTCATGTTTTCTACACACGAGATGTAGATATTGGACAATACAAATGTAAGATAATGACGGTATCTGATAGTTTCTACTGCCTTTTCTGATGTGTCTGATAGTTTCTGGCCTGCCTTTTCTGATGTGTCTGAAAGTTTCTACTGCCTTTTCTGATGTGTCTGATAGTTTCTGGCCTGCCTTTTCTGATGTGTCTGATAGTTTCTGGCCTGCCTTTTCTGATGTGTCTGATAGTTTCTGGCCTGCCTTTTCTGATGTGTCTGATAGTTTCTGGCCTGCCTTTTCTGATGTGTCTGATAGTTTCTACTGCCTTTTCTGATGTGTCTGAAAGTTTCTACTGCCTTTTCTGATGTGTCTGAAAGTTTCTACTGCCTTTTCTGATGTGTCTGAAAGTTTCTACTGCCTTTTCTGATGTGTCTGATAGTTTCTACTGCCTTTTCTGATGTGTCTGATAGTTTCTGGCCTGCCTTTTCTGATGTGTCTGATAGTTTCTACTGCCTTTTCTGATGTGTCTGAAAGTTTCTACTGCCTTTTCTGATGTGTCTGAAAGTTTCTACTGCCTTTTCTGATGTGTCTGATAGTTTCTGGCCTGCCTTTTCTGATGTGTCTGATAGTTTCTACTGCCTTTTCTGATGTGTCTGATAGTTTCTGGCCTGCCTTTTCTGATGTGTCTGAAAGTTTCTACTGCCTTTTCTGATGTGTGTGAAAGTTTCTACTGCCTTTTCTGATGTGTCTGATAGTTTCTACTGCCTTTTCTGATGTGTCTGAAAGTTTCTACTGCCTTTTCTGATGTGTCTGAAAGTTTCTACTGCCTTTTCTGATGTGTCTGATAGTTTCTACTGCCTTTTCTGATATGTCTGATAGTTTCTACTGCCTTTTCTGATGTGTCTGATAGTTTCTACTGCCTTTTCTGATGTGTCTGATAGTTTCTACTGCCTTTTCTGATGTGTCTGAAAGTTTCTGGCCTGCCTTTTCTGATGTGTCTGATAGTTTCTGGCCTGCCTTTTCTGATGTGTCTGAAAGTTTCTACTGCCTTTTCTGATATGTCTGATAGTTTCTGGCCTGCCTTTTCTGATGTGTCTGAAAGTTTCTACTGCCTTTTCTGATGTGTCTGAAAGTTTTTACTGCCTTTTCTTATGTGTCTGATAGTTTCTACTGCCTTTTCTGATGTGTCTGATAGTTTCTGGCCTGCCTTTTCTGATGTGTCTGATAGTTTCTACTGCCTTTTCTGATGTGTCTGATAGTTTCTGGCCTGCCTTTTCTGATGTGTCTGAAAGTTTCTACTGTCTTTTCTGATGTGTCTGATAGTTTCTGGCCTGCCTTTTCTGATGTGTCTGAAAGTTTCTACTGTCTTTTCTGATGTGTCTGATAGTTTCTACTGCCTTTTCTGATGTGTCTGATAGTTTCTACTGCCTTTTCTGATGTGTCTGAAAGTTTCTACTGCCTTTTCTGATGTGTCTGATAGTTTCTACTGCCTTTTCTGATGTGTCTGATAGTTTCTACTGCCTTTTCTGATGTGTCTGAAAGTTTCTACTGCCTTTTCTGATGTGTCTGATAGTTTCTACTGCCTTTTCTGATGTGTCTGATAGTTTCTACTGCCTTTTCTGATGTGTCTGAAAGTTTCTGGCCTGCCTTTTCTGATGTGTCTGATAGTTTCTGGCCTGCCTTTTCTGATGTGTCTGAAAGTTTCTACTGCCTTTTCTGATGTGTCTGATAGTTTCTGGCCTGCCTTTTCTGATGTGTCTGAAAGTTTCTACTGCCTTTTCTGATGTGTCTGAAAGTTTTTACTGCCTTTTCTTATGTGTCTGATAGTTTCTACTGCCTTTTCTGATGTGTCTGAAAGTTTCTGGCCTACCTTTTCCGATGTGTCTGATAGTTTCTACTGCCTTTTCTGATGTGTCTGATAGTTTCTACTGCCTTTTCTGATGTGTCTAAAAGTTTCTACTGCCTTTTCTGATGTGTCTGATAGTTTCTACTGCCTTTTCTGATGTGTCTGATAGTTTCTGGCCTGCCTTTTCTGATGTGTCTGATAGTTTCTACTGCCTTTTCTGATGTGTCTGATAGTTTCTGGCCTGCCTTTTCTGATGTGTCTGAAAGTTTCTACTGTCTTTTCTGATGTGTCTGATAGTTTCTGGCCTGCCTTTTCTGATGTGTCTGAAAGTTTCTACTGCCTTTTCTGATGTGTCTGAAAGTTTCTGGCCTGCCTTTTCTGATGTGTCTGAAAGTTCCTACTGTCTACTGCCTTTTTCAGTCTGTCTAATAGTTTCTACTGTCTCTGTAGATGTGTAGGCAACAAGTCACTTGTATAAGAAAGGTGATCAGTACAATTGTTTCAATCAAACTGTTAATTCATTTACAAATCAAGAACTACTGGGAAAATCTTACCATCTCAAATGTTCATGATGTAAAATCTTTAGACAAAAAATCCATGGATTTAAGATTTTAGATGAGGTAACAAACGTTTAGCATTTTAAATATTAATTACAGATTTTTATCAATGATATTCAATGTTCTTTCCTTCTGTATGTGGAGAGATCCGTGAGAAGTGCCTGGCATTGTTGGGGACCTGACCCTATGGCTTCAACTCCTTACACATAACCATTATGGTAATTTTCCATCCATATACATCAAGTTTGGACATTGCTCTGTATAGACGTTCTGTGCCATGCAGTGATTTAGTTGCTCTGGTAGACACTGGGTGCTCAGAGATTTAACAGCAGCAGTGTGCTAGACACATATTCAAGACAAAATGAAATCTATTCTGTCAACCACTCTCTACCTAATTGGGAAATTTTGCATTTTCAGCCATGAAGAATTGTTATTTTATTACAAAATTAAACCGCATCTTTCAGTTGAGATAGACTTGTAATAGATTTTTTTTTATTAAAATTGCTTTTTTTGTTTTGGTTCCATCCTGTATTTGCAAGTCACATAGTTTAGTTGCAAGGAAAAATCAATGGCTCTAAACCCTGGTGAGAACATCAGTAAATACCTGTCTCACCAATCAAATCGAATCCTTAATAAAAACATACTGTAGCAATAAGTTACTTTCATTGTTAAAATGCAAGATAGCCTCCTGTCAGCTTTGATTATGTGGTGTGCCTCTTGCATGTTCTTCATTGAGGTAGACACCAGCTTCTTCAAGGAGACACTACCTTGAAATGTCACTGACAATGAAAGTTTATCACTGTAATCTTGAAAAGTACTGGATTGATCTTTTTTAGGTCATCTGACACGAAGGGTCAAGATGACTTATTGCTATCATGTGTCCTTATTTTTACTGTAGACAGAAACCATTAGATTTTGTTGTGTCCCTTGTGTCCTTATTTTTACTGTAGACAGAGACCATTAGATTTTGTTGTTTCCTTGTGTCCTTATTTTTACTGTAGACAGAAACCATTAGATTTCGTTGTGTCCCTTGTGTCCTTATTTTTACTGTAGACAGAGACCATTAGATTTTGTTGTTTCCTTGTGTCCTTATTTTTTCTGTAGACAGAGACCATTAGATTTCGTTGTGTCCCTTGTGTCCTCAGTTTTACCTTAGACAGAGACCATTAGATTTTGTTATGTCCCTTGTGTCCTTATTTTTACTGTAGACAGACACCATTAGATTTTGTTATGTCCCTTGTGTCCTTATTTTTACTGTAGACAGAGACCATTAGATTTCGATGTGTCCCTTGTGTCCTTATTTTTACTGTAGACAGACACCATTAGATTTTGTTGTGTCCCTTGTGTCATTTTTACTGTAGACAGAGACCATTAGATTTTGTTATGTCCCTTGTGTCCTTATTTTTACTGTAGACAGACACCATTAGATTTTGTTGTTTCCTTGTGTCCTTATTTTTACTGTAGACAGAGACCATTAGATTTTGTTGTGTCCCTTGTGTCCTTATTTTTACTTTAGACAGAGACCATTAGATTTTGTTATGTCCCTTGTGTCCTTATTTTTACTGTAGACAGACACCATTAGATTTTGTTGTTTCCTTGTGTCCTTATTTTTACTGTAGACAGACACCATTAGATTTTGTCATCTCCCTTGTGTCCTTATTTTTACTTTAGACAGAGACCATTAGATTTTGTTGTCTCCCTTGTTTATTGATGTTGCCATATTATTTATTCAACTGTCAATACAACATAGCATCAAGGAAAAATGAGACAAAAGAAGAGAAAAAATTAGAAAAGAAGGGAAAGAATGGAACAAACACAAAACTAATGAAGATCATACAATGATTGACACCAAGAATCCTCTGAAATCTCCTGATGCATTTAAATTCTTAGCAATCATTTCATAAATTGCATTTAAGTACAGCTTTTATCAGTCATGTAATTTGAAACTAGCCAAAGCATTTACTGGGAAGTAGAAGTACATTAATGTTGTTATTACTGACTGCTTCAGGCCTCTCCGATGTCAGAATGTAACACCACATTAGCGTATTTTTTAATTTACAGAACTAATCAGAAAAAAAAGAAAATTATGGTCAGTGTTGGAGCACAACAACTTAATGTCACCCAATGTGTCAAGCTAATCTTTCAATATTTGTATGTCTACAAACCTGCACACTGTTCAACCATACACTTGATCTTTGATGTGATTTTCAATGATTGTGGGTCAGAGAAGCAAGTGGATGGTGTCAAAATTTGTCATCAACACCTTCCTAAACTTTGTCCTAAACTGTCTCATCCATTCCACTCCTATGTCACCTACCTATTTGTTAATCTCTCCATTCCAACTCCTTCATCACTTACCTATACACACTTAATCTCTCCATTCCAATTCTTACATCACCTTCCTATAATGTCTCAACACCTTCATCACCTTCCTATACTGTCTCAACACCTACATCACCTTCCTATACTGTCTCAACACCTTCCTATCTTGTCTCAACACCTACATCACCTTCCTATACTGTCTCAACACCTTCCTATCTTGTCTCAACACCTACATCACCTTCCTATACTGTATCAACACCTTCATCATCTTCCTATACTGTCTCAACATATACATCACCTTCCTATATTTGCTTAAACTCTCCATTCTAACTCCTACATCACTTACGTATACTCACGTAATCTCTTCATTCAATTTCCTACGTTACCTTCTTATCATGCATCGTGCATCGTGCGTCGTGTGTTGTGCGTCAGTAAACAATATAACATTTTCGACTTCTTATCAATATCCCCTGATCCAATTTCAATGAAATTTTGCAGAAACCTTCCCTGGTCTAACATGAACCAAAATTGTGAATGATACAGTCCCCAACCCCCTGGGCCTGAGGGACAGGGCCAAAAGTTATCAAATTGACTCAGATTTAAAAAATCTTCTTCTCAAGACCCATGTATTGTAGAATCAAATACTCTTCATGAATGGAAGCATGTCAAGGTGCTCTACCAAATTTGTGAATTTCATGGCCCCAGGGTCTGACATATCACCCTTGGGGAGGGGTAAAGTTTACTATAGTTTTTATAGGAAAACTATATTTTTTAGCATAATTTGTTTAATTTCCATTGGAAATATTTCAAATGAGGTTAGAATCATAAGTAAATGATGAAGGCTTGATGATATGCCCATTTTTATCTTGACTGACCCCAAGGGGCTGATGGGCGGGGCAAAAAGGGGTCAAATTGACTGAAATTTCAAAAATCTTCCTCTCAAGATCCAGATATGCTAGAATCAAATACTCTTCATGAATGGAAGCATCTTAAGGTGCTTTAATTACCAAAGTGAGTCTCATATTTCTTCTTTGGGGAAGGAATATTCTTATGTCCCCAAACGTAGTGGGGGGACATATTCTGTTTGCTTCATTTCTTTTTATTATTATTATTATTGTTATTATTTATATTATTCTTATTTCTTCTACTTTCTTCTGCCGGCGAGGTTTCCGACGCGTTTCTCAAAAACTATTGCATGGAATTTCACAAAACTTTACACACATATTCATACATGCAAGGCAGAGTGCAGGCCACTTGAAATTTTCCAATCGGTCATCTGAGCGGTCAGCTGTGGTCAAAATTTGGCCAAATTAGAGATATTGTCTGATTTTCGTGAAAATTGGTATATATGTATTAGATGGCACTCGCAGCAAAAAGGCATAGTCCATTTTTTATTCGGCCATTGATCATCCATCTGAGCGGTCAGCTGTGGTTAAAATTTGGCCAAATTAGAGATATTGTCTGATTTTCGTGAAAATTGGTATATATGTATTAGATGGCACTCGCAGCAAAAAGGCGTCCATTTTTCATTCGGCCATCGATCGGTCAGCTGTGGTCAAAATTTGGCCAAATTTCAGATATTGTCTGATTTTTGTGTTGGCCAAATTTAAGATATTGTTCAATTTTTTGTGAAAATTGGTATATATGTATTAGGTGGTACTATGAGCAAAATGGCGTAAGTCCATTTTTCATTTGGCCATCAGTCGGTCATC
This sequence comes from Ylistrum balloti, assembly GCF_031769215.1. NCBI lineage: Eukaryota > Metazoa > Mollusca > Bivalvia > Pectinida > Pectinidae > Ylistrum > Ylistrum balloti. The sequence continues at coordinate 588,091 of NW_026781887.1, forward strand.
TGAGTGGTTAGCTGTGGTCAAAATTTGGCCAAATTTTAGATATTGTCTGATTTTCGTGAAAATTGGTATATATGTATTAGGTGGCACTCGGAGCAAATGGCGTAGTCCATTTTTCATTCGGTCATCTGAGTTGTCAGCTGTGGTCAAAATTTGGCCAAATTTTAGATATTGTCCGATTTGATTATTGTGATCATTTACTGCTGAAGGGGTCATTTGCGGGACATTTGTAATGGTCCCCATTACAATTAGTACTTGTTTTTAGACTTTACTGTAATTTCCTAGAAAAATTGTATTCTTCAGCATAATGTTTGTTATTTCCCACTGGAAATAACTTCATAAGAATTATCAGTAAAGGATGACAGTTTTGATGGAATGCATGTATTGACACTGTCTATATTCAGTGTCAGAATTTCTATTTCATGAAACTTGATAACTATCCTTTAACCTTTATATTCAATATTGCTTCTCTCAGGTGACCTTCAAGTCCGCTAGGCCTCTTGTCTAGGCCACCTGAGACAAAGTTTCATTTTGACCTATCGTTATCCCCTTTTGTCTGGCATCATGCGTTATGCACTGTGCGTTGTGCGCCCGTAAACTTTTAACATTTTCAACTTCTGGAAATCTCATGAACCAATTTCAGTGAAATTCTACGAAATCCATCCATGACTAAAAGTTCACCAAAATTTTAAACTATATTGCCCCAACCCTGAGGGGCCTGAGGAGTGCAGCTAAAAATGCTTAAATTGATTCAAACTTCCCAAAATCTTCTTCTCAAATCCCAGATATGTTAGAATCAAGTACACTTCATGGATGGAAAGGCCTTCAGAAGCTTTACCAAAATTGTAAATTCCATGACCCCAGGATTTGATATTTCCTCCGTGGGGATGGAGTAAACTTTACTATAGTTTAAATAGGAAAATCACATTTTTGAACGTTATTTGTTCATATTCTATTGGAAATAGTTCAAACCAGCATAGAATTAGTTTAAGATGATAGTTTAGTGAGATACACATATTGACCGCAGCTGACACCCAGGGGCTGTTTGGCAGGGCCAAAAATGGGTCAAATTGACCTAAATTTTTACAATCTTCTCAAATCCTAGGTATGGTAGAATCAATTATTATTCATGGATGGTGAGGCCTTCAAATGCTTTACCAAAATTGTAAATTTTATTACTCCAGGGTTTCACATTTCCAAATCAGAAGGGGGTAAAATTTACAATAGTATATATAGGAAAATTACAGTCACTGATCTAACAATGGTAGAGGGCTATAAATTTCCCCCCACCATCCCCCCGTACCTCATGGTATCAGTCCTTCATGTAACAATGGTAGAGAGCTATAAATAGTTCAAGTTTTAGGTTTGTTGGGTCAAGGTCATTACTATTTTTAGAAAATCAAGAGGCATGTTCATTGCATACAACTTCCTATTCTTACAACTGACCATAACACATAAGTACACACTTGTGATGGACCATATCACAATATTACACACTGGTGATGGACATAACACATAAGTACACACTTGTGATGGACTATTACACAGTATTACACACTGGTGATGGACATAATACATAAGTACACACTTGTGATGGACCATTACACAGTATTACACACTGGTGATGGACATAACACGTAAGTACACACTTGTGATGGACCATATCACAATATTACACACTGGTGATGGACATAACACATAAGTACACACTTGTGATGGACCATATCACAATATTACACACTGGTGATGGACATAACACATAAGTACACACTTGTGATGGACCATATCACAATATTACACACTGGTGATGGACATAACACATAATTACACACTTGTTATGACCTGTAACACATTATTACAACTGGTTATGTGCCATAACACATTATTACACACTGGTGATGGACCATTACACAGTATTACACACTGGTGATGTACCAAAACACAGTATTACACACTGGTGATGTACTATTACACAGTATTACACACTGGTGATGTACCATTACACAGTATTACACACTGGTGATGTACCAAAACACAATATTACACACTGGTGATGGACATAACACATAATTACACACTTGTTATGGCCTGTAACACATTATTACAACTGGTTATGTGCCATTACACAGTATTACACACTGGTGATGTACCATTACACAGTATTACACACTGGTGATGTACCAAAACACATTATTACACATTGGTGATGGACCTGTATTGTTATCTATTCCTTTGTTCCTTGAAGATCAGTTATAATGTAATTGCTGACTTCTATTTCAAATTAGTTCTATCTTTATAAATCATTTCAGTGTAACAGGTTGGAGGGACTGGATGGGGATATACAATGCTTTAGCAATACATGGTCTGCATGTTATCTTACCATGTCATGTTCACTTCTTACACATCCTGTTAGGCCAAGCCCTATATAAGTATGGTCCATGAGGCATCTCTTGTCCTATGGACATTGCCTAGTTTGTAGAGGACAATAATATCATCATAAGGACAAGGTCAAATCAAATTTCCTCATCTATTTATATATCATTATAAATACTACTTTTTTTGTAATTTTCAGGAAAAAGTTTAAAACTCGTTCAGGTGAGGTAGTTCGGCTAGTGGATCTATTAGACGAAGGAGTGAAGCGAGCAGAAATGAAACTTGTGGAAAAGGGTCGAGATAAGGTAGGTCGCTGTTCGTTAATCCTAAATAAATACCCTACATACTGTTTTAAATATGTACATTGAATTTGTGTGTTTAAACCTTTGATTTATTTATAAAATCACCAATATGTCTGTATACATTTGTTTTCACATCATAAATTTATAGACCAAAGTACATTAAGTTCAGTGAAAGGGTTTGTGTTTTATGCTGTTAAATTATTTAGAACTAGTAATACAGAATTCAAATAACATTCAGAGATGCTGTAATATGTCCTTGGTGATTTTGTTTACAACTGCTACAGGTCAAATCACTTCATCTGTTAATTGTGTTAAAGTCTTTAGATGTAACTTGTGTATACCCAAGAGACCCAGGGTAATGATATTTGACCTGAATTCAGAGAGTTTGGGATCTTCATGATAACCAGACTTTTGGAGAAAAAATGTTCTCTTTATGAACCAGATGATATCTTCTAACTATATGTTATCCTGTTTTTAATCTCTCCGAGATCACAAGGAGGTATTGTTTTTACCATTTCTATCATTCTATCAGTTCATCCAATTTCTGTTTCAGCAACATATCTCAGCTTCTTTTTGGTCTGATATGTCCTGAGATCAAAGGTCAAGATCACTTACTCTAAATAGAAAATTGTTTACTATACTATTATAATTTATAGATCTGTTTAGCCAATCAGATTGTTCCTGATGCTTTCTCGATGAAAGTGCTTTGGATTGCTTTTCAGGTCCTGAGGTCAAAGGTGCAGGTCTCTTAGTTACTATGTATAGAAAATTTGTTTGGCCATTTTTCTCAGAATTTATCTAGAGTGTCTATGAAGAAAATATTTATTTGAAATAGCTTTTTAGGTCCAGAGGTCAAAGATAAGATTCACTGTTACTATAGATACAAAACGTTTAGCCCCAATTTCTGTTAGACCAATTTATCTCAGATTTCATTCATTGCTTTCTGGAAGACAGTGTTTGTATGAGAAGGCTTTTTAGGTCCAGAAGACTACGATCAAAGTCACCCAGTATCAATGGAAAGCTTGTGGCTGTGCAATATGTTAGGTTCTTTTTCGGCCAATTCTACTCAGACTTCATTAAGATGGAGGCAAGTGTCTGACACAGGTATAAAAGACAGAACATTTGTCATCAGTGCAAAACATTTATTGAACAGGATAACATATGTAGTGATGGTCCTGGTAGCTTATGACAAAGGTTTACTGGTCCACAGTGGATTTACACATTAAATTTGTGGCGAGAGTTTATTTGTGGAAGGTTGTCTAGACATGATCTGCCAACATTGTTTGCACTTAAAGGATCACTCACCATGATTTGAGACAAAGGCACCTAGCTGTCAGACATCTCATTCTGTAATGGAAAGCTGATATACATTATTTCCCTTCCATTTTTTGGATGAAGACTTGACAAGAAAGTGTGATAGGAACAATGTATACACCACTTGAGACATCAAGAAACAATGGCTTCATTTGTGTGATGATTAAGATGCGTCAAACAAATTATTTATGTGAAAATTCTTGTTGTTACTTTCTTCCACTATGTTAAACCAGTTTATAGATGTCAAAAGCAAGTGAATTGGTTATTTTTAGGAATTTAAAGGTCTTCACAGCAGCCACTTTAAACTAAATCCTTGTTGGGAATCTCTATTTTGGTCTTGTAACTAAACCATTCAGGTTACAGGATCAAAGTGTAGTATAAAGAATCCTGTAAACATCTTAAATAACACAGCAATGGCCTTCACTTCTCTCATTATACTTACCAAAGACAGAAGATTTAAAATGAGGATGTAATATAATGACTTGACATACAATACTGACTCATAGGGATTAGCATCAACAACTACTGATTTGTGGGGATTTATGATATATACAACTTTTGTACTGATTAGGCTAAACGTACTCAGTACGCATAGCCTATTGCGACAGCCTTTCAGACAAAATTTAATTTTAGCTCACCTGGCATTCACTTTTTCCTTTAAACAACTTCTTCTCAATAATCCTTGGACCAGATGTTTAGATATTTGCCTGGTATGTTCCTAGGATGAAGCCTGACTAAGTTGTGAAAGGAAATTACCTTGACCTATATTCAAGGTCACAGGGGTCAGATTTGTTAAAACATTTAAACGATTTCTTCTCATGAACTAAAATTCTTAGAGGAATTATATTTGGCTGGTATCTTCTTAGGATGAAGCCTGACAAATTTTGGGAAAAGAAATTACCTTGACTAATATTCAAGGTCACAGGGGTCAAATTTGTCAAAATATTTAAGTGACTTCTCATGAACTAAAGGGTCTTTTAGGGGTATGATATTTGGCTGGTAAGTTCCCAAGATGAAGTCTGACAAAGTTTGTGAAAAACAAATGATTTTGACCTATGTTCAAGGTTACAGGGGTCAATTTCTTTTAAAATATTTAAATGACTTCTTCTCATGAACTTTCAGGCAAGAGGCATGATATTTGGTTTGTATATATAGATATATATATGTACACAAGGTAGGCACTACAGGCCCATTGGGCCTCTTGTTTCTACAAGTACTGATTTGTGGGGATTTTTGGTTTAGATAACTACTGATTTGTGGGGATATTATATCTATAATACTGATTTGTGGGGATATGATATCTATAATACTGATTTGTAGGGATATGATATCTATAATACTGATTTGTGGGGATATGATATCTATAATACTGATTTGTGGGGATATGATATCTATAATACTGATTTGTAGGGATATGGTATCTATAATACTGATATGGTATCTACAATACTGATTTGTGGGATATGGTATCTATAATACTGATTTGTAGGGATATGGTATCTATAATACTGATTTGTGGGGATATGATATCTATAATACTGATTTGTGGGGATATGATATCTATAATACTGATTTGTGGGTATGTGATATCTATAATACTGATTTGTAGGGATATGGTATCTATAATACTGATTTGTGGGGATATTGTGGGGATATGGATATCTATAATACTGATTTGTGGGATATGATATCTATAATACTGATTTGTGGGGATATGATATCTATAATACTGATTTGTGGGGATATGATATCTATAATACTGATTTGTGGGATATTGTGATATCTATAATACTGATGGATATGATATCTATAATACTGATTTGTGGGGATGTGACATCTATAATACTGATTTGTGGGGATATGACATCTATAATACTGATTTGTGGTTATGTGATATCTATAATACTGATTTGTAGGGATATGATATCTATAATACTGATTTGTGGGGATATGATATCTATAATACTGATTTGTGGGGATATGATATCTATAATACTGATTTGTGGGATATGGTATCTATAATACTGATTTGTGGGGATATGATATCTATAATACTGATTTGTGGGGATATGATATCTACATCTATAATACTTATTTGTAGGGATATGATATCTATAATACTGATTTGTGGGGATATGATATCTATAATACTGATTTGTGGGATATATGATATCTATAATACTGATTTGTGGGGATATGATATCTATAATACTGATTTGTGGGGATATGATATCTATAATACTGATTTGTAGGGATATGATATCTATATCTGATTTGTATAATACTGATTTGTGGGGATATGATATCTATAATCTGATATCTATAATACTGATTTGTGGGGATATGGTATCTATAATACTGATTTGTGGGGATATGGTATCTATAATACTGATTTGTGGGGATATGATATCTACAATACTGATTTGTGGGGATATGATATCTATAATACTGATTTGTGGGATATGGTATCTATAATACTGATTTGTGGGGATATGATATCTATAATACTGATTTGTGGGGATATGATATCTGTAATATTGATTTGTGGGGATATGATATCTGTAATACTGATTTGTGGGGATATGATATCTATAATACTGATTTGTGGGGATATGATATCTACAATACTGATTTGTGGGGATATGATATCTATAATACTGATTTGTAGGGATATGTGATATCTATAATACTGATTTGTGGGTATGTGATATCTATAATACTGATTTGTGGGGATATGATATCTATAATACTGATTTGTAGGGATATGATATCTATAATACTGATTTGTGGGGATATGATATCTATAATACTGATTTGTGGGGATATGATATCTATAATACTGATTTGTAGGGATATGATATCTATAATACTGATTTGTAGGGATATGATATCTATAATACTGATTTGTGGGGATATGATATCTATAATACTGATTTGTGGGGATATGATATCTATAATACTTATTTGTAGGGATATGATATCTATAATACTGATTTGTGGGGATATGATATCTGTAATACTGATTTGTAGGGATATGATATCTATAATACTGATTTGTGGGTATGTGATATCTATAATACTGATTTGTGGGGATATGATATCTATAATACTGATTTGTGGGGATATGGTATCTACAATACTGATTTGTAGGGATATGATATCTATAATACTGATTTGTGGGGATATGATATCTGTAATACTGATTTGTGGGGATATGGTATCTACAATATGATATCTATAATACTGATTTGTGGGATATGGTATCTATAATACTGATTTGTGGGGATATGATATCTATAATACTGATTTGTGGGGATATGATATCTACAATACTGATTTGTGGGGATATGATATCTATAATACTGATTTGTAGGGATATGATATCTGTAATACTGATTTTTGGGGATATGGTATCTATAATACTGATTTGTGGGGATATGGTATCTATAATACTGATTTGTGGGGATATGGTATCTATAATACTGATTTGTAGGGATATGGTATCTATAATACTGATTTGTGGGATATGGTATCTACAATACTGATTTGTAGGGATATGAGATCTATAATACTGATTTGTGGGGATATGATATCTATAATACTGATTTGTGGGTATGTGATATCTACAACTAGTGTTATTTTTCTTTCTGTTGATATAAGGTAGGATTAGGGATTCATAACTCCATTGGCAAGGTAACTCGTACAAATCTTTGTGTAATCAAGACCAGTTTTTATACACAGTCAGTTTAATGCTTTAAGAGGTTAACAGAATTCCTTGTGATTCTCCTAGGTCAGTGTCAATCAATATGGCTCAATTTCAGTGTTATTGTACACTGCCCCCTATATATAATGTACTCATATCGTGCCAGTAAAATATATGTATCTAAAATGTGCTCAGGATTCATGTCTAGACATAACATCAGCTCTCTGTGCAAAACAGGACCGGCTCCAACATCACAAAGAGAAGTGTTTTTCAATATGTGTTAAGATATTATTCACCTGCATGTCCTGTCTTCGACCAACAATATTAGACATTGTGCCCTCTGTGATCTATAGTTTTCAGATGAATAAGAATGCATGGATTCCTTACTGTGTCCCTTTCTTTCCATTCCCATATTCATCAGACATTGTCATTAGGTATTATGAAGTATGATTGTAAACCTTACCATCTCCCATGAAGACAATCCTTTTGGGGTCAGTCTGTAACTGACTCTCTAGCTGACATGGAGTTTTAGGATCTAAGATCTGATCTTATCAAAACACATTTAAAAAATTGTAACTTTCAACTATAAATACACGAAAAGTAAAAAAAAAAATTCATCAAACAGGTTTATTGTTTCTGTGAATATTATTATTATTATTTTTTTTTTTTTGCAATTGGTCATAATTTTTTAAAAGTACATAAGATATTGCAAAAATGTTATATATTTTAGAACATTTTATTTTTCAATAGCCTTTAAACACTATTGTTGGATTATATATGTAGTGGTGGTAACACTACTAAGATGAACAAACTGAAGTAGACTGTAACTTTCATTTAAAGGTCAAAGGTAACTATAGCTACTCCATGTAGAAATCAAAGTTGACTATATAAATATCATGTAGAGGTCAAAGGTGATTATAATTATCATGTAGAGGTCAAAGGTGATTGAGTATAACCATCATATAGAGGTCAAAAGTAACTGAATTATTATGTCATGTAGAGGTCAAAGGTGATTATAATTATCATGTAGAGGTCAAAGGTGACTATGTAAGATGTTAATTGTGATCACTTTATTTTCAGGAATTAACAAAGGAGGAAATGAAAAAGGCAATGGAGGCAGTAGCATATGGATGTATAAAATACAATGATCTATCTCATAATCGTAACCATGAGTATATCTTCTCCTTTGATAGGGTAAGTTTTTTATCATAACCTTCACCTGATAGGGTCAATAATTCAGAAAAATTGTAGAAAAATATAAAAAAATATTGCTTTATACATGCATGTTTTCTGATGTGAAATACTGGGACTTTTTGTGTGGCTGTTGTTACAATAAATGAATTCCTAGCAGAGATCTGACATGATACACTTGGTATTTGTAATGATAGGATGATAAATGTATCAGTACTATTAAAGGCTTATAAGGATGAATGTCAACAACACACAGTGTAAGATCATTTGTTCTACCAAAAACACTGACATTTAGGTAATCTCTACTATCTCTATATTGTGGGTAGTCTTTGTTATATTGACATTTTACAATATCAGCTGTATAATGCCAATGTGGGGGACTAGAGATTTGTAGGCAAACTATCCTACCTCCATGTACATATAGAATCATCTGTAGGTTGTACAGTTATCTGTATGTTATATACTTTCTGTATGTTATATACTTACCTGTATGTTATACACCTACCTGTATGTTATATGCTTACCTGTATGTTATACAGCTACCTGTGTTTTATATACTTTCTGTATGTTATATACTTACCTGTATGTTATAAACCTACCTGTATGTTATATACTTACCTGTATGTTATATACTTATCTGTATGTTATACACCTACCTGTATGTTATATACTTACCTGTATGTTATATACCTACCTGTATGTTATATACTTACCTGTATGTTATACACCTACCTGTATGTTATATACTTACTTGTATGTTATATACTTATCTGTATGTTATACACCTACCTGTATGTTATATGCTTACCTGTATGTTATACAGCTACCTGTATTTTATATACTTTCTGTATGTTATATACTTACCTGTATGTTATAAACCTACCTGTATGTTATATACTTACCTGTATGTTATATACTTATCTGTATGTTATACACCTACCTGTATGTTATATACTTACCTGTATGTTATATACCTACCTGTATGTTATATACTTACCTGTATGTTATACACCTACCTGTATGTTATATACTTACTTGTATGTTATATACTTATCTGTATGTTATATACCTACCTGTATGTTATATAGTTATCTGTTCGTTATACACCTACCTATGTAAAACCATACTTTTAAATTGTACTTGTATGTTATACACAACATCTATGTGATACACTACCTGTATGTTATACACTACCTACATGTTATACACTAACTACCTATATGTTACCTGTATATTATACACTTCCTGTATGTAACTTGCATGTTATATACCTATATATTATAGATCCATATTTACATGTAACTTGATCGTTTGTAGATGTTAGATGACCGAGGAAACACTGCTGCCTACCTGTTGTATGCCTACACTCGAATAAGGTGAGCTTTCAAGATGAAACTTTTTAGAGAAAGTAGATACAGGTAGTAATGATATAGACTAGATACAGGAAGTAATGATATAGACTAGATACAGGTAGTAATGATATAGACTAGATGCAGGTAGTAATGGCTAGATACAGGTAGTAATGATATAGACTAGATACAGGCAGTAATGATATAGACTAGATACAGGCAGTAATGATATAGACTAGATACAGGCAGTAATGATATAGACTAGATACAGGTAGTAATGACTAGATATAGGTAGTAATGATATAGACTAGATACAGGTAGTAATGACTAGATATAGGTGGTAATGACTAGATATAGGTAGTAATGATATAGACTAGATACAGGCAGTAATGATATAGACTAGATACAGGTAGTAATGATATAGACTAGATATAGGTAGTAATGGCTAGATATAGGTAGTAATGATATAGACTAGATATGGGTAGTAATGGCTAGATATAGGTAGTAATGATATAGACTAGATATAGGTAGTAATGATATAGACTAGATACAGGTAGTAATGACTAGATATAGGTAGTAATGATATAGACTAGATACAGGCAGTAATGATATAGACTAGATACAGGCAGTAATGATATAGACTAGATACAGGTAGTAATGACTAGATATAGGTAGTAATGATATAGACTAGATACAGGTAGTAATGACTAGATATAGGTGGTAATGACTAGATATAGGTAGTAATGATATAGACTAGATACAGGCAGTAATGATATAGACTAGATACAGGTAGTAATGATATAGACTAGATATAGGTAGTAATGGCTAGATATAGGTAGTAATGATATAGACTAGATATAGGTAGTAATGGCTAGATATAGGTAGTAATGATATAGACTAGATATAGGTAGTAATGATATAGACTAGATACAGGTAGTAATGACTAGATATAGGTAGTAATGATATAGACTAGATACAGGTAGTAATGACTAGATATAGGTGGTAATGATATAGACTAGATACAGGTAGTAATGACTAGATATAGGTGGTAATGACTAGATATAGGTGGTAATGATATAGACTAGATACAGGTAGTAATGACTAGATATAGGTAGTAATGATATAGACTAGATATAGGTGGTAATGACTAGATATAGGTGGTAATGATATAGACTAGATACAGGTAGTAATGACTAGATATAGGTAGTAATGATATAGACTAGATACAGGTAGTAATGACTAGATATAGGTGGTAATGACTAGATATAGGTGGTAATGATATAGGCTAGAGAAAGCCATAATTTAATGTTTAGCTCTACTCAAGAAATAGCCAATGTTCAACAAATTGATTATTTCTACCAAACTTGCTTATATGGATCTGTGATGTGGTTAGGTCCTAGAAATTGATAGAAAAAACTCCTTGGATACCCATCAATAACTTTTTGTTAAGTCTATAGTAACCATCAGCCTAAAGACTGGCCTCTTGGGAATTTGACTATGCCAATTTAGCGGTAAATGTGTGAGTTCAGCTAACGAGTCTATTGTTGAAGGCTGTGATCTACCATTCAATCTACTGAATGCCAACAAAGACGGGTAATCACCCTGACTTTATCATTAAAGATGAATGATCACATACAAATTATCTAGATATGGGAAGTTTTTTATATAAAATGTTACAGCCTTGGACAGAACCTGTGTAGTTATGGAATACAATGACGCTGGTTTTCGGCATTGCTTAAATACTGAAGTCTTTTTACCATCATTAATTTGACACGACATTCAAACTCAATATGGTAATTCAGGTAGAGTGGGGTGAATTTATAAATCCCACTTTTATTAAGGCAAGACAATTTTCTGCCTGAATTTTCGGAATATAGTCTGTCTAAAGATGAAGACTAGTTCTGACAATCCTGTGACTTCTCTAAGAAACTTCTGACACTGAGGACTACTGGTCATCAATGTTTGAATTCTGTGGACGTCCCAGTGATGCATGTCTCTTTAAAGTTCTCAAGTAAATCCTGCTCATTTAAGTAACACCTTAAGTTTTTTTGTGACATTTACAATATTCTACCTTATATCTTCAAACATTGAACATCCCAATCAGAGTGATGTTTACGTTGGTAGTTTTTGTGTGTGGTTCCTTGTCAATGGCCAGAAAAAGTCAACATACCACTGTACACTAATTCCAGTTAAATGTGTGTAAAAGAAAGCTTGAAAGGATTTCAATAAATGATATACTAGCAGAAAAAAAAAATGTGCATGTTTTAAATGTTTATGTATTGCTCAATTTGATTAATTAGAACTTGGAACTTTACACAGGTAACATGTGTATGCCTGTCTGTCTGGCCCAGGTCTTCATTTTCTTATTTATTTTGGCCAGCAGTCAGTCACAAACACATTTGTTGTGCCTAAACCTGTAACACACAAAACCAGCACAACTTTGAAAATCATCTTTGATACGCCATGCCAAGGTTCAGTAAAACTGACATGCTACCCCGTACGCATGATCGAAGATGTGTACGTCATATTGACATTGTCAGACAATTTAGTGTGCTCCAAAATACTGTAGAGGCCTTGTGGAGATGGTACCAACAGTTTGGGACCACCAGAGACTGCCCTCAATCAGGACATCTACACGTAATTTCTAATTGCCAAGATATGTATATCTGGGTTGTTAATCTCTGTGAAGGACTCAGAACTGCTTCTTTTACGGCTATATAAGTACTCAGGGCCTTAGAGTAATTAGTCTCGGAATGGTACATAATCAGTTGCTTGAACAAGACAGACACCCACAACGTTCAGCCATACGTCCTGTTCTCCAGCAATATCATTGTGTATCACGTTTAGCCTGGTGTAGATGATGCCTACACTTCACATGGCAAGACTGGGTATGTGTTCTTCTCACAGTTGAGCACAGATTTCATCTCGACTGCAGCAACTGTTGTTCTAGAGCGTTCCTTTGTGTGGGTGAATGTTTCCATGACAGTTGTGTGATTTGACAATGTCCGTTTAGTGGAGGTAATGTCATGGTGTGGGGTGGCATCTCTTTCCCTGACAGAACAGCTCTTGTGGTTTTGGACGGCACACTGACTGGCATCAGAGTCAGATACCATGATGAAATATGCAGCCATGTAACATCATGCTTCCACAGGATAACACTTGCCCGCACATTGTGTAAGCCCTCACCAACTTCTTGATCAAGAACAATGCAAATGTGCTGCCCTGGCCGGCAGTGGCACAGGATATGTCGCCTATAGAACACATGTGGGATGAGATGCAGCATCGCCTCCAAAATCAACCGTTGACATTACCTGACCTGTCACGTGCGCTTGTGAGAATATGAGAGTATTCCCTAGGCAATTTTTAGCACACTTGTTGCATCAGTGAGGTGTCATTGTCAAGCATGCGTTGATGCCAATGGTAGACATACATGGTATTGATGTCCTTAACTTTGTCTAGAGAACATCTGTGAAAACTCTATCCAAGACACTGATTTCTTATATACCTTGTGAAATATAGCATATTATACCCATGAACAGTTTCTTTTTTCCACTAGTATATATACTTAGGTTCTCTGCTTGTTTTGGTTGGGAGGGTAATGCTTACCTAAATACAAATCAAGATGAAATTTCATGTATATTGTATGAGGAAGGGATCAGTTGGCAACTACATGAAAACAGGCCTACTGGTATATTGATAGGAGTTATATACCTTCAATTTGTACGACTTTGTGGAGTCGTAATTTTACTGAGATGTTACCAGGAGTAACGAACATCACATAAAAAACTGCCATGAAGTGAAATTATCCACAAATTAGGTTTCGCATGAACTGAAGAAAACACGGCTTACAAATAACAATGGCTGGAGAAGATCTTAATATAATTTTAATAGATCAATATGATAGTTTTGTTTTGAATTTCTCATATTAGTTTGCCAGAAGCATGTTGAAATAAAAATTTCTTGACAATGGTTTGTCAGCCTATATTAGCCTAATGATAGTTTATATCCTGTTTTTCCTGTAATATGACAAGCTGTACACGCCATGTATCACATTTATATATATAATACATTAAAGTCTGATATAGGAGTATACACTGTCTGGTAGCCCTGTTTTGACAATAACAATTAATTCGACTGTGTAACCAGACCAGTTAGGCTACTGCGTTGTAACGTGTCAGAAGTCACAATTATTACACTGTTCCCGGTATGTATAGGATCTTAATTAATTTTCCATTTGAAATGTGAATTTATGAAACAAATCTTAGAATTTTTCTTGTTAGTGAGCCTTTGGCAATGTAAAACAAAATAATTTTGATGAGTATTTTTCATCAGGCATATAAAAGATGGAAACAAATTGAATATTCGTTTTATCACATGATCAATTTTTCAAGCATTTATGGTATAAAATGGATATTTCTACATCAAACTTAATGTTACATTTGTTAAAGTTTCATCACAATAAACTATATCACTCATGTGTAATATGCAAAAATTTGACATGAGCATAATTCACTGAATAACCAGACAATTATGTGATAATGAATTGTACTGTATATAGAAACTGTTATATATTTTATGTATTAAAATTCCTGTTAATATCAGATCACAGACAGGTTATTGATGATTTCTTAACTACCAAATTATCCACCTATTCTTTATGAATAATAATTTCAGATATTGAAAAATGATGAATAGAAGAATGTGAATACATTACAACATAAATTCTAACTTTCAGGTCTATTGCTCGTACAGCCCAAGTTTCTCCTCACCAATTAAAGGATGCTGCAGCGAAGACAAAAATTATGCTTGACCATCCAAAGGAATTGAAGCTTGCTAAGTGCCTGCTGAGATTCCCCGAGGTTATTCTCAAGTGTCTTGACGATCTCCTCATACATACTCTATGTGACTTCCTGTATGAGGTGGCTACTACCTTCTCAGAGTTCTACGACAACTGTTACTGTGTAGAGAAAGACAAAGCAGGTGTGTATACATTTATCAGTGGCGTTAGCTAAACAATACAAATTGGACGGAAAATATACTAACCTGTAAATCTCACACAACTACCACACATCTATATCTACCTGTAAATCACGCACAACAACCACACATCTATATCTACCTGTAAATCTCACACAACTACAACACATCTATATCTACCTGTAAATCTCACACAACAACCACACATCTATATCTACCTATAAATCTCACACAACAACCACACATCTATATCTACCTGTAAATCTCTCTCACACAACAACCACACATCTATATCTACCTGTAAATCACACACAATAACCACACATCTATATCTACCTGTAAATCACACACAACAACCACACATCTATATCTACCTGTAAATCACACACAATAACCACACATCTATATCTACCTGTAAATCACACACAACAACCACACATCTATATCTACCTGTAAATCACACACAACAACCACACATCAATATCTACCTGTAAATCTCACACAACAACCACACATCTATATCTACCTGTAAATCTCACACAACAGCCACACATCTATATCTACCTGTAAATCTCACACAACAACCACACATCTATATCTACCTGTAAATCACACACAACAACCACACATCTATATCTACCTGTAAATCTCACACAACAGCCACACATCTATATCTACCTGTAAATCACACACAATCACACACAACAACCACACATCTATATCTACCTGTCACACAATCAACCACACATCTACCTGTAAATCACACACAATAACCACACATCTATATCTACCTGTCACACAAATCACACACAATAACCACACATCTATATCTACCTGTAAATCACACACAACAACCACACATCTATATCTACCTGTAAATCACACACAACAACCACACATCTATATCTACCTGTAAATCACACACAATAACCACACATCTATATCTACCTGTAAATCACACAACAACCACACACACACAATAACCACACATCTAAATCACACACAATAACCACACATCTATATCTACCTGTAAATCACACACAACAACCACACATCTATATCTACCTGTAAATCACACACAACAACCACACATCTATATCTACCTGTAAATCACACACAACAACCACACATCTATATCTACCTGTAAATCACACACAACAACCACACATCTATATCTACCTGTAAATCACACACAACAACCACACATCTATATCTACCTGTAAATCACACACAATAACCACACATCTATATCTACCTGTAAATCACACACAATAACCACACATCTATATCTACCTGTAAATCACACACAACAACCACACATCTATATCTACCTGTAAATCACACACAACAACCACACATCTATATCTACTCGTAAATCTTACACAACAACCACACATCTATATCTACCTGTAAATCACACACAATAACCACACATCTATATCTACCTGTAAATCACACACAACAACCACACATCTATATCTACCTGTAAATCTCACACAACAACCACACATCTATATCTACTCGTAAATCTTACACAACAACCACACATCTATATCTACCTGTAAATCTCACACAGTATATTATGAAGGTCCTTTGGTTTCAATTAAGATTTTAATGTTATAAAAATGTATGTTTTAGATTTCACTGTTATAAGGTTTTGTAAAGAAATATTTCTGATCAATATATTATTCTTGAATTTTTATCTCATTTTGATAAAGTTGCAAATTTCCATTATGAAAATTAAGAAAGAGAAATTAAAAAAATGAAAACTTTATGCTTCTTGATGGAAGTTCAAGACCAGAAGCAATCACAATATGGGTCTTTAATTTCTGTTTGAGAAAACTATCCTGAAGTTAGATTTTTTCACATGAATGCCAACGTTCTTTTAATCAAACATCTTTGATTTGAATTTTGTTCGATACTGGAAACGTCTTACATTTTCTTCCGTCCAATGGAAATGGTGTGACAATATCAAATGAATGGATTTAATTTCTGCAATCCATATCTTTTAACTGAGAAAATTACAAAATTTTACGGAGCATTAGAAACAATTGACGAGCAGGATGCAATTAGACGAGATTTTGTGTGGTTACAGTGACACATTGGTAGATTTAATGGTTCTTTACAGATGCTACAATGTTATTTTCAATCACAATCCAGAGCTGTCTGAGCCTAGCCTCAGTTTTTTTTTATTTTTCTGAAGCTCCAATAATATCAATACCAGGTTTTTTAACTCTGCATAATACAATGGATTTTATGAATCTAAATTTGTAGTGTTTGGTATAAGAGTATATTTTTTCTGCAATTCTTATTTAAAAGTGTGAATTTTTTACACTTACAAATATTAGGGTCCATTGTCATACTGATCAGTGTAGATGTTGAGTGTCTATTGGATTACACTGTGTACCTATATCATCTGTTATCAAAATGGAAACTGCTCACTTCATTACCAGGAACAGATAATCTACCGTATGTAAAATTCAAAAGTGCAAGGAAACATGAATCATCCTAATTTACTCAATCCTATGCTGTAATTCTGCTGCATCACCAACAGTAGACTTAAATGATACAAATTCTGATGTAAATCTTGAGGAATGAGGCCATAGACAGAGAGATAAAAATAGATCAAACATGTATTGATTTAGTTGCACTTTATATTAGGTTGGATGCAAAACAAATGTCTGTTTATGGAATATGACATCTTGTACCTTCTTATAGAAAGTGCCCCAGGCTTTAATGAAGCACAGCTGTTTATAGATCTTACATGTATACTGTACTGTTATCTACTGTATCATATAAACATTACATAATGTAAATGTGACTTATCATACATCATTACATTATATTGACGTACCTTATCATACATCATTACATTATATTGATGTCTTTTATCATACATCATTACATTGTATTGATGTACCTTATCATACATCATTACATTGTATTGATGTACCTTATCATACATCATTGCATTATATTGATGTACCTTATCATACATCATTACATTGTATTGATGTACCTTATCATACATCATTACATTATATTGATGTACCTTATCATACATCATTACATTATATTGATGTATTACATTGTATTGATGTACCTTATCATACATCATTACATTGTATTGACATACCTTATCATACATCATTACATTGTATTGATGTACTTTATCATACATCATTACATTGTATTGATGTATTACATTGTATTGACGTACCTTATCATACATCATTACATTATGTTGATGTATTACATTGTATTGACGTACCTTATCATACATCATTACTTTATATTGATGTAATTTATCATACATCATTACATTATATTGATGTATTACATTGTATTGATGTACCTTATCATACATCATTACATTATATTGATGTACCTTATCATACATCATTACATTGTATTAATGTACCTTATATACAGCATTACAATGTATTAATGTACCTTATATACAGCATTACAATGTATTAATGTACCTTATCATACATCATTACATCGACTAGATGTACATTACATACATTATTACATTGTATTTATCTACATTAATACAATGTGTACAGTAATATATATAATATATTTCAGTATACTTTACACTGATATAATCGTAATGGATTTTAACACAATGCACATAGTAATAAACATAATACATTTTTAGCCCACCAGCATCAAAATGGTGGGCTATTCAAATTGCCCGATGTACTAGTCTGTTTTCTGTCTGTCCATCAATTATTGTTATCAAAGTTCTCAAATTTCATATGTATGTTTCTCTTGGTCTCTAGTTGTGCCTCTTAGATTATATGAATGACCAGAAAAACAAAATGGCTGACAGGTGGCCATCTTATAATTTTACTTCTTAAGTAGTACAGGATGAATCTCTCTCAAATTTCATATGTATGCTTCTCTTGGTCTCTAGTTGTGCCTCTTGGATTTTATGAATGACCAGAAAAACAAAATGGCTGACAGGTGGCCATCTTATAATTTTACTTCTCAAGTAGTACAGGATGGATCTCTCTCAAATTTCGTTTATATGTTCTCCCTTGGTCCCTTGTTTTGCCATTTTAATTTGGGGACTGATGCGGTAACCTAAATGACTGACAGGAGGCCATTTCATCAAGTCAATAAGATGAGCACCAGCATGTGTGGAAATCATCTACAAATGTACATGTCAAGAGTGTGAAGTTTTAATTCATTAATCTAACTGTGAATAAAAACCTAAAAAACTCAAGACCACTGAAATATCCAAATTTGGTATTAGGTGAACTCTTATACTACAAACTCAACACCAACTTTCTAATTTAGAAAGTATTGTGACCAAGGTCAATAGCTGGTATACTGAAATAGTCTTCAGTATCAAAAGTACATGATGTGTGTTTTATGGGTTTAATCCTTTGTAAGTTACCATGGGGACCTGCACAGTGTACATTCATATGTCAATATAAAACGTGCTGTTGAAGCAGAATATCTTACAGAGATATGTTAATACCTATAGTAATATAATTCCTTTATCTGGTGAAATTCATGAGATTGTGATTGGCTGATAGAGTTGGTTATAATGTGTATCAGAGCGAACAACGTCCGCAGCATCAGATGTCGGCATTGGATTACTTTTCGTTCAGAGTTAAATCTGTCTTAATCTCTTCTGCTGGTTATAGACAAGTCGCCGTGTCGTCTTTGGTCAATGTGGTAGCCGTTTGTCCGTGGCCCAATCAATAGGCACCTGACTTGTTAGGAGATTTTCAATATTGCCACAATGAACCTGTCACTGGAACGGAACTCTTCTCTGTCCAAAGCTTTCCTTGTGATGGATTTCCTTACAAGACCATTCTCCCTTAGGAACTCCTCATCAGCATTGAAAGAGCCAAATTGCCTTGCTAATATACATAGACTGGAGCACAAAACTGCTTCATTTTTCAAGATACAAAATTAGAGAAGCCGGACACAGTGATTTGCCAGTTTAGTGCTCTGTACTGTGATGGTTACTTGTCACTACCGACTGCTGTCATACACATCACATTTCATAGTTTTCCACTCATACCAGAATACACTTACAAACACATCTTTCAGTCTATTTATTGGACAGTCTCTCGTACTACTGTCTCCTGATTGCTTATTCATTGTGCTTGGCAGGAAGTTTATTGTCCCAGAGGCTATTAAAGAGATTGAAGCTAAATTGTAAATGGTCCAGACATCTCTACCACACTACAGGTCATACTTTTATTTACAAAACAGAGAGCACTTAAGGCCCAATAACTGGACAGTACTGGCATGTTATTCCTTACTAGTACTGTAGTTATCTTACTAGTACTGTAGTTATCTTACTAGTACTGGTGTTATCTTACTAGTACTGAAGTTATCTGTCTATTATTGTAGTTATCTTACTAGTACTGTAGTTATCTTACTAGTACTAAGATAACTAGTAATGTAGTTATCTGTCTAGTACTGTAGTTATCTTACTAGTACTGTAGTTAACTTACTAGTACTGTAGTTATCTTACTAGTACTGGTGTTATCTTACTAGTACTGTAGTTATCTTACTAGTACTGTAGTTATCTTACAAGTACTGGTGTTATCTTACTAGTACTGTAGTTATCTTACTAGTACTGTAGTTAACTTACTAGTACTGTAGTTATCTTACTAGTACTGTAGTTATCTTACTAGTACTGTAGTTAACTTACTAGTACTGTAGTTATCTTACTAGTACTGGTGTTATCTTACTAGTACTGTAGTTATCTGTCTAGTACTGTAGTTATCTGTCTAGTATTGTAGTTATCTTACTAGTACTAAGATAACTAGTACTGTAGTTATCTGTCTAGTACTGTAGTTATCTTACTGGTACTGTAGTTATCTTACTAGTAATGTAGTTATCTTACTAGTACTGGTGATATCTGTCTAGTACTGGTGTTATCTGTCTAGTACTGGTGTTATCTGTTTAGTACTGGTGTTATCTATCTAGTACTGAATTTATCTGTATAGTACTGATGTTATCTACCTAGTATTCATGTTATCTGTCTAGTATTGGTGTTATCTACCTAGTACTGGTGTTATCTGTCTAGTACTGGTGTTATCTGTCTGGTATTGGTGTTATCTGTTTAGTTCTGATGTTATCTGTCTAGTGCTGGTGTTATCTGTCTAGTACTGGTGTTATCTGTCCAGTATTGGTGTTATCTGTCTAGTACTGGTGTTATCTGTCCAGTATTGGTGTTATCTGTCTAGTACTGGTGTTATTTGTCCAGTATTGGTGTTATCTGTCCAGTACTGGTGTTATCTGTCTGGTATTGGTGTTATCTGTCTAGTTCTGATGTTATCTGTCTAGTGCTGGTGTTATCTGTCTAGTACTGATGATATCTGTCCAGTATTGGTGTTATCTGTCTAGTATTGGTGTTATCTGTCGACTACTAATGTTATCTGTCTAGTACTGGTGTTATATATGTCGGTACTCTGAATATCTGACTAGAACTATTGTTATATGTTATCTGACCAGTATACTTATGTTATCTGACCAGTATACTTATGTTATCTGACCAGTGTACTTATGTTATCTGACCAGTATACTTATGTTATCTGACCAGTGTACTTATGTTATCTGACCAGTGTACTTATGTTATCTGACCTATATACTTATGTTATCTGACCAGTATACTTATCTGACCAATATACTTATGTTATCTGACCAGCGTACTTATGTTATCTGACCAGTATACTTATGTTATCTGACCAGTATACTTATGTTATCTGACCAATATACTTATGTTATCTGACCAGTGTACTTATGTTATCTGACCAGTATACTTATCTGACCAATATACTTATGTTATCTGACCAGTATACTTATGTTATCTGACCAGTGTACTTATGTTATCTGACCAGTATACTTATGTTATCTGACCAGTGTACTTATGTTATCTGACCAGTGTACTTATGTTATCTGACCTATATACTTATGTTATCTGACCAGTATACTTATCTGACCAATATACTTATGTTATCTGACCAGCGTACTTATGTTATCTGACCAGTATACTTATGTTATCTGACCAGTATACTTATGTTATCTGACCAATATACTTATCTGACCAATATACTTATGTTATCTGACCAGCGTACTTATGTTATCTGACCAGTATACTTATGTTATCTGACCAGTGTACTTATGTTATCTGACCAGTATACTTATCTGACCAGTATACTTATGTTATCTGACCAGTGTACTTATGTTATCTGACCAGTGTACTTATGTTATCTGACCAGTGTACTTATGTTATCTGACCAGTGTACTTATGTTATCTGACCAGTGTACTTATGTTATCTGACCAGTGTACTTATGTTATCTGACCAGTGTACTTATGTTATCTGACCAGTGTACTTATGTTATCTGACCAGCGTACTTATGTTATCTGACCAATATACTTATGTTATCTGACCAGTATACTTATGTTATCTGACCAGCGTACTTATGTTATCTGACCTATATACTTATGTTATCTGACCAATATACTTATGTTATCTGACCAGTGTACTTATGTTATCTGACCTATATACTTGTTATCTGACCAGTATACTTATGTTATCTGACCAATATACTTATGTTATCTGACCAGCGTACTTATGTTATCTGACCAGTATACTTATCTGACCAGTATACTTATGTTATCTGACCTATATACTTATGTTATCTGACCAGTATACTTATGTTATCTGACCAATATACTTATGTTATCTGACCAGTATACTTATGTTATCTGACCAGTGTACTTATGTTATCTGACCAGTGTACTTATGTTATCTGACCAGTATACTTATGTTATCTGACCAGCGTACTTATGTTATCTGACCAATATACTTATGTTATCTGACCAGTGTACTTATGTTATCTGACCAGTGTACTTATGTTATCTGACCAGTATACTTATGTTATCTGACCAGTGTACTTATGTTATCTGACCAGTGTACTTATGTTATCTGACCAATATACTTATGTTATCTGACCAATATACTTATGTTATCTGACCGGTGTACTTATGTTATCTGACCAGTGTACTTATGTTATCTGACCTATATACTTGTTATCTGACCTATATACTTATGTTATCTGACCTATATACTTATGTTATCTGACCTATATACTTGTTATCTGACCTATATACTTATGTTATCTGACCAGTGTACTTATGTTATCTGACCAGTATACTTATGTTATCTGACCAGTGTACTTATGTTATCTGACCAGTATACTTATGTTATCTGACCTATATACTTATGTTATCTGACCAGTGTACTTATGTTATCTGACCTATATACTTATGTTATCTGACCGGTATACTTATGTTATCTGACCAATATACTTATGTTATCTGACCAGTATACTTATGTTATCTGACCAGCGTACTTATGTTATCTGACCTATATACTTATGTTATCTGACCAGTGTACTTATGTTATCTGACCTATATACTTATGTTATCTGACCAATATACTTATGTTATCTGACCAGTATACTTATGTTATCTGACCAGTATACTTATGTTATCTGACCAGTATACTTATGTTATCTGACCAGTATACTTATGTTATCTGACCAGTATACTTATGTTATCTGACCAGTATACTTATGTTATCTGACCAGTGTACTTATGTTATATACTTATGTTATCTGACCTTATGTTATCTATACTTATGTTATCTGACCAGTGTACTTATGTTATCTGACCAGTATACTTATGTTATCTGACCAGTATACTTATGTTATCTGACCAGTATACTTATGTTATCTGACCAGTATACTTATGTTATCTGACCAGTATACTTATGTTATCTGACCAGTATACTTATGTTATCTGACCAGTATACTTATCTGACCAATATACTTATGTTATCTGACCAGTATACTTATGTTATCTGACCAATATACTTATGTTACTGACCATGTTATCTGACCAGTATACTTATGTTATCTGTATACTTATGTTATCTGACCAGTATACTTATGTTATCTGACCAGTATACTTATATCTGACCTATATTATGTTATCTGACCAGTATACTTATGTTATCTGACCAATATACTTATGTTATATCTGACCAATATACTTATGTTATCTGACCAGTGTTATCTGACCAGCGTACTTATGTTATCTGACCAGTATACTTATGTTATCTGACCAGTGTACTTATGTTATCTGACCAGTGTACTTATGTTATCTGACCAGTATACTTATGTTATCTGACCAGCATACTTATGTTATCTGACCAGTATACTTATCTGACCAATATACTTATGTTATCTGACCAGTGTACTTATGTTATCTGACAGTATACTTATGTTATCTGACCAGTGTACTTATGTTATCTGACCAATATACTTATGTTATCTGACCAGCGTACTTATGTTATCTGACCTATATACTTATGTTATCTGACCAGTACCTTGCTGTATTAACAATAAATATTTGGCAAATAGCTTACGTTCTCAATTTAATGTAAAACTTACTCTTAATATCAATTCATTTCAGCACATATCACAAAAAACATGAGTGTCAGGTGAAGTACTAGGGATCAATGCCCAAGGGCGATTTAAGTGTCACAACTGGACATGATATGTAAACAGCATCACATCAAAACTGAGGCCAGTTTTATACACCATGCAAACTCTTGAGTTCAGCCCTGTTACCTGTAAGGTTCAGCTAGGTCCTGCAATGTCTGGTAGAATTGTTTTATAATTGGCTAGTGCAATCCAAGTCATTAGTGTTAAAAGTATAAATCTATACTCATTGTCACATGTTGTCACAATCGTATAAAAGTGCCAGTGGATGCCTAATAACATTAAAAGTTTTGGATGTCCTGCTATAAGGTCTGGAAGAGGAATCTTATGTATGTATATTAGGATCACACCGGTTGATGACCTTAATGACCTTTTATATGTTGATGGGCCATAAAGATTGTAATAATATAATGATAATAATATTAGGATCAGTTTTAAAACAACAAAGAATGTCTGTGAAAAGATATTTAGTACTCATTAAATCTAAGCAGAATTTCCTATAGTTCCAATACAAGACTTATGGATGTGTATTTCCAAAACAAGACTTATGAGATGTGTATTTCCAATACAAGACTTATGAGATGTGTATTTCCGATACAAGATTTACCAGATGTGTATTTCCAATACAAGACTTATGAGATGTGTATTTCCAATACAAAAGATTTACCAGATGTGTATTTCCAATACTAGACTTATGAGATGTGTATTTCCAATACAAGATTTACTAGATGTGTATTTCCAGTACAAGACTTATGAGATGTGTATTTCCAATACAAGACTTACCAGATGTGTATTTCCAATACAAGACATATGAGATGTGTATTTCCAGTACAAGACTTACCAGATGTGTATTTCCAGTACAAGACTTATGAGATGTATATTTTCAATACAAGATTAACCAGATGTGTTTTTCCAATACAAGACTTATGAGATGTGTATTTCCAATACAAAAGATTTACCAGATGTGTATTTCCAATACTAGACTTATGAGATGTGTATTTCCAATACAAGACTTATGAGATGTGTATTTCCAGTACAAGACTTATGAGATGTGTATTTCCAATACAAGACTTATGAGATGTGTATTTCCAATACTAGACTTATGAGATGTGTATTTCCAATACTAGACTTATGAGATGTGTATTTCCAATGCAAGACTTATGAGATGTGTATTTCCAATACAAGACTTATGAGATGTGTATTTCCAGTACAAGACTTATGAGATGTGTATTTCCAGTACAAGACTTATGAGATATGTATTTCCAATACAAGACTTATGAGATGTGTATTTCCAATACAAGACTTATGAGATGTATATTTTCAATACAAGATTAACCAGATGTGTTTTTCCAATACAAGACTTATGAGATGTGTATTTCCAATACAAAAGATTTACCAGATGTGTATTTCCAATACTAGACTTATGAGATGTGTATTTCCAATACAAGACTTATGAGATGTGTATTTCCAATACAAGACTTATGAGATGTGTATTTCCAGTACAAGACTTATGAGATATGTATTTCCAATACAAGACTTATGAGATGTGTATTTCCAATACAAGACTTATGAGATGTATATTTTCAATACAAGATTAACCAGATGTGTTTTTCCAATACAAGACTTATGAGATGTGTATTTCCAATACAAAAGATTTACCAGATGTGTATTTCCAATACTAGACTTATGAGATGTGTATTTCCAATACAAGACTTATGAGATGTGTATTTCCAATACTAGACTTATGAGATGTGTATTTCCAATAAAAGATTTACCAGATGTGTATTTCCAGTACAAGACTTATGAGATGTGTATTTCCAATACAAGACTTATGAGATGTGTATTTCCAATATAAGATTTATAAGATAAGATAAAAGCTTTTAACATGAAATCTGCATTGATGTCTGGATCAACTGAACACAGAAAAACAACTAGAACACAATACTTTACAATGTATTATCAACCTGTAGGTGATATGGGTGAATTCTGAGACAAAATATCTACCAATCACACATACAAGCATGGAGAATTATTGATAATTTGATCACAAGTACAAATGTGATATAGTTGTTTATGAAAATTTATGATACTCTGAGAGTTGCATAAATACCAAAGAAAGATGAAAAATTCAGTTATTAAAGGGACAATACAGAAAATTACTACATTTTCAGACAATTTTTGCATGAAAAAAAACACTTTGGCACATCCGGTTTAGATATCTGAAAAAATGTGTCACCTGTTAATGTCACATTCCACTTACATGTGTTATCATAGGACAAATAACACATGATATTAAGTGTTTTTTCTCTGTACTTGTGGTATATAAGTAGTTTGATTTTGAACACAACCTATAGAAAAGACGAGATGGGAGTGGTTTCAGGTCTCATAGAGCCTGTGTCTCTTTAATTAAATGCTATACATCAGGCGGTAAAATGGTGTTGTGTATCGATTGGGCAAAATCTCCATCATCTTGTATTTGGTGTAGAGATTTTATGCAATTGAATCATAATCAAACAGCAACAACATTAGACAAAGTTAGGTTTAGAAAAGGTCAGAGTGTTGTAGGATTAATAAATTGTGAATCTGGCTGTGACACGATGAAGGCTACAAGTCCTAACACCAGCATATACTGCAGCTTTATATAGTTCTGTAAGTAGATTGATTGTATTAGGCAAATGTATATACTCAAGAAATACCCCAGATCCTCTGAGGCCCAGATGGGTCCCCAAACTGGCCTGTCCAAGATTGACCACTCCGCATAATATAATAGACAACTGAATCCAATCAATTCAAAGCCTTCTGTAGCCTGGAATCTCAATCTGGAACCTATCAGTTGAAATATACAAGAAGTTTCTGAAGGAAAGCATCAGAAAAAATTGATAGTCTAAACATTGTAAAGCAGTTTCTATTCAGAATCCAAATTAGGATTGCCCTGTTCATTTAGTACATAAAGATTGTTTATTGCTGTCTCAGCAGTACAGTGGAAAGTTTGCCTGGTTCCCTTGGTTATTATACTGCAACAGAGCCTAGATCAACTGGGCCTCTAGGCCACATCAATACTGATTGTATTAAGACAAACTTACATCCCTCTGTCTCTCCGGTTTCAGCTCCATTTTGTCGAAGAATTTATGACCCCAGACTGTAATTTGGGACAAAGTGCATGTGCAGTCTGGTCAAAGCCATGTTAAGGAATCACTCAATTGTTAAATAGATAGCCAGCTTCTGCCTACAAAATTTATTTTGAGCCTTTAGGTAGTCAAATTTACAGAAATAAAAGATATATGATTGTAATCCAGAGGCGCCACAGGACAAGGGGTTTGGTGGTGACACAGCATGGTTTGGCTCAGTGCAATAAAAGCACGTCTCAATTCATTAGAGCTATTAGTAGTGATCACGACATTACCACCTCAGAGAGAGCTGATGGGCCACTTAATGGGCTCGCATTACCAGCCACAACCATTGATTGTGTTGTTGAAATTCTAAGCAGGAACATTTTTCTTATTGCTTGGAGGACCAGCAGCCCTTGACATAGAGATAACATAGCAGGTAATTGGCCATGGAGAGAACAGCTCTGGTGAAATTGGACAGTTTCTTGTCTGCACAGATATGTCCTGTAGGTTTCCAACAAAGCCATTTAATCAAAATTACTCTTGGAGTTATTTTTTTTATCTTTTCTATAAATCTGTATTTAAGCTGTCTACATAGATTGGAGCCATTCTGCCTAAATCCTTGGCTAATCCAATGGGTTACCATTACAACAATTTGTCGAGCAGTAACAGGCAGTCGTCATTCACGTGGCTAACAAACTCAAGCCCTTCGCACATTATACATTGAACTTCCTACTGTGGTCAATATACCAAATGTCTGCTATCTGAAGTAGCAATTCTGGCTTAATGTTCCAAACATTTTGTTTATTAATAGGTCAAGCAATAGAATCTACATATGTTGTTAGTTCAGTCTGTGTGTGGTTGATATGAGATCTGACACATGTTGTTATTTCAGTCTGTGTGTTGTTTACATGAGATCTGACACATGTTGTTATTTCAGTCTGTGTGTTGTTTACATGAGATCTGACACATGTTGTTAGTTCAGTCTGTGTGTTGTTTACATGAGATCTGACACATGTTGTTATTTCAGTCTGTGTGTTGTTTACATGAGATCTGACACATGTTGTTATTTCAGTCTGTGTGTTGTTTACATGAGATCTGACAAATGTTGTTATTTCAGTCTGCGTGTTGTTTACATGAGATCTGACACATGTTGTTATTTCAGTCTGTGTGTTGTTTACATGAGATCTGACACATGTTGTTAGTTCAGTCTGTGTGTTGTTTACATGAGATCTGACACATGTTGTTATTTCAGTCTGTGTGTTGTTTACATGAGATCTGACACATGTTGTTATTTCAGTCTGTGTGTTGTTTACATGAGATCTGACACATGTTGTTATTTCAGTCTGTGTGTTGTTTACATGAGATCTGACACATGTTGTTATTTTGGTCTGTGTGTTGTTTACATGAGATCTGACACATGTTGTTATTTTGGTCTGTGTGTTGTTTACATGAGATCTGACACATGTTGTTATTTCAGTCTGTGTGTTGTTTACATGAGATCTGACACATGTTGTTAGTTCAGTCTGTGTGTTGTTTACATGAGATCTGACACATGTTGTTATTTCAGTCTGTGTGTTGTTTACATGAGATCTGACACATGTTGTTATTTCAGTCTGTGTGTTGTTTACATGAGATCTGACAAATGTTGTTATTTCAGTCTGCGTGTTGTTTACATGAGATCTGACACATGTTGTTATTTCAGTCTGTGTGTTGTTTACATGAGATCTGACACATGTTGTTAGTTCAGTCTGTGTGTTGTTTACATGAGATCTGACACATGTTGTTATTTCAGTCTGTGTGTTGTTTACATGAGATCTGACACATGTTGTTATTTCAGTCTGTGTGTTGTTTACATGAGATCTGACACATGTTGTTATTTCGGTCTGTGTGTTGTTTACATGAGATCTGACACATGTTGTTATTTTGGTCTGTGTGTTGTTTACATGAGATCTGACACATGTTGTTATTTTGGTCTGTGTGTTGTTTACATGAGATCTGACACATGTTGTTATTTCAGTCTGTGTGTTGTTTACATGAGATCTGACACATGTTGTTATTTCAGTCTGTGTGTTGTTTACATGAGATCTGACACATGTTGTTAGTTCAGTCTGTGTGTTGTTTACATGAGATCTGACACATGTTGTAATTTTGGTCTGTGTGTTGTTTACATGAGATCTGACACATGTTGTTATTTTGGTCTGTGTGTTGTTTACATGAGATCTGACACATGTTGTTATTTCAGTCTGTGTGTTGTTTACATGATATCTGACACATGTTTTTAGTTCAGTCTGTGTGTTGTTTACATGAGATCTGACACATGTTGTTATTTCAGTCTGTGTTTTGTTTACATGAGATCTGACACATGTTGTTAGTTCAGTCTGTGTTTTGTTTACATGAGATCTGACACATGTTGTTATTTCAGTCTGTGTGTTGTTTACATGAGATCTGGCACATGTTGTTAGTTCAGTCTGTGTGTTGTTTACATGAGATCTGACACATGTTGTTATTTTGGTTTGTGTGTTGTTTACATGAGATCTGACGCATGTTGTTATTTTGGTTTGTGTGTTGTTTACATGAGATCTGACACATGTTGTTATTTTGGTTTGTGTGTTGTTTACATGAGATCTGACACATGTTGTTAGTTCAGTCTGTGTGTTGTTTACATGACATCTGACACATGTTGTTATTTTGGTTTGTGTGTTGTTTACATAAGATCTGACACATGTTGTTATTTTGGTCTGTGTGTTGTTTACATGAGATCTGACACCTGTTGTTAGTTCAGTCTGTGTGTTGTTTACATGAGATCTGACACATGTTGTTATTTCAGTCTGTGTGTTGTTTACATGAGATCTGACACATGTTGTTATTTCAGTCTGTGTGTTGTTTACATGAGATCTGACACATGTTGTTAGTTCAGTCTGTGTGTTGTTTACATGAGATCTGACACATGTTGTTATTTCAGTCTGTGTGTTGTTTACATGAGATCTGACACATGTTGTTATTTCAGTCTGTGTGTTGTTTACATGAGATCTGACAAATGTTGTTATTTCAGTCTGCGTGTTGTTTACATGAGATCTGACACATGTTGTTATTTCAGTCTGTGTGTTGTTTACATGAGATCTGACACATGTTGTTAGTTCAGTCTGTGTGTTGTTTACATGAGATCTGACACATGTTGTTATTTCAGTCTGTGTGTTGTTTACATGAGATCTGACACATGTTGTTATTTTGGTTTGTGTGTTGTTTACATGAGATATGACACATGTTGTTATTTTGGTTTGTGTGTTGTTTACATGAGATCTGACACATGTTATTTTGGTTTGTGTGTTGTTTACATGAGATCTGACACATGTTGTTATTTTGGTCTGTGTGTTGTTTACATGAGATCTGACACATGTTGTTATTTTGGTCTGTGTGTTGTTTACATGAGATCTGACACATGTTGTTATTTTGGTCTGTGTTTTGTTTACATGAGATCTGACACATGTTGTTATTTTGGTCTGTGTGTTGTTTACATGAGATCTGACACATGTTGTTAGTTCAGTCTGTGTGTTGTTTACATGAGATCTGACACATGTTGTTATTTCAGTCTGTGTGTTGTTTACATGAGATCTGACACATGTTGTTAGTTCAGTCTGTGTGTTGTTTACATGAGATCTGACACATGTTGTAATTTTGGTCTGTGTGTTGTTTACATGAGATCTGACACATGTTGTTATTTTGGTCTGTGTGTTGTTTACATGAGATCTGACACATGTTGTTAGTTCAGTCTGTGTGTTGTTTACATGAGATCTGACACATGTTGTTATTTCAGTCTGTGTGTTGTTTACATGAGATCTGACACATGTTGTTAGTTCAGTCTGTGTGTTGTTTACATGAGATCTGACACATGTTGTAATTTTGGTCTGTGTGTTGTTTACATGAGATCTGACACATGTTGTTATTTTGGTTTGTGTGTTGTTTACATGAGATCTGACACATGTTGTTAGTTCAGTCTGTGTGTTGTTTACATGACATCTGACACATGTTGTTATTTTGGTTTGTGTGTTGTTTACATAAGATCTGACACATGTTGTTATTTTGGTCTGTGTGTTGTTTACATGAGATCTGACACCTGTTGTTAGTTCAGTCTGTGTGTTGTTTACATGAGATCTGACACATGTTGTTATTTCAGTCTGTGTGTTGTTTACATGAGATCTGACACATGTTGTTATTTCAGTCTGTGTGTTGTTTACATGAGATCTGACACATGTTGTTAGTTCAGTCTGTGTGTTGTTTACATGAGATCTGACACATGTTGTTATTTCAGTCTGTGTGTTGTTTACATGAGATCTGACACATGTTGTTATTTCAGTCTGTGTGTTGTTTACATGAGATCTGACAAATGTTGTTATTTCAGTCTGCGTGTTGTTTACATGAGATCTGACATATGTTGTTATTTCAGTCTGTGTGTTGTTTACATGAGATCTGACACATGTTGATAGTTCAGTCTGTGTGTTGTTTACATGAGATCTGACACATGTTGTTATTTCAGTCTGTGTGTTGTTTACATGAGATCTGACACATGTTGTTATTTTGGTTTGTGTGTTGTTTACATGAGATATGACACATGTTGTTATTTTGGTTTGTGTGTTGTTTACATGAGATCTGACACATGTTGTTATTTTGGTTTGTGTGTTGTTTACATGAGATCTGACACATGTTGTTATTTTGGTCTGTGTGTTGTTTACATGAGATCTGACACATGTTGTTATTTTGGTCTGTGTGTTGTTTACATGAGATCTGACACATGTTGTTATTTTGGTCTGTGTTTTGTTTACATGAGATCTGACACATGTTGTTATTTTGGTCTGTGTGTTGTTTACATGAGATCTGACACATGTTGTTAGTTCAGTCTGTGTGTTGTTTACATGAGATCTGACACATGTTGTTATTTCAGTCTGTGTGTTGTTTACATGAGATCTGACACATATTGTTAGTTCAGTCTGTGTGTTGTTTACATGAGATCTGACACATGTTGTAATTTTGGTCTGTGTGTTGTTTACATGAGATCTGACACATGTTGTTATTTTGGTCTGTGTGTTGTTTACATGAGATCTGACACATGTTGTTAGTTCAGTCTGTGTGTTGTTTACATGAGATCTGACACATGTTGTTATTTTGGTCTGTGTGTTGTTTACATGAGATCTGACACATGTTGTTAGTTCAGTCTGTGTGTTGTTTACATGAGATCTGACACATGTTGTAATTTTGGTCTGTGTGTTGTTTACATGAGATCTGACACATGTTGTTATTTTGGTCTGTGTGTTGTTTACATGAGATCTGACACATGTTGTTATTTCAGTCTGTGTTTTGTTTACATGAGATCTGACACATGTTGTTATTTTGGTCTGTGTGTTGTTTACATGAGATCTGACACATGTTGTTATTTTGGTCTGTGTGTTGTTTACATGAGATCTGACACATGTTGTTATTTTTGTTTGTGTGTTGTTTACATGAGATCTGACACATGTTGTTATTTCAGTCTGTGTTTTGTTTACATGAGATCTGACACATGTTGTTATTTTGGTCTGTGTGTTGTTTACATAAGATCTGACACATGTTGTTATTTTGGTCTGTGTGTTGTTTACATGAGATCTGACACATGTTGTTATTTCAGTCTGTGTGTTGTTTACATGAGATCTGACACATGTTGTTATTTCAGTCTGTGTGTTGTTTACATGAGATCTGACACATGTTGTTAGTTCAGTCTGTGTGTTGTTTACATGAGATCTGACACATGTTGTAATTTTGGTCTGTGTGTTGTTTACATGAGATCTGACACATGTTGTTATTTTGGTCTGTGTGTTGTTTACATGAGATCTGACACATGTTGTTATTTTGGTCTGTGTGTTGTTTACATGAGATCTGACACATGTTGTTATTTTGGTCTGTGTGTTGTTTACATGAGATCTGACACATGTTGTTATTTTGGTCTGTGTGTTGTTTACATGAGATCTGACACATGTTGTTATTTTTGTTTGTGTGTTGTTTACATGAGATCTGACACATGTTGTTATTTCAGTCTGTGTTTTGTTTACATGAGATCTGACACATGTTGTTAGTTCAGTCTGTGTGTTGTTTACATGAGATCTGACACATGTTGTTATTTCAGTCTGTGTGTTGTTTACATGAGATCTGACACATGTTGTTAGTTCAGTCTGTGTGTTGTTTACATGAGATCTGACACATGTTGTAATTTTGGTCTGTGTGTTGTTTACATGAGATCTGACACATGTTGTTATTTTGGTCTGTGTGTTGTTTACATGAGATCTGACACATGTTGTTAGTTCAGTCTGTGTGTTGTTTACATGAGATCTGACACATGTTGTTATTTTGGTCTGTGTGTTGTTTACATGAGATCTGACACATGTTGTTAGTTCAGTCTGTGTGTTGTTTACATGAGATCTGACACATGTTGTAATTTTGGTCTGTGTGTTGTTTACATGAGATCTGACACATGTTGTTATTTTGGTCTGTGTGTTGTTTACATGAGATCTGACACATGTTGTTATTTCAGTCTGTGTTTTGTTTACATGAGATCTGACACATGTTGTTATTTTGGTCTGTGTGTTGTTTACATGAGATCTGACACATGTTGTTATTTTGGTCTGTGTGTTGTTTACATGAGATCTGACACATGTTGTTATTTTTGTTTGTGTGTTGTTTACATGAGATCTGACACATGTTGTTATTTCAGTCTGTGTTTTGTTTACATGAGATCTGACACATGTTGTTATTTTGGTCTGTGTGTTGTTTACATAAGATCTGACACATGTTGTTATTTTGGTCTGTGTGTTGTTTACATGAGATCTGACACATGTTGTTATTTCAGTCTGTGTGTTGTTTACATGAGATCTGACACATGTTGTTATTTCAGTCTGTGTGTTGTTTACATGAGATCTGACACATGTTGTTAGTTCAGTCTGTGTGTTGTTTACATGAGATCTGACACATGTTGTAATTTTGGTCTGTGTGTTGTTTACATGAGATCTGACACATGTTGTTATTTTGGTCTGTGTGTTGTTTACATGAGATCTGACACATGTTGTTATTTTGGTCTGTGTGTTGTTTACATGAGATCTGACACATGTTGTTATTTTGGTCTGTGTGTTGTTTACATGAGATCTGACACATGTTGTTATTTTGGTCTGTGTGTTGTTTACATGAGATCTGACACATGTTGTTATTTTGTTCTGTGTGTTGTTTACATGAGATCTGACACATGTTGTTATTTCAGTCTGTGTTTTGTTTACATGAGATCTGACACATGTTGTTATTTTGGTCTGTGTGTTGTTTACATGAGATCTGACACATGTTGTTATTTCAGTCTGTGTTTTGTTTACATGAGATCTGACACATGTTGTTATTTTGGTCTGTGTGTTGTTTACATGAGATCTGACACATGTTGTTATTTTGGTCTGTGTGTTGTTTACATGAGATCTGACACATGTTGTTATTTTGGTCTGTGTGTTGTTTACATGAGATCCGACACATGTTGTTATTTCAGTCTGTGTGTTGTTTACATGAGATCTGACACATGTTGTTATTTCAGTCTGTGTGTTGTTTACATGAGATCTGACACATGTTGTTAGTTCAGTCTGTGTGTTGTTTACATGAGATCTGACACATGTTGTTATTTTGGTCTGTGTGTTGTTTACATAAGATCTGACACATGTTGTTATTTTGGTCTGTGTGTTGTTTACATGAGATCTGACACATGTTGTTATTTTGGTCTGTGTGTTGTTTACATGAGATCTGACACATGTTGTTATTTCGGTCTGTGTGTTGTTTACATGAGATCTGACACATGTTGTTATTTCGGTCTGTGTGTTGTTTACATGAGATCTGACACATGTTGTTATTTTGGTCTGTGTGTTGTTTACATGAGATCTGACACATGTTGTTATTTTGGTCTGTGTGTTGTTTACATGAGATCTGACACATGTTGTTATTTTGGTCTGTGTTTTGTTTACATGAGATCTGACACATGTTGTTATTTTGGTCTGTGTGTTGTTTACATGAGATCTGACACATGTTGTTATTTTGGTCTGTGTGTTGTTTACATGAGATCTGACACATGTTGTTATTTCGGTCTGTGTGTTGTTTACATGAGATCTGACACATGTTGTTATTTTGGTCTGTGTGTTGTTTACATGAGATCTGACACATGTTGTTATTTTGGTCTGTGTGTTGTTTACATGAGATCTGACACATGTTGTTATTTTGGTCTGTGTGTTGTTTACATGAGATCTGACACATGTTGTTATTTCAGTCTGTGTGTTGTTTACATGAGATCTGACACATGTTGTTATTTCAGTCTGTGTGTTGTTTACATGAGATCTGACACATGTTGTTAGTTCAGTCTGTGTGTTGTTTACATGAGATCTGACACATGTTGTTATTTTGGTCTGTGTGTTGTTTACATGAGATCTGACACATGTTGTTATTTTGGTCTGTGTGTTGTTTACATGAGATCTGACACATGTTGTTATTTCAGTCTGTGTGTTGTTTACATGAGATCTGACACATGTTGTTATTTCAGTCTGTGTGTTGTTTACATGAGATCTGACACATGTTGTTATTTTGGTCTGTGTGTTGTTTACATGAGATCTGACACATGTTGTTATTTTGGTCTGTGTGTTGTTTACATGAGATCTGACACATGTTGTTATTTTGGTCTGTGTGTTGTTTACATGAGATCTGACACATGTTGTTATTTTGGTCTGTGTTTTGTTTACATGAGATCTGACACATGTTGTTATTTTGGTCTGTGTGTTGTTTACATGAGATCTGACACATGTTGTTATTTTGGTCTGTGTGTTGTTTACATGAGATCTGACACATGTTGTTATTTCAGTCTGTGTGTTGTTTACATGAGATCTGACACATGTTGTTATTTTGGTCTGTGTGTTGTTTACATGAGATCTGACACATGTTGTTATTTTGGTCTGTGTGTTGTTTACATGAGATCTGACACATGTTTTTATTTTGGTCTGTGTGTTGATATTTCAGTCTGTTATTTATATGGGATTTGATAGTTTGTTTTTGGTTTTGTATTATTGATTGTTCCAGGAAAAAGGTAATTTAAGGATGGTCTCTCTATGTATGCAAGCCAAGTTAGTTTTAAATTGCTTAATGTCATAACAGGAGCGAGGGTCATTTAAGGATGTCCTTTCAGTGTTCGTGAGATGAATGCATGCATACAGTGTAATTGGTTAGATGTCTGTTTGAAAAGCATGTTATGATAATAGATTCCATTATAGAGAGGTAAATTGAATGACTGTTGTTTTATGTTTAGAAATACTTGAGGCATTTTGTCCCTCTGAGAATACATGCAGTGTTAGCCATTCAGTTTCATTTGTAAAGATTACAAAAGACACACAAGAGAATATCACCTTTCAATAAGATTTAAGATGAAACGTTATAGCCAAATGCCAAATTAAACTGCATAATACCATAAATTTTGTATTTTTCAATCTATTTGATAATTTTCAGTCATGTCAAGTACATGTGTATATTTCAAATCGTATTTCTATCTTAATACAATATGATGAGGTGTTCCAGTTACAGCAGTGTGTCTACCACCAGTAATCTTTTACAGGATTTTTATATCACAGATTTCACCAGGTCATTTGCCTCACTTTGTGTTAACACCTTACCAACATGCAAGGCACAGCACATAAGTAGGACTAGAGCATGCAGGAAGTACTTTCACATTCAGAATGAGGCTTTACTTAGTGGGAGGTTTTTTCGTCCATGCTGCCAGGATATTTTAAGTGTAATTTTTTTTTCATCCAAGCTGGGAGGATATTTTGAGTGTAAGTCAGTTGTGCAGCTTCTTTTAACAGTTGTAAACTTTTAAATGTCTCAGCCCCAAGTCCAAGGACATTTTGACTGGTTTTTGTGATTTGTGATATAGGGTTGGTAGACTTATGGAATTCAGTTTTATTCCAATAAATGATATGTTTGCTTAAAAAAACATATATTATAGTTTGGACTTTCCCTGGCCTCATCCACCATACACCTTTAGAGCCATCAGCCTAAGGATTAGGGGATGGCTGCAGTATCTTGTCAGCCTCATATTCATCAAAGGCCATCAAGCGAAAATGTATCAAGAAATAATATGGACAAGTTTTCATTTTAGATAAAGTCATATGTTGTGTTACCATGGGAACAAAAAAAAATCCACATTTTTTTGGGAGTTCTTGAGCATTAATAGCTCAAATGTTTGAAATATTGTGTTCACTTTTCGAGATGATATCAAATTATGATTAAACCACACTTATAAAATCATCAGCATTTAAAAATTTATATCAAAATATACACTAGTATTAAGACAGGATCTTACCTTTGTGGTTTACGGTGATCAGATATCAAAATAATTATCCACAGGACCAGTGCTTTATAACTACATGCTATCATTATTGGTGTGTGTTAATCTGATGTTGACCAATTGTCCACTTCTAGCAGCCAGCTGAATTTGTAACAATTTTACACAGGTCATGGTCCCTTTATTTACCTCATATTATTGTTTCATTGGTTAAGATAAATAATAAAACTGTCCATCACTTTGTTCACAAGACAAATTATCAGTTAAGTGTATCAGCCTCCCAATGTGTTATAGGCCTTGTGAATGAGTGTTGGTTTTGTGGAGGTAATATAGAATAACCACAGTTATAGATGGAATGGTCAATATATCAAGTGTAGAAAAACAGCTGAGGTAGCACAAGGCTGTGGTCATCAATAGTTATAGTGTTATTATCTCAGGCTGTATGTTATCTGTCAACACTTGTGTGGTGTGGCCCAGTAAATTCTTCTCCATCACAAGCTCCACTAATTGTGTTAGGATAGTTCTTCTGTTGAATCCTCAGTAATTGTTGGACTTTCATCCTTCACATTTGATCACATCTGGGGATGACACTCAAGCTGGAGCTGTGAGATCCTGACAGACGTTTTCCATCAGCCAGGATAGCTTCCGTGATGGTTGTTAGTTTATATCACTGTTCCGATATTCAGCCTTAATAAACTAGAAGGGTCATGTCAGTCTGATTCCATCCACCTTACATCTTCTATGTTGTATGTTGTACTGTAAGGAAAACTCCTCCAGTCAATGCAATCTAACATTCTGACACAAAATGTCGTCTTCTCTTCATGTGAAAGTTGTCTGGTTTTAGGATTCTAAATTCCTACAAACTTTTAATTGATACACTTAATTGTCTGATGAGCAAAAATTAATATAAATAAAAGATTATACATATTTATGTTTGATCTGTAACATCAGACTTACTACAACATGTAACATCAGACTTACTACAACACGTACCAAACAATATTAAGTAAATGTCTTAAGATGATGACCAGGACATACTGTCAGTTCATTGTCTCCAGATTTAATACAGATTTTTGTAGCTTACTCCTGTGACCTTCAATTTTTTATTTAATAAAGGTGATTTGAACTTCGGCTTGTTAAGGCATTTCAAAGCTCAATTGTTGAAGGAAATGTTACTTATTGACCTTATCTCATGAGTAGACTTTTACTTATAGAAAAAAAAATACATATACAAGCTACCCCAGGGATGCTGATTCAGCCGATGACATTCTAAGATACTGGTCAAACACATAGGATTGAACCTGGTAGCCATTGCTCTCAGCACTCTACACCAACACTACAATTACACTGTAGGCAGTTTCAACTGTTAAATCCAATGACCTTCAACAGCGACCAAAGTCATTTATTTTCATAAAAAATAATAGTATTTCACCTCATACTGTTGGCTGATTTCACAACTATTTCAAATATGTCGCCTGATAACAAAGACATCTTGATGAATTTTTACATTCTTTTTTTATTATTACAGGTACAATTGTCAAGGTGAACATGAGTCGGATTCTCCTTTGTGAGGCTACAGCCAGCATCATAGGTGCTGGATTCCACATCCTCAGCATCACCCCGGTCGACAGGATGTGATCAACTTATACCAGATACCTCACTGTGTCTGTCGTCAAAGAACATTGTTTAGAAGTGAAGGATATCAGAATTGTCTGAAGTTTGAAGTCAACCAAACCTGAAACACAATTCTTAAATGGTTTTGGCAAATTATAAGATCATATAAGTAAAATTTTTGAAAGAAATATTTCTCTTATTTCTTTGTTGTGATTTTTTACATACCCACCTTCACAGCAGGTTTCTACTGGTGTTCTACCATATGTATGTCCATTTATGTTCAGTGGTTCTTCATCATCAAACCTCATCTGTAGGATATCATGAAAAGTTAAATCAGACCTATAGAATGGAATTCAGTGGTCCCTGGAGTTGTGCCCTAGAGGTCCTTTGTGAGTGATCCCTTGAACTAAGCTCTAGTGGTCTCTTGAATTAAGCCCGCAGTGGTCCCTTGGATTGTGTCCTAGTTGTCCCTTGAGTTGTGCCCTAGTGGTTGATTGAGTTATGCACTTGTGGTCTCTCGAGTTGTGCCCTAGTGGTCCATTGAGTTGTGTCTCAGTGCTAACTTGAATTGTGCCCTAGAGGGCCATTGAGTTGTGTCTCAATGCTCCCTTGAATTGTGCCCTAGTGGTCCATTGAGTTTTGCCCTAGTGGTCCATTGAGTTGTGTCTCAGTGCTCCCTTGAATTGTGCCTTAGTGGTCCATTGAGTTGTGTCTCCGTGCTCCCTTGAATTGTGCCCTAGTGGTCCATTGAATTTTGCCCTAGTGGTCCATTGAGTTGTGTCTCAGTGCTTCCTTGAATTGTGCCCTAGTGGTCCACTGAGTTGTGTCTCAGTGCTTCCTTGAATTGTGCCCTAGTGGTCCATTGAGTTGTGCCCTAGTGGTCCATTGAGTAGTGCCTTATTGGTCCATTGAGTTTTGCCCTAGTGGTCCATTGAGTTGTGTCTCAGTGCCTTCTTGAATTGGGCCCTATTGGTCCATTGAGTTTTGCCCTAGTGGTCCATTGAGTTGTGTCTCAGTGCTCCCTTGAATTGTGCCTTAGTGGTCCATTGAGTTGAATCTCAGTGCTCCCTTGAATTGTGCCCTAGTGGTCCATTGAGTTTTGCCCTAGTGGTCCATTAAGTTGTGTCTCAGTGCTTCCTTGAATTGTGCCCTAGTGGTCCATTGAGTTGTGCCCTAGTGGTCCATTTAGTAGTGCCTTATTGGTCCATTGAGTTTTGCCCTAGTGGTCCATTGAGTTGTATCTCAGTGCCTTCTTGAATTGGGCCCTATTGGTCCATTGAGTTGTGCCCTAGTGGTCCATTGAGTAGTGCCTTATTGGTCCATTGAGTTTTGCCCTAGTGGTCCATTGAGTTGTGTCTCAGTGCCTTCTTGAATTGGGCCCTATTGGTCCATTGAGTTTTGCCCTAGTGGTCCATTGATTTGTGTCTCAGTGCTTCCTTGAATTATGCCCTAGTGGTCCATTGAGTTTTGCCCTAGTGGTCCATTGAGTTTTGCCTTATTGGTCCATTGAGTTATACCCTAGTGGTCCATTGTGTTGTGCCCTAGTGGTCCATTGAGTTTTGCCCTAGTCCATTGAGTTGTGCCTTATTGGTCCATTGAGATTTGCCCTAGTGGTCCATTGAGGTGTGCCCTAGTGGTCCATTGAATTGTGCCCTAGTGGTCCATTGAGTTGTGCCCTAGTGGTCCATTGAATAGTGCCTTATTGGTCCATTGAGTTTTGCCCTAGTGGCCCATTGAGTTTTGCCCTAGTGGTCCATTGAGTTATACCCTAGTTGCAGGTTTCCATTGTTTATTGTTTATTTCTTACCTGTCAATACCATATACAATAGAGAGGAAAGCAGAAAAAGGAGAGACAAAATCCAAATCTAACTGATAAAGAACCATTAGAGATGATGCAGTGATGGACACCAGGTCCCTGTGGGACTCTTGTTATTATACAAAATGATCTCTGTGACAATTCTGGAAGAATGCCAAGAAAACTGTTATCTTGAATAATCCACATAAAATTTTAACAGGTGGAAATTTAGTTATAAATCATCACAATGACAATGATGGAGATTACCTCCTATAACTACTTCTCACTACATAACACTTGTCTAAATGTAATGTGTTCAATAAGAATTCAAAAGATTTGTCAAATATTATATAAAATTGTCATTAACAGCTTTTATGCCAAGAAGGTCTGCAACTAGCTGTTCCAAAAATGTGAGAGACTTGACTGTACCCAGACTGTGACAGAATTTACTGTACCCAAACTATGACAGACTTGTCTAAATACCCTAACAATGACAGACTTGTCTAAATACCCAAACAATGACAGGCTAGGCTCAATACCCAAACAATGACAGACTTGACTCAATACCCAAACTATCACATACTAGACTCAATACCAAAACTATTACAGACTAGACTCAATACCCAAACTATGACAGACCTGGCTGAATACCCAAACTATTACAGACTAGACTCAATACCCAAAATATGACAGACTTGGCTCAGTACCCAAACTATAACAGGCTAGGCTCAATACCCTAACAATGACAGGCTAGGCTCAATACCCAAACTATGACAGACTAGACTCAATACCCAAACTATGACAGACCTAGCTCAATACCCAAACTATGACAGACTAGGCTCAATACCCAAACTATGACAGGCTAGGCTCAATACCCAAACAATGACAGACTTGACTCAATACCCAAACTATGATAGACTTGACTCAATACCCAAACTATAACAGGCTAGACTCAATACCCAAACTATGACAGACTACGCTCAATACCCAAACTCTCACATACTAGACTCAATACCCAAACTATCACATACTAGGCTCAATATCCAAACTATCACAGACTTGACTCAATACCCAAATGGTTACAAGCTCAGCTATACCAAAACTGTTACAAATTCAGCTATACCCAAACTGTTACAAACTCGGCTATACCCAAACTGTTACAAACTCGGCTATACCCAAACTGTTACAAACTCAGCTATACCCAAACTGTTACAAACTCGGCTATACCCAAACTGTTACAAACTCGGCTATACCAAAACTGTTACAAACTCAGCTATACCCAAACTGTTACAAACTCAGCTATACCCAAACTGTTACAAACTCGGCTATACCCAAACTGTTACAAACTCGGCTATACCAAAACTGTTACAAACTCAGCTATACCAAAACTGTTACAAACTCAGCTATACCCAAACTGTTACAAACTCGGCTATACCAAAACTGTTACAAACTCAGCTATACCCAAACTGTTACAAACTCAGCTATACCAAAACTGTTACAAACTCGGCTATACCAAAACTGTTACAAACTCAGCTATACCCAAACTGTTACAAACTCAGCTATACCCAAACTGTTACAAACTCAGCTATACCAAAACTGTTACAAACTCGGCTATACCAAAACTGTTACAAACTCAGCTATACCAAAACTGTTACAAACTCAGCTATACCAAAACTGTTACAAACTCAGCTATACCAAAACTGTTACAAACTCGGCTATACCAAAACTGTTACAAACTCGGCTATACCAAAACTGTTACAAACTCAGCTATACCAAAACTGTTACAAATTCAGCTATACCCAAACTGTTACAAACTCGGCTATACCCAAACTGTTACAAACTCGGCTATACCAAAACTGTTACAAACTCAGCTATACCCAAACTGTGATGGACTGTGCTATACCCAACTTGTTACAAACTCAGCTATACCCAAAATGTGATGGACTTGTTTTTTTAGCAGACAGGCACAATACTCAAACTGTGGCACTCATTCTTCTATACTTAAGACTAGCATAACTCTACTAAATCTGTGACAGATTTTGCCCTTTCAGATGAGTGACAGATTTGACTTTTAAATTACCCAAACTGTGGCAGACCTGGCTGTAGGCAATCTGTAGCAGATTCTATTGTACCAAACTGTGACGACAAACTTTATTATGCCCAAACTGTGAGAGATTCAGTTGTACCCAACCCTTACCCATATTTCAACATATTGCCTCAGAACCCAAACTATTACATATTGTAGCCATATTGTAAGCCACTAGACTGTACCCATACTGTGAGAGACCTGACTGTACCCATACTGTTACAGATATGACTGTACCTATACTGTAACAGACCCGACTGTACTCATACTGTTACAGACCTGACTGTACCCATACTGTGAGAGACCTGACTGTACCCATACTGTTACAGACCTGACTGTACCCATACTGTTACAGCCTTGACTGTACCCATACTGTTACAGACCTGACTGTACCCATACTGTGAGAGACCTGACTGTACCCATACTGTTACAGACCTGACTGTACCCATACTGTTACAGCCTTGACTGTACCCATGCTGTTACAGACCAGACTGTACCCATACTGTTACAGACCTGACTGTACCCTACTGTTACAGACCTGACTGTACCCATACTGTTACAGCCTTGACTGTACCCATACTGTTACAGACCTGACTGTACCCATACTGTAGGAGACCTGACTGTTCATATACTGTTACAGCCTTGACTGTACCCATACTGTTACAGACCTGACTGTACCCATGCTGTTACAGACCCGACTGTACCCTACTGTTACAACCTTGACTGTACCCATACTGTGAGAGACCTGACTGTACCCATACTGTTACAACTTTGACTGTACCCATACTGTGAGAGACCTGACTGTACCCATACTGTTACAGCCTTGACTGTACCCATACTGTTACAGACCTGACTGTACCCATACTGTTACAGATCTGACTGTACCCATACTGTGAGAGACCTCACTGTACCCATACTGTGTGAGACCTCACTGTACCCATACTGTTACAGTCTTTAAATAACAAAGACTGATACCCATTGATAACCTTTAAATAACCAAGACTGATACCCATTGATAACCTTTAAATAACCAAGACTGATACCCATTGATAACCTTTAAATAACCAAGACTGATACCCATTGATAACCTTTAAATAACCAAGACTGATACCCATTGATAACCTTTAAATAACCAAGACTGATACCCATTGAT
This sequence comes from Ylistrum balloti, assembly GCF_031769215.1. Lineage (NCBI taxonomy): Eukaryota > Metazoa > Mollusca > Bivalvia > Pectinida > Pectinidae > Ylistrum > Ylistrum balloti. The sequence continues at coordinate 632,973 of NW_026781887.1, forward strand.
AACCTTTAAATAACCAAGACTGATACCCATTGATAACCTTTAAATAACCAAGACTGATACCCATTGATAACCTTTAAATAACAAAGACTGATACCCATTGATAACCTTTAAATAACCAAGACTGATACCCATTGATAACCTTTAAATAACCAAGACTGATACCCATTGATAACCTTTAAATAACCAAGACTGATACCCATTGATAACCTTTAAATAACCAAGACTGATACCCATTGATAACCTAAAGCCACATGTATTATACGCTAGGTGTATGTCAACAAATGTGTTTAATTCATGATCATGACCATGATCAGTGCTTAGATCAAGAAATTAAATTGTGTTAGAATTTTCAAACAAGTTCTGGAGTTGATGAAGACTTTCAGGCTGTGTGTTAGTCTTTGTGAGAGGCACATGTTATTGATGTTTCTGCTGTTACTGCTTTCACTGCTGATGCTTAAGGGCTACATCTATAGAAGTTATAATGATGAGGCATAGCAAATGATGGATGAGATTTAGATTAAAATGTGGATGAAACCTGTCTCTTGTAGAGGCTAAATTAAAAAGCACAACCTGATGTCTGAAAAATAAATGACTCATAAACTGATGCACTTTTGAAATACAGTAATATTGTCATTATCCCGAACATCAAACTTCTGTCACTAAACTTGTTAGTGCATGATTAAAGCCAAGCTCATATCAAACCAGTGATATCATTAACATATAAACTTCTCGTGGCATTTCACCGTATAATGTCAATATATCACTACTAAAACCCTCTGTCCATCTCTGTAACGTCAAAGTCTAAAACTGAATATAGCAGACCATAAAACCGACATATATCCTGGTAAGTTAACAGTTAGGTTATACAGACCTTTAAACCTACAGATAACCTGGTTAGTTAACAGTTAGGTTGTACTGACCTTAAAACCTACAGCTAACCTGGTAAGTTAACAGTTAGGTTATACAGACCTTTAAACCTACAGATAACCTGGTAAGTTAACAGTTAGGTTGTACTGACCTTAAAACCTACAGATAACCCAGTTTGTTCACAGTGTACATGTGGGTTATATTGACCATAAAACCTAGATTATACACAATAACCTACTATACATAATCTGGTTAGTTCACAGTGTACCTGTGTATTATACACAATAACCTACTATAATTAACCTGGTTAGTTCACAGTGTACCTGTGTATTATACACAGATCACCTACTATACATAACCAGGTTAGTTAACACTGTACCTGTCCATTATACACAAATAACCTACTATACATAACCTGGTTAGTTCTCAGTGTACCTGTGCATTATACACAGATCACCTACTATACATAACCTGGTTAGTTAACACTGTACCTGTCCATTATACACAAATAACCTACTATACATAACCTGGTTAGTACACAGTGTACCTGTGTATTATACACAGATCACCTACTATACATAACCTGGTTAGTTCACAGTGTACCTGTGTATTATACACAAACAACCTACTATACATAATCTGGTTAGTTCACACTTTACCTGTGTATTAAACACAAATCACCTACTATACATAACCTGGTTAGTTCACAGTGTACCTGTGTATTATACACAAACAACCTAATATAAATAACCAGGTTGGTTCACAGTGTACCTGTGTATTATACACAGATCACCTACTATTAATAACCAGGTTAGTTCATGCTCTACCTGTGTATTATACACAGTAACCTACTATACATAACCTGGTTAGTTCACACTGTACCTGTGTATTATACACAAATCACCTACTATACATAACCAGGTTAGTTCACAGTGTACCTGTGTATTATACACAAATCACCTACTATACATAACCAGGTTAGTTCACAGTGTACCTGTGTATTATACACAAATCACTTACTATACATAACCAGGTTAGTTCACAGTGTATCTGTGTATTATACACAAATCACCAACTATACATAACCTGGTTAGTTCACAGAGTACCTGTGTATTATACACAGATCACCTACTATAAATAACCAGGTTAGTTCATGCTCTACCTGTGTATTATACACAGTAACCTACTATACATTACCTGGTTAGTTCACACTGTACCAGTGTAATTTACACAAATCACCTACTATACATAACCAGGTTAGTTCACAGTGTACCTGTGTATTATACACAAATCACCTACTATACATAACCTGGTTAGTTCACAGTGTATCTGTGTATTATACACAAATCACCTACTATACATAACCTGGTTAGTTCATGCTCTACCTGTGTATTATACACAAATCACCTACTATACATAACCTGGTTAGTTCATGCTCTACCTGTGTATTATACACAGTAATCTACTATACATAGCCATGTTAGATTGTATGTGTACGATTTATGTTTAATGTTTTATGTTATTTATTCATTTTTTCACAAAGATTAAGATAACATGAAAATGATTGGAAAATGTATTTTAAGTTTAATATTGATTGATTAATATTTATTTTGTAAAAGGACTGAGCTTTGATGAGTTAAATAGTTGTAGTTTTCTTAGGTGAAAACATTTTATCAAATCACTTAGATATATAAAGGAGACAGAATCGACCGAAAAATCATTGTATATCACAGGAAGGCTCTCTCAAGATGTTGAAAATAGGAAATACTTTGGGTAATAGGAAATCTTAATAGCATTATCTGGCAGTGAATAATTCAATGAAATATAGAATCCGTATTCATTTCACACGTGGTGAGTGATGTTTTCAACACAGAAAATGCATTATCGACCTCCACAACTAGCCACAAGTTTCATTTGGAGCTATTCAAGCATGTAAAGAGCAGAGCGCTGATTTCTACGGTTAAATTTCTATGAATACGCAAGCAGTTGTTGAAAACCTTCTTAAACCATTTCATATGTTAGCATGTAGCACTGCTACAACACATAAACAATAGGGAAATGAAGATATAAAATTCTGATAGATTTTAAAATGGAACCATGAAAATGATCAACTTCATGAATATCATTCCTATTTTTAATGTTTCAGTAAGTAATGCACAAAATAATGTCATAATCCTTGACATCTTTTCTGGTGTTCAGTTTCAAACATTTGTATATTTTCAGTATCACCTAGCATTAACAAACACATACATCATATTGTAAACAACCACTGGCAAACATTGAAGTATTTCTATCCTTAAAAGTCAATATATTCAAATCAGAATATATATTATGTCATGCCTAGATTTTTTTATTGAGCAATATTCCGTTTAACAAAATTACTTTAATAATTTCTCAGCAGAAACATCATCATTCATGACTGTTTATATAGATAGATAGGACTTGTCATACTTTGACAGTGTGTTTAGTGGTTACATTGGGAATTATCTTGTTGAAATGATATTAGGGAGATCATCTGTCCACATAACTTTTATAAATGCCTACGTAGTTTAAAACGAAATAACAATTAATCTATAATTTATCTAAGATGTTGACATTCAACATTCAGGCTGGACCACAACATGGAACAAGTTGCACTGCAATATCACTTGAGGTGGATCAGTTCCTGGGGTATCTGTCACAATATGTCTATACAACAGGTTGAGCTATCACTTGAGGCGGATCAGTCCCTGGGGTACCTGTTACAATATGTCTATACCACAGGTGGAGCTATCACCTGAGGTGGATCAGTCCCTGGGGTATCTGTCACAATACTCTATACAGCAGAGTGAGCTACCACCTGAGGCGGATCAGTCCCTGGGGTACCTGTCACAATATGTCTATACAGCAGGTTGAGCTACCACCTGAGGCGGATCAGTCCCTGGGGTATCTGTCACAATATGTCTATACCACAGGTGGAGCTATCACCTGAGGTGGATCAGTCCCTGGGGTACCTGTCACAATATGTCTATACAGCAGGTTGAGCTATCACCTGGGATGGATCAGTCCCTGGGGTACCTGTCACAATACGTCTATACAGCAGGTTGAGCTATCACCTGAGGTGGATCAGTCCCTGGGGTATCTGTCACAATACGTCTATACAGCAGGTTGAGCTATCACCTGAGGCGGATCAGTCCCTGGGGTACCTGTCACAATACGTCTATACAACAGGTGGAGCTACCACCTGAGGTGGATCAGTCCCTGGGGTACCTGTCACAATATGTCTATATCACAGGTGGAGCTATCACCTAAGGTGGATCAGTCCCTGGGGTATCTGTCACAATATGTTTATATAGCAGGTTGAGCTACCTGGGCCATATTGAGCCATCACCTAGGCTCTATCACAGAGGCCATGTTAGGCTATCATATGGGCCATATTGAGCCACTTCGAGGGCCAGATTGAGCTACCATCATAGTCAAGTTGCGTGAGCTATTCTCAAGGGCAATATTGTGACACATACAAGGCCAGGTTAAGTTACGATCGTAGTCAAGTTACGTGAGCTATCTCAGGGGCCATGTTGTGACACCTCTGGGGCCAGACTGAGCTACCATCGTAGTCAAGTTACGTGAGCTATCTCAGGGGCCATACTTTGACACCTCTGGGGCTAGATTGAGTCCCATGTATATGAAGTACGTAGGAATATGTAACCTCTATAATGACAAGAAACTCGAAAAATCTTGATATCTGTGTACATTATAGGGAATGGTACGTTTTACTTTTGTAGGTAAGTGAAAATATAACAATACCATCTAGTCAACATGAATGATTTGATAGGATTTCTGTGAAATAAACATTTCCAGCACGGTTTTGGTGTAACGGTGAGTCTGTGGTCAATGACAATGACATAAATAACATACGTCTTCTAATATGTTGCATGGCTTTCTTGAAAAATTAATTATAGACAATACAATTTCGCTAGCACATACCAAACGTAATACAATATTACTTGCCCCATGGACGTGCCCAACTAGCCGTGTGTGGTAGATGGTATAACTAGTTCACAGGACAGTCATATGACAGGTCGTTAAGCTGTATGACTCATGGTTGAATTCTTCAGAGTACAGTTGTATGACCCATAGTTGTATGACGCTACAATTGTATGTCTCATGGTTGTATGACCCATTGTTGTATGACCCGTTGTATGAATCACTATATAGTTGTATGACTCATTGTTGTATGACCCATTGTTGTATTACCCATTGTTGTATGACCCATTGTTGTATTACCCATTGTTGTATGGCCCATTGTTGTATTACCCATTGTTGTATGACCCATTGTTGTATGACCCATTGTATGAATCACTATATAGTTGTATGACTCATTTGAATTTTTTTCAAATTTTGATTTTCAGCTGTAAAGAGAGAATATCATTCATATTGCCTGGCAGTCTGCACTAAAACCATATCAGTTATTAAAAATACACCAGCGAACTGATCAATAGAGTTTTCAACAACATAATCTGAGTGCTTAAAAGATATTAGGTTTTAAATGAAATCGTTAGCTCAGTGATCTATGCACGCTATTATTTAATAACACAGAGGAATCTGACCTGGATACTTAATCATGAAAATTAAAATCTCTCTACACCAGTACGACAATGTCAGTGTTGGATGTGCTAGTACTGTGTAAATGTATTATCTGAATATTGCATATTACTGAATAAAGTGGATATCTTAGTAACGTATTGTGATTATCGTAATATGTTGTATGTAAGGAATGTTTGTTTATACTGTATGGTTCTGTGTAGTGTATTATATCGTTAGATAATGTATTGTTCTGTGTAAGGGATGTTTGTTTATACTGTATGGTTCTGTGTAGTGTATTATATCGTTAGATAATGTATTGTTCTGTGTAAGGGATGTTTGTTTATACTGTATGGTTCTGTGTAGTGTATTATATCGTTAGATAATGTATTGTTCTGTGTAAGGGATGTTTGTTTATACTGTATGGTTCTGTGTAGTGTATTATATCGTTAGATAATGTATTGTTCTGTGTAAGGGATGTTTGTTTATACTGTATGGTTCTGTGTAGTGTATTATATCGTTAGATAATGTATTGTTCTGTGTAAGGAATGTTTGTTTATACTGTATGGTTCTGTGTAGTGTATTATATCGTTAGATAATGTATTGTTCTGTGTAAGGGATGTTTGTTTATACTGTATGGTTCTGTGTAGTGTATTATATCGTTAGATAATGTATTGTTCTGTGTAAGGGATGTTTGTTTATACTGTATGGTTCTGTGTAGTGTATTATATCGTTAGATAATGTATTGTTCTGTGTAAGGGATGTTTGTTTATACTGTATGGTTCTGTGTAGTGTATTATATCGTTAGATAATGTATTGTTCTGTGTAAGGAATGTTTGTTTATACTGTATGGTTCTGTGTAGTGTATTATATCGTTAGATAATGTATTGTTCTGTGTAAGGAATGTTTGTTTATACTGTATGGTTCTGTGTAGTGTATTATATCGTTAGATAATGTATTGTTCTGTGTAAGGGATGTTTGTTTATACTGTATGGTTCTGTGTAGTGTATCATATCGTTAGATAATGTATTGTTCTCTGTAAGGGATGTTTGTTTATACTGTATGGTTCTGTGTAGTGTATTATATCGTTAGATAATGTATTGTTCTGTAACAGGGATGTTTGTTTATACTGTATGGTTCTGTGTAGTGTATTATATCGTTAGATAATGTATTGTTCTGTGTAAGGAATGTTTGTTTATACTGTATGGTTCTGTGTAGTGTATTATATCGTTAGATAATGTATTGTTCTGTGTAAGGGATGTTTGTTTATACTGTATGGTTCTGTGTAGTGTATTATATCGTTAGATAATGTATTGTTCTGTGTAAGGGATGTTTGTTTATACTGTATGGTTCTGTGTAGTGTATTATATCGTTAGATAATGTATTGTTCTGTGTAAGGAATGTTTGTTTATACTGTATGGTTCTGTGTAGTGTATTATATCGTTAGATAATGTATTGTTCTGTGTAAGGGATGTTTGTTTATACTGTATGGTTCTGTGTAGTGTATTATATCGTTAGATAATGTATTGTTCTGTGTAAGGGATGTTTGTTTATACTGTATGGTTCTGTGTAGTGTATTATATCGTTAGATAATGTATTGTTCTGTGTAAGGAATGTTTGTTTATACTGTATGGTTCTGTGTAGTGTATTATATCGTTAGATAATGTATTGTTCTGTGTAAGGGATGTTTGTTTATACTGTATGGTTCTGTGTAGTGTATTATATCGTTAGATAATGTATTGTTCTGTGTAAGGGATGTTTGTTTATACTGTATGGTTCTGTGTAGTGTATTATATCGTTAGATAATGTATTGTTCTGTGTAAGGGATGTTTGTTTATACTGTATGGTTCTGTGTAGTGTATTATATCGTTAGATAATGTATTGTTCTGTGTAAGGGATGTTTGTTTATACTGTATGGTTCTGTGTAGTGTATTTTAGCGTTAGATAATGTATTGTTCTGTGTAGGGATGTTTGTTTATACTGTATGGTTCTGTGTAGTGTATTATATCGTTAGATAATGTATTGTTCTGTGTAAGGGATGTTTGTTTATACTGTATGGTTCTGTGTAGTGTATTATATCGTTAGATAATGTATTGTTCTGTGTAAGGGATGTTTGTTTATACTGTATGGTTCTGTGTAGTGTATTATATCGTTAGATAATGTATTGTTCTGTGTAAGGGATGTTTGTTTATACTGTATGGTTCTGTGTAGTGTATTATATCGTTAGATAATGTATTGTTCTGTGTAAGGGATGTTTGTTTATACTGTATGGTTCTGTAGTGTATTATATCGTTAGATAATGTATTGTTCTGTGTAAGGGATGTTTGTTTATACTGTATGGTTCTGTGTAGTGTATTATATCGTTAGATAATGTATTGTTCTGTGTAAGGGATGTTTGTTTATACTGTATGGTTCTGTGTAGTGTATTATATCGTTAGATAATGTATTGTTCTGTGTAAGGGATGTTTGTTTATACTGTATGGTTCTGTGTAGTGTATTATATCGTTAGATAATGTATTGTTCTGTGTAAGGGATGTTTGTTTATACTGTATGGTTCTGTGTAGTGTATTATATCGTTAGATAATGTATTGTTCTGTGTAAGGGATGTTTGTTTATACTGTATGGTTCTGTGTAGTGTATTATATCGTTAGATAATGTATTGTTCTGTGTAAGGGATGTTTGTTTATACTGTATGGTTCTGTGTAGTGTATTATATCGTTAGATAATGTATTGTTCTGTGTAAGGGATGTTTGTTTATACTGTATGGTTCTGTGTAGTGTATTAATGTATTGTTCTGTGTAAGGGATGTTTGTTTATACTGTATGGTTCTGTGTAGTGTATTATATCGTTAGATAATGTATTGTTCTGTGTAAGGGATGTTTGTTTATACTGTATGGTTCTGTGTAGTGTATTATATCGTTAGATAATGTATTGTTCTGTGTAAGGGATGTTTGTTTATACTGTATGGTTCTGTGTAGTGTATTATATCGTTAGATAATGTATTGTTCTGTGTAAGGAATGTTTGTTTATACTGTATGGTTCTGTGTAGTGTATTATATCGTTAGATAATGTATTGTTCTGTAACAGGGATGTTTGTTTATACTGTATGGTTCTGTGTAGTGTATTATATCGTTAGATAATGTATTGTTCTGTGTAAGGAATGTTTGTTTATACTGTATGGTTCTGTGTAGTGTATTATATCGTTAGATAATGTATTGTTCTGTGTAAGGGATGTTTGGATGTTATACTGTATGGTTCTGTGTAGTGTATTATATCGTTAGATAATGTATTGTTCTGTGTAAGGGATGTTTGTTTATACTGTATGGTTCTGTGTAGTGTATTATATCGTTAGATAATGTATTGTTCTGTAACAGGGATGTTTGTTTATACTGTATGGTTCTGTGTAGTGTATTATATCGTTAGATAATGTATTGTTCTGTGTAAGGAATGTTTGTTTATACTGTATGGTTCTGTGTAGTGTATTATATCGTTAGATAATGTATTGTTCTGTAACAGGGATGTTTGTTTATACTGTATGGTTCTGTGTAGTGTGTTATATCGTTAGATAATGTATTGTTCTGTAACAGGGATGTTTGTTTATACTGTATGGTTCTGTGTAGTGTATTATATCGTTAGATAATGTATTGTTCTGTGTAAGGGATGTTTGTTTATACTGTATGGTTCTGTGTAGTGTATTATATCGTTCGGTAATATATTGTGCTGTTTAAGGTATGTTTTTTTCTGTACTCTAAGGTATGTCATTATATCTTATCGTATGGTTCTGTAAAATGTTAAGCTAAAAATTTATTTTAGTTTCTTTTTGCTCGACTAAATGTTGTTTTATGAGATGAGGTCACGAAAGACTGGATGAAGTTAATGTTCGCAAAATTGTGAACTTCTAACAGGAATTATTGGAAATTTAGCGTTACTATTTAACCAGACGGATCGTTATCTAATAACACGTGAGGGAAGAAAGACAACTCGGCTCGATAGTAGTGACTTCATGGTACTGTGTTCATAACGTCTGTGACAGCTGTCATACCAGACTTTCAACAGGTACGGTTCTCTGACAGCCTGTGAGATTGTCTGTGGCTACAATTAGTAAGACTGCAAGTATTAAGGAGTCGAAGTGAAATAGTGCTATAAAACATTTTGTAAAGAGTATTGTTGGCGAAAAGTAGGAGAAGCAAAAGTGATGGACAGCGTTTTGAAAAAATATTTTGAATAGATGTACATATAGTATACATCCCCAATATTTCTGTTTCGCTTCTTCATTCCCTTCACACTCTGTTTTCTCCTCTGGCAATATTCGTCATAAATTTTCTTTTTCTTTATCACATGACGTGATTTATTTATCGTGTTTTATATTCAGTGTTAAAATTAAATATGGCGATAATAGCATTTGCGGACATTTGTGAAACTTGTGATAAATCGATATTTTGAATGCGAAACTTTTTGGGTACAGATTGGTTCGTGTATATTAGCTGATATCGATACAGGCTATAGACCCGAAGAACCACGGTAAAAAGTCAGTGTTGATTGTTAACGGTCAGTGTTTTACGTTTGCATAAAAATACTTGGATGTTTTGATGGTAAAGGATGTGGTATATATATATGGTCTTCGTCCGTCAGCCGAAGGGATTATCGGGACGCCAAAATTTACACTACCGCTCGGTCCAGACAAACATTATGATCTTTAAAATGCATGTACAAGATGATGATATAAAAGGAAAAATAATGCATTTTATTTATATTGGTACACCTCAATGGTTTGACGTCTAAACACTATTACATAAAAAGAACTATGATATTTGAAAAGCATCAATTTCCAATACGTCCTTTTCCTTCAATAATTATAGAGTGGTCTCCCTTCAAATTCCGACGCCTTGATTGGTCAATTCACTGATTTCGCGGAACTTTCGGAAGAAGAAACATGGCTGCCGCCGTACACATGTACTTGTCAATGTAAACAACAATTGACAACTTGTAGATTCCATGGATCATTTCCTGGCCTGTAGTGGGAAATTAATACAATTTTCTGTGAAGGAATCTGATAAAACCAAAAATATTTCGATCGAAGCAAAAATTTGGTCACTGACTGACGATGAATGTGAATGGGAAAACGAAAGTGATGTTAACTTGGAATTGACGGAAACCAAAACAACTGTATCTGTGACTATTCTACAAACAAGACGGAGTTTGGAGATTGCCACTGGATTTGTACTACCTGTAGTTGTTGTACATATTTCTTGTAGAGACGATCCTGCAAACAGTCACCTCTTTCTAGTCGGATTTAATCTGTCAACAAGGAGCTACATACCATTACAAAGTATAGAACAATTTGATGTCCGAACTGTCTGGAGTGACAGATGTGTATCACTGACAGCATTAGATGGCCCAGTTATAAGTTGGATAAAAGACGGCATTCATGTTATGTGTGTTCCGAAACAAGATCATTCCTGTCACCAGAAACCTACAGCTTTACCCCTTGACTTCAAACCCACCTCAATTTTAGGTTCATGTTACTCTAGTGGTAAATACGTATTTATTGTCAGCCAAGAAGGCAAACACGCAGAGGCATACTGTGTATCAGACGCAACTCTAGTTTGTGAGAATCTGCCCATCAAATATTTCTACCCTGAAGAATTTACCAACATAGTAAAAATCAATGTTGTAGGGGTGAAAATATGCTCTTCTAATGCAGCTGATGCTGTAACACACCCAAGAATTCAGTCTACACTATATGCTGTCACAGACGAAGGTTATCTGTTATATTTTAAGGATGGACAACTTTCCTATGCTATTCTCATTAGTGAAGAAATCCAATTCTCAACTGACATTGAGCTTCATGTATTCCGTCCCTATGGGTTGTCCAAAATTTTGGCTGTTGTTCGAACAAATGACACTGTTTTACTTTTAGATACAACTGAAAGACAGGTAAAAAATCAACAAGTCATTGCTGTTGTTTATTTTCTTGTTTAATTGTGGTATAACTTTAATTGGAACAGGAGAGGAAATATTCCAATGTCTTATGAAAGTTTTGAATCGGGGAACAATAAATTTTAAAATTCAGACAGAGTATTCTTCTTCTTAAAAGTCTTGACAAGCCATCATCAGATTGACAATTATATGTCAGGTATTGGAATATGTATATAGGAGTGTTTCCTCTTTTTTTTTCTTTTCTTTTTTTTTGTCAGTTACGATAAAAATATGTACAGAGAGAGGAAGGGATTAAGAGTGTAGAGGAAAGATACGACACCATGTCGGCAGCTTTAACAGTTCACGTCATTGGATTTCTGCATGTGTTTGAAAGCATGAAGATTGTGATTAGAAGATTTGGTTCTGGTGTCTTTTGGAATTTAGAGATTCACTTGATTGGTATAATAGTGGTCCAATACAGATCAACAATATTCAAGTTTGATCATTGAATTTTAAGCATCTACATTGTGGCTTATTCGAAGTATTTGTTACTATGATTAAATCTTATTCATAATTCATTAACAGTATTGAGTAACCATCAGCTTGACAAATTGTTTGCGATGAATGACCAGTTACTTCAGTTGTCAAGATAGATAATGACACTAAAATCATACAATGTCTTTCCTGGAGAAGATGTTGTGTATTTTAGTGGCAACTAATTCAAATTGTTTTACCAATGTGTGTAAAATTGTTTTTCTGTTTTAGGTTATAAACACATGGACCGGTGTACATTCTTGTCACTGTGGTGACTTTGTGGGACTAGGCTGCCCACAATTAATGATATTGAAGGAAGCATTTAATTCCAGCAGGGGATGGCTGATCACAGACACATTCTCTGTCCTCATTGACCGGTTAGGAGGGGATGGACCACACCCAGACATGGTCCAGGATGACCAAAACAGTACTGGAGCTGCTATTCAAGCCCTGAAGACCAGACTCACTGTAGGTATCTGAGATACATTACTGTACTATGTGTGTTCTGTTTGGTTAGAGTAATGGAACATCTTGATTGATTTGTTAGTAAATTGTAATTAAGTCCTGAATATAATATAATTTTCAGTGTTTTTTTTATGAATGAAAATAAAGTAGCATTTCAAATGTAGGTGAGTCCCATAGAAAAGCACTTGTTCAGGGCTTAAATATCAGCAAAAGAAGAGAAAAGATAAAGTAAATAATATGGAATCATGATGAAAATGCCATCTGTAAGACTACATTTGTATTGTAGCCTCGAGTCAAAACATAAATGGTGTCTTGCCTCTGTTGTCAGTTCACCTGAGACCACTTTCAGAGACAATTTTAGTGAAGACTCCCTATCATGTGAAATAAGAAATTAGTCCTTATGTATATACTGTTTGTATGTGTACCACTTTAACAGAGTATATATGGTTCCAAACACAATATAGTTTTCAATATTTGTTAAGTTTCGCTGTGATAAGTTTATTGTACTTTGTTGTGTATTTCCTGAAGTCTAATCACTTAGTTTAAAAAACTCTGGAAAGTTTATTTTGGCACATGTTTGTATAGTTATAATGCTTGATTAAATGTGTAAATTATACTGTAATGGCATGATACGATCTCTACACCTCATGATTCTCTAGAGAAATCACAGTAAAAGTACAGCTGTTATTGAATGCAATTGTAGCATTAAATTATATTGAAATAGTTCTTCTTAAATTAAAAGCACATGTATTTTATCGTAAATGTGAAGAATATTTAAAGGATTTTGGTAAAATTTGAAGAGTGATCTGGTGAGCCTTGGGGAGAAGAGAAGGGAGATAACTTGTAAAGATAATTTCATCTCGAGAACATGGAAGATTCTGCAGGACAATTTACAAGGGAGACCACTCTGTCATACTTCAAAACACGTAGGTATTTACTTTTAAGTAAATGTTATGTTTAGTAAGCAATGCATTTTTGTTTGTTAATTAATACATTATTTAGATAATTAGAGGATTAGATAGACATTTTTAACAAGGTGATTACAGTATGAGTATAGTTAAGCTTTGGGATGATTCTGGTTTACCCTTGCGAAAAAAAAATCATGACACCATCTGTTTCTTCAATTGCATGATATTAATAACATTCAGCAAGATCTGACACTTCTCACTGACAGTGTCCCTGAATACATTTTGCATATTTATAAGGCTTTGATACAAAACACTTGTCATCAACTCGTCTAAAACATCAAATAGTGATTTGATCACTTTTGTTTACATGTAATTCAGATCTCAGAGATGTGCTGAGAAATATGTTATTTAATAAAATGTAAGTTCAACATAGCCAGTACTGGTTTGGAAACTTGTTTGTCTAGGATGCCTTTGCTACCATATTTAAACCTACTGTGTTGTCAGACAAAGTATTTTGAAGATATGAATACATTAAACAAGTTACTTACGTAGTAAAGTATAACAACATGTTGAGACTGTTAGTGAAGGAAAGAGGGTGCCAATCTGAAATAGTCTGCATTCATTTGTTGATATAATTATAGATTGTTGTTTATACCTGAAAACAAAAATAAAATGGTGCATGGACTTGTGACAGTAAAGCGATAATCATATTTATCCTACAGGTAGTCTGTGTTTAATATCAATATGTGTATTTCAGAAATCTTGGTCAATGAAGTTTTGATATTTTTCTATTTCGTTTCAGCCTTCAATGATAACTCTGCTGAACAAAAGAGAAAGCCAAACTACAGCTGGAAAGGCTCCTCAAGTAGACAATGAACAGAAACCAGCTACAATTACTGAGATATGGCAGAGAGTTGTTGATGGGCATTGGGTGGTGGGTGTGGAGTGTATCGCTAGAAATACAATGTCATTTCAAGTGGTTCTTATACCAAAGAAAGATGATCTGCCTTTCATTGGAAGCATAACCTGCTCTTCAAACCAACTCGGTAATGGCACAAAATGTCTGGGAAAGAAACAAAGATCAGAAGAAACAAGTGATGAAACCCCCAAAGTCTATGATTCACAGAAAAAGAGACAAAAGTTATCCACTTCTTTTCTTGAAGAAGAGTTATCCCCCTTGACCAAGCATGGTCCTGCATGTATTGCATCACTGCCGAAATTTGGGAGAGTAAAGAAAGTTTGTTGTCATGTACTTTTACAATGGACAGAAGAGAGTGTCAGTGGAGAGCCTCTATCTGGTAGTCAGGATTGTGGAAATATATGTCTGTCTGTGTATGATATACTACAGGACAAGTACAACCTGAGACGTGAAACTACCACTACAATAGGTATGTGTAATCTGGGGCCTCTCTGTTTATCAATTATATGTCCGAAATATATCAGTACAAATCCTGAAATAATATTACAGGATATGAAATGCTTCAAGTGGAAGCTTGATAAAATCAAAATAAGATGGTAAGTCTATCCATATTTATCAATAAATGACCATGGTCTCACTTATCAAACCAATGAACTAAAACAGCTGTTTTGTAATACAGAACTATACTACAGCTCTTTTATAGTGTACAAATACAACGATACTTCATGTGACAGAGTTTTGTTCCAACTTAACATACACCATTTTTTCACATACTTAGTGCTCTCAAAAATTCTTCTTTTCATTACCAGAGTTACTTTTTTTCCCATACAAACCATAAAAAAATACCTGTTTGTTTTTGAGATGTGACTGTATATATATTACATGGGAACAGAGACATCAAGGGACTTGGTTGCCCTGTCACTAATTCAGCTGGAGGTAAGGCTGAAGCTAGCAGGGACACACCCATTTCCTCCAGAGTATCTGAAGGCATGGCTACAGGAACGAGCAGGATTCACATACAGGCCTGCATACAGGTGTTACATGACTGATATGACACCCCTCCACCTTGTACGTGTTGAAGTGATTGACAGTGTGTCAAGCGACCAACAACCCGCAAGATTTACTCTGTCGGCAAGGTAACTTTTTTATTAACTCACATTGGAAAAGTTTCAGTGCAGGAAACGCCACAATTGAGACAAGCCTGAAGAAATTAAGTGTAAGGCATTTTATACAATTGATTGAATAAAGCAAAATGAAGCTGCTGCAGTGAGTAGTTTCTCATCTTGATGTACTCTTATAATATTATTTCTTATTGTTATTACAATGATTCAGTTTCATGTCTGACTCCCACATCCAACTAAACTAGAATAATTAGAAATGTCCGGGCTCTCACACTTCATATCAGTGGAATAAAATCCCTTATTCCATCACAGATGTTATAAAAATTGTCTAAAAACTCTTATCATTTGTGGTAATAGTACAAGTGTCATACTGGTACCAAAAAAGGTATATTGGTTTGTGTGCTCCAATAGAATGATTCGTGTGCTCCAATAGAATGATTTGTGTGCTCCAATAGAATGATTGGTGTACTCCAATAGAATGATTTGTGTGCTCCAATAGAATGATTCGTGTGCTCCAATAGAATGATTCGTGTGCTCCAATAGAATGATTCGTGTGCTCCAATAGAATGATTCATGTGCTCCAATAGAATGATTCATGTGCTCCAATAGAATGATTCGTGTGCTCCAATAGAATGATTGGTGTACTCCAATAGAATGATTTGTGTACTCCAATAGAATGATTCGTGTGCTCCAATAGATTGTTTTGTGTGCTCCAATAGAATGATTGGTGTGCTCTAATAGAATGATTGATGTACTCCAATAGAATGATTGATGTACTCCAATAGAATGATTCGTGTGCTCCAATAGAATGATTCATGTGCTCCAATAGAATTATTCATGTGCTCCAATAGAATGAGTTGGGTGCTCCAATAGAATGATTTGGGTTCTCCAACAGAATGATTTGTGTGCTCCAATAGAATGATTTGTGTGCTCCAATATAATGATTTGTGTGCTCCAATAGAATGATTCATGAGAATGATTGATGTACTCCAATAGAATGATTTGTGTGCTCCAATAGAATGATTTGTGTACTCCAATAGAATGATTTGTGTGCTAAAATAGAATGATTTGTGTACTCCAATAGAATGATTTGTGTGCTAAAATAGAATGATTTGTGTACTCCAATAGAATGATTTGTGTGCTAAAAACACATACAACACAGTTACTGATACTACTGGTGTTCTGTGTACAACACAGTTACTGATACCTCTGGTGTTCTGTGTACAACACATTTACTGATACCTCTGGTGTTCTGTATACAACACATTTACTGATACTGCTGGTGTTCTGTGTACAACACATATACTGATACCTATAGTGTTCTGTATACAACACATTTACTGATACTCTGGTGTTCTGTAGTCAACACAGTTACTGATACTGCTGGTGTTCTGTATACAACACATTTACTGATACTGCTGGTGTTCTGTGTACAACACATTTACTGATACCTATAGTGTTCTGTATACAACACATTTACTGATACTCTGGTGTTCTGTATACAACACATTTACTGATACTGCTGGTGTTCTGTATACAACACATTTACTGATACTCTGGTGTTCTGTGTACAACACATTTACTGATACTCTGGTGTTCTGTATACAACACATTTACTGATACTCTGGTGTTCTGTATACAACACATTTACTGATACTCTGGTGTTCTGTATACAACACATTTACTGATACCTATAGTGTTCTGTATACAACACAGTTACTGATACTACTGGTGTTCTGTATACAACACATTTACTGATACTCTGGTGTTCTGGTGTTCTGTATACAACACATTTACTGATACTCTGGTGTTCTGTATACAACACATTTACTGATACTTCTGGTGTTCTGTGTACAACACATTTACTGATACTTCTGGTGTTCTGTGTACAACATATTTACTGATACTTCTGGTGTTCTGTGTACAACATATTTACTGATACTTCTGGTGTTTTGTATACAACACATTTACTGATACTCTGGTGTTCTGTATACAACACATTTACTGATACTACTGGTGTTCTGTATACAACACATTTACTGATACCTATAGTGTTCTGTATACAACACATTTACTGATACTACTGGTGTTCTGTATACAACACATTTACTGATACTACTGGTGTTCTGTATACAACACATTTACTGATACTCTGGTGTTCTGTATACAACACATTTACTGATACCTATAGTGTTCTGTATACAACACATTTACTGATACCTATAGTGTTCTGTATACAACACATTTACTGATACCTCTGGTGTTCTGTATACAACACAGTTACTGATACTGCTGGTGTTCTGTATACAACATATTTACTGATACAGCTGGTGTTTTCTGCACAATACCATGCCACAATAAGAATGAACTGCTTCAAGAAGAAAATAGTTTCAGGTCAGATTGTTACAGAATTGGTTTGGTTTGCCCAAACAGTGTGTCGGCTTTGTCCAGTTTTCTATTTTTTGTATAGCCCATAGCATATCTACTGTGTTCAGGATTACATTTTCTGTATAGCCTATAGTGTATCTATTGTGTCTCATGCATTACATTTTCTGTAAAACTCCTAGCATATCTACTTAGTCTGTCATAACATTTTCTGTATAGCCCATAACTGTCTGGCGATACATTGGATGCAGACAGTTTTTTTGTCTGCAAATTTTAGTTTCTGGAATTTTTTCAGATTTACAATCAATAAATAAAATAGTATCAGTCTGCTGATAATATTGTGACATTGCTTGGAATATCTTATTTGTGTAGGTTAGTGCTGGACATCTATCTAAGTTTACTGTAGGATCCCCACAATTATAACAATATTCCCACAATTATAACACATACTGTACAACAGTACTTGTGTCTGTACACATGACACATGGTGTGACTAGGTAGTAGGTGTTGTTGTACACATTACTGTACAACAGTACTACAGTCTGGTGTGACTAGGTAGTGGGTGTTGTTGTACACATGACAGAACACTGTACACAGTCATACTGTACAACTACAGCTGGTGTGACTAGTAGTGGGTGTTGTTGTACACATGACAGAACACTTACAACAGGTGTTGTTGTACACAGTGCTCAGTTGGTACTAGGTAGTAGGTGTTGTTGTACACATGACAGAACACTGTACAACAGTACTACAGTGTGACTAGGTAGTAGGTGTTGTTGTACACATGACAGAACACTGTACAGCAGTACTATAGCATCAGTCTGGTGTGACTAGGTAGTGGGAGTTGTTGTACACATGACAGAACACTGTACAACAGTACTAAAGCGCCAGTCTGGTGTGACTAGGTAGTGGGAGTTGTTGTACACATGACAGAACACTGTACAACAGTACTACAGCATCAGTCTGGTGTGACTAGGTAGTAGGTGTTGTTGTACACATGACAGGACACTGTACAACAGTACTACAGTCTGGTGTGACTAGGTAGTGGGTGTTGTTGTACACATGACAGAACACTGTACAACAGTACTACAGTCTGGTGTGACTAGGTAGTGGGTGTTGTTGTACACATGACAGAACACTTTACAACAGTACTACAGTCTGGTGTGACTAGGTAGTGGGTGTTGTTATACACATGACAGAACACTATACAACAGTACTACAGCATCAGTCTGGTGTGAGTAGGTAGTGGGTGTTGTTGTACACATGACAGAACATTGTACACCAGTACTACAGTCTGGTGTGACTAGGTAGTGAGTGTTGTTGTACACATGACAGAACACTGTACAACAGTACTACAGTCTGGTGTGACTAGGTAGTGGGTGTTGTTGTACACATGACAGAACACTGTACAACAGTACTACAGTCTGGTGTGACTAGGTAGTGGGTGTTGTTGTACACATGACAGAACACTGTACAACAGTACTACACTGGTGTGACACTAGGTAGTGGTGTGTTGTTGTACACATGACAGAACACTGTACAACAGTACTACAGCATCAGTCTGGTGTGACTAGGTAGTGATTGTTGTTGTACACATGACAGAACACTGTACAACAGTACTACAGTCTGGTGTGACTAGGTAGTAGGTGTTGTTGTACACATGACAGAACACTGTACAACAGTACTACAGCATCAGTCTGGTGTGACTAGGTAGTGGGTGTTGTTGTACACATGACGGAACACTGTACAACAGTACTACAGTGTGACTAGTTAGTGGGTGTTGTTGTACACATGACAGAACACTGTGCTACAGTATCAGTCTGGTGTGACTAGGTAGTGGGTGTTGTATACGCGACAGAACACTGTACAACAGTACTACAGTCTGGTGTGACTAGGTAGTGGGTGTTGTTGTACACATGACAGAACACTGTACAACAGTACTACAGTCTGGTGTGACTAGGTAGTGGGTGTTGTTGTACACATGACAGAACACTGTACAACAGTACTACAGTCTGGTGTGACTAGGTAGTGGGTGTTGTTGTACACATGACAGAACACTGTACAACAGTACTACAGCATCAGTCTGGTGTGAGTAGGTAGTGGGTGTTGTTGTACACATGACAGAACACTGTACAACAGTACTACAGTCTGGTGTGACTAGGTAGTGGGTGTTGTTGTACACATGACAGAACACTTTACAACAGTACTACAGTCTGGTGTGACTAGGTAGTGGGTGTTGTACACATGACAGAACACTGTACAACAGTACTACAGTCTGGTGTGACTAGGTAGTGGGTGTTGTTGTACACATGACAGAACACTGTACAACAGTACTACAGTCTGGTGTGACTAGGTAGTAGGTGTTGTACACATGACAGGACACTGTACAACAGTACTACAGCCGGGTGTGACTAGGTAGTAGGTGTTGTTGTACACATGACAGAACACTGTACAACAGTACTACAGTCTGGTGTGACTAGGTAGTAGGTGTTGTTGTACACATGACAGAACACTGTGCAACAGTACTACAGCATCAGCCTGGTGTGACTAGGTAGTGGGTTTTGTTGTACACATGACAGAACATGTACAACAGTACTACAGCCTGGTGTGACTAGGTAGTAGGTGTTGTTGTACACATGACAGAACACTGTACAACAGTACTACAGCCTCAGTCTGGTGTGACTAAGTAGTGAGTGTTGTTGTACACATGACAGAACACTGTACAACAGTACTACAGCATCAGTCTGGTGTGACTAGGTAGTGATTGTTGTTGTACACATGACAGAACATTGTACACCAGTACTACAGTCTGGTGTGACTAGGTAGTGAGTGTTGTTGTACACATGACAGGACACTGTACAACAGTACTACAACATCAGTCTGGTGTGACTAGGTAGTGGGAGTTGTTGTACACATGACAGAACACTGTACAACAGTACTACAGTGTGACTAGGTAGTGGGTGTTGTTATACACATGACAGAACACTATACAACAGTACTACAGTCTGGTGTGAGTAGGTAGTGGGTGTTGTTGTACACATGACAGAACACTGTACAACAGTACTACAGCATCAGTCTGGTGTGAGTAGGTAGTGGGTGTTGTTGTACACATGACAGAACACTGTACAACAGTACTACAGTCTGGTGTGACTAGGTAGTGGGTGTTGTTGTACACATGACAGAACACTGTACTACAACATCAGTCTGGTGTGACTAGGTAGTGGGTGTTGTTGTACACATGACAGGACACTGTACAACAGTACTACAACATCAGTCTGGTGTGACTAGGTAGTGGGTGTTGTTGTACACATGACAGGACACTGTACAACAGTACTACAGTCTGGTGTGACTAGGTAGTGGGTGTTGTTATACACATGACAGAACACTATACAACAGTACTACAGTCTGGTGTGAGTAGGTAGTGGGTGTTGTTGTACACATGACAGAACACTGTACAACAGTACTACAGTCTGGTGTGACTAGGTAGTGGGTGTTGTTGTACACATGACAGAACACTGTACAACAGTACTACAGTCTGGTGTGACTAGGTAGTGGGTGTTGTTGTACACATGACAGAACACTTCACAACAGTACTACAGTCTGGTGTGACTAGGTAGTGGGTGTGTTGTATACGCAACAGAACACAGTACAACAGTACTACAGTCTGGTGTGACTAGGTAGTGGGTGTTGTTGTACACATGACAGAACACTGTACAACAGTACTACAGTCTGGTGTGACTAGGTAGTGGGTGTTGTTGTACACATGACAGAACACTGTACAACAGTACTATAGTCTGGTGTGACTAGGTAGCGAGTGTTATGTTGCTCTAATGATGTAACACTGTACTCTACATAAACATCACATTTCTCTGTGATGTAAATGTTATTTGACTGTATGATAGGGAACATGTTAACAAATTTCAGTCTGTGGTGGTCACTCTGCTGTAAATTACTATACTAGTAGTACTGATAAGTTGGTGAGATCAATATAAGCTTGGTGTTATAAAGTAAATAACATTTGTATGTTAGACATTGAATACTGATATAGTTTGAGACTAATACATCACATAATGATCGGAATCATTATTATACACAGGAGATGTATATTGTTGTAATAAAAATGATAGACAGTTTAGGGATAAACGGCTGCTGATTGATAAGGAGCTGGTCCCGCAGATCTGAAAACAGTAATTGATCTCAGCACAATCATTTGAATACATCCAGGAGTAATTCTCGTTGACTTAATTACTTCCTGCACATTCCCTCTGTTTATTATATGTTGCTGCTCCTGTAGAAAGTCTACTCTGTTACATAACAGGGTCCTTGTCTACACAACATCTTGGCTCACTTGCCATAATGCTATTTTTCTGTGTCAAAACTGTAATACAATCAGTCTTGTTTTATGTCCAATGCCAAAGTATGTTTTATAGAAAAACAAGAGGCTTCTGGGGACTGTATCACTCACCTGACTTTCGCTGATATAGCTTAAGACTGAACGAAAACTGAAGGAAAAGTATTACAGATGTTTTTATCTATATTCCCCATTCCCAATGGTACAGTAGCTATGGCCACATGTACTGGATATCTCCAGTGGTACAGTAGCCAGGGTCAAATGTACTGGATATCTCTGTTGATACAGTAGCCAGGATCAAATGAACTGGATATGTCCTGTGGTACAGTAGCCAGGGTCAAATGCACTGGATATCTCCAGTGGTACAGTAGCCAGGGTCAAATGCACTGGATATCTCCTGTGGTACAGTAGCTAGGGTCAAACACACTGGATATGTCCTGTGGTACAGTAGCTAGGGTCAAATGCACTGGATATCTCTTGTGGTACAGTAGCTAGGGTCAAATGCACTGGATATCTCTTGTGTTACAGTATATCTCCTGTAGTACAGTAGCTAGGGTCAAATGCACTGGATATCTCTTGTGGTACAGTATCTAGGGTCAAATGCACTGGATATCTCCTGTGGTACAGCAGCTAGGGTCAAACACACTGGATATGTCTCTTGTGGTACAGTCAAAGCACTGGATATCTCTTGTGGTCACATGTACTGGAAATCTCCTGTGGTACAGTAGCTAGGGTCAAATACACTGGATATCTCTTGTGGTACAGTAGCAATGGTCAAATACACTGGATATCTCCTGTGGTACAGTAGGTAGGGTCAAATGCACTGGATATCTCTTGTGGTACAGTAGCTAGGGTCAAATGCACAGGATATCTCCTGTGGTACAGTAGCTATGGCCACATGTACTGGAAATCTCCTGTGGTACAGTAGCTATGGCCACATGCACTGGATATCTCCTATGGTACAGTAGGTAGGATCAAATATACTTGATATCACTTTTGGTACAGTAGCTATAGTCAAATGCACTGGATATGTCTTGTGCTACAGTAGCTAGGGTCAAATGTACTAGATATGTCTTGTGGTACAGTAGCTAGGGTCAAATGTACTGGATATGTCTTGTGGTACATTAGCTAGGGTCAAATGTACTGGATATGTCCTGTGGTACAGTAGCTATTGTCAAATGTACTGGATATCTCTTGTGGTACAGTAGCTATTGTCAAATGTACTGGATATCTTCTGTGGTACAGTATCTAGGGCCACATGTCGTAGATATCCTCTGTGGTACAGTAGGTAGAGCCACATAATATTTTTTACAATTCTTTTAGGTAGTGACATGCCCCTGTACAGACCAAATGACCTAGTACAATATACATTACCTGTACTCTACAAATACCGGCTGTAAACTAATACTGAATACTGTATGTTATAGGTATATGTATTCCTGGTTTGTTTGATTTTGTTTTTGTTTTTTATCAGAAACCTTTATTTGGATTACAATCTACACACTGTTTAGAAGGAAATTAATTAAAACGTGTCATATTTTCTGTTTTCTCAGAGATACTGAGCAGGTGTCCATCACCCTTCATCACCTGTATTCTTGCTTCCCTGACAACGTGTTGATCCTCCCTGACAATGATGAGGTCATTTCCAAGTCATTAAAGGTTGCAGCAGGCAACCTGGAAAAGGAATTGAAATATATTACTTCTGCTATGAAAGATTTTAACAAGGGAAAACATCCATCCATCCAGGAAGTACATGTGGAGAAAGAAGACAGTACAAACAGACATGTTGATGTTGAAACAGTGAGAGCAAACTTTGCCAAGAGAAAACGAGATCTCCTCTACTCCGGCACAGAAATGGCTTCGATGGAAGATATGGAACTATTCACAAAACAATTAGAGACACTGGAATTGAACACAGATCTTTCCATTATAGACCTGGTTTCTCTTTAGTTTTTAGCTCACCTGGCCCACAGAAACAATTTAATGTAAATGGTGGTTTTGGCCCAATGGGATCAACGGGGCAGGACCCAATAGGGAAAATCTATCAATTTCTTTGAAATTATCTTGTTCTTAAGGAATTGCAGATTATTGTCCAAATTTGGTCTGAAGCTTGCTTGGGTGAAGGAAAATCAGGTTTGTATAAATGTTGGGTCTTTTGGCCCCCTGGGGCTAAAAGGGCGGGGTCCAGTAGGGAAAGTATTGATTTCTTTAAAATCTGTTTTGTTCTTCAGAAATTGCAGGATATTGTCCAAAAATTGGTCTGTAGCCCTGGGGCCAGATGGGCAGTTTTGTTCATTTTTATATCATCACCATCAACAATTCATTTGGATCTGTGGTTCTTTGGAACAGTTGTGACCCCCTCTGAATAACTATAGCATTGTTGAGCATCAGGAGATAAACACTATCGTAACTGACGATTTGTCCTGGGGTCTGGTCCCACCCCAGGACAGATTATATCTTTGAAATTGAAATTACCATATCATAACTCAATAGCATTGCTGGGCATCAAGAGATTGACAACTGATCTTGGTCCCCATCCCTAGGGAAATTGAAGCAGTATCTGTGGGGCGAGACTCACCAAGGGAAATATTTTCCTTATAAAGAAATGTAAAGTTTTGCATTATTGACTTAAATATTCAGATGAGCAATACAGGCCGTCTGGGCTTCTTGTTTAAGTCTGGTATTGCAGATATTTCCACATGCTAAATGAATAGAATGATTATATGAGGAAAAAAATGAAAATTGAACCTTTTTTAGTGTTTGTGAGGTGAGCTTCTGCTTCAAGGAAAACCATTCTGAGTGATTATTGTTTTTTAAGTAATTTAAAGTGATTGATTCTATATTGCCCAAAGTTACGGTTAGAAGATTACATTCTGTATGTGACTTAGTATGGTTTTAGTTTCCACAATACACTGTACCTAAACCAGGCCTTTAGGTCCAGCTATTTTTACCCTTATTGATCTCAGTGAATCAAGTCTGTGTTTTTTTAAATACTTCAGAATTGATGGTGCTCCATTTGCACTAGAAAAGGTTTCAGCTTATAAACTAGGCATGGTTACATGTTATAGTCTCAAATCTCCAGACCTTGTGGCTGTGTGACATCACCACTACAGTCTGTAGCTACATCACTTAAGTTTATAGTGATGTTATCTTTAATATCTCATGGAAACAGAAAGTCAGAACGTTCACAACAGGTTCACTCATTCTATCCCATTGGATGGTTGTCTGCTTTAACAGGAAGTGTCACTTTGACAGGTTCAGAATTTACAGCCATTATTCTGTTGAATTACATTTCAGTTTTGCTACAATTATTGAGTAAAACTTGACACTAAATTGTCGGTACTGAATCTGTTGTGTGCTAAAATCAATAAAGATAAAAATTTAGAGGAACACATCATGACTGACTGCAAGATGTTGCAGAGTACGAGTCAAGGATAAAATAGAATCACAGTTCAGAATTAGGTGGTGAGTATCCAGCATCCCTGTTGCGTTCGGAGACTTTGAGTGATGGAACTGGTGACACCACAGAAGTCGACTGTTCTCCATCACCACCACCACCAGGTTCTTTACATCCAAGCTATAACTTAAGGGTTAGGACGAGTTTGCATTGGTTCTGATATATCACGTGCTGGAAGTTTACAATTTTTCGAATCATCAACGAAGTCAGCGAGTCAAAGTGTGAATGGTTATTTTGATAATTTCATGAATCTCTTTGTTTTCTGAATGGTGAAATAATCTGATCAGAAGGAGCATTATTTTAAAGAGCTCGCCAGGCAACGCCGTAACATCTTCATCACAACTTCCAGGAGCACGAGACATGTTTATGTTATCAGAGTAGAAACATGAAAGACCATCTCTCTGAGAGTAGGCTGCCGTACAGTACTGAGAATAACCTGACAACTTGTTAGGGGCTAGTTGGAGTATATCAGTGAAGTTCATCTATTTAAAATTCTTTGGTTTGTTTATTTTGTTGTCTATAAACATTCTCACCGTACTGATTAAAATATGATTTAGGTGTTAACGATGCTCAAGATCTGATGACAGGCGGAGATGTACATGATAACTAAACACCTGTATGTTACACCTTTTGATTGCTGTTTCCATTTTGTCAGCTTTTTACAGTTTAAAGGGTCGTTTTCCATTTAAAATATCACAGAATTTGCATGATATTGGTAATGACTCCTCTCGAGACATGCACATTGAAATATGGACACAATTAACATTCTTGAGATGGTCGACAGTGATATTTAAATTCCCTGTACAAATACTGTCGTATCTGTATCATTATCGGGTAGACTCGGTCATAAAATACAGGCATTATTGTAGGGTTTTGTGTGCCTGTGTTGACACTCGCCACCCCGCTGTTGTCAGTAGATACCCCTAGTGTGAAATGGACAACAGGCCGTTATTCCCAAGGAAACCAGTCTAAATTTCCTGTTTGAATTATTCAATGATGCTGGGATTTGCTCTCCGATTTCACAGTTTGACAGCCAATAAATAGTGCCTTTGTGGAGTAATTACTAGATACCTTGAACTCTACTTCTCCTTGTAGACATCTGTCAAGGGTCGGTATAATCTCGAAAACTGTATCGTAATGGACATTTTAATGTGAAGGCAATTGTTGTGGGCGAGGGGTGGTATAAAGACCAGATTCAGGTCGTTAGATCATACATTTCTCGAAGCATGTCTTTAAAAACAACTTTCACTATAAGTGCCCGAAACTTTATCACGATAGGTTGGATATCTGAATGTCCAGTAAATGACTGTCATTGTTTTCTGTTAGAGACATGTGATCTGGGAGATGTTTCATATTTTCTGGATTGTACTTGGTGAATTTTAAATATTATATAAATCCTGTTTTAGAAGTTCTGATAGGTCCTGTAAAACATCATTCAGTGGTGTACTAATAATGTATGCTTAATCATACGCTCGAAACAGCGATTGTTGTTAACAAAATTTATTACTTTATTGTATCATTTTCGTTAAATTAAATGTAATGTTGAAAGTAGAAAAGATATTTATTATTAGCTAATACCCAACAGCTTCAGCCTCTGGACCTTCTCTTTAAAGCATACTCTCCTCAAAAACATTGCTACGAAACTGTCATTTGATGCATGTCAAGACGAAATGACTTAGTTAATTTGCGCGAGCTAGACAAATCACATTTTCTTGCTTATGTGCGATAAATGATAAATTAACAGTCAGTAAAACAACTTTAGCGTCTATATATTCCGTGTATTATTTCAGTGTTATAACAAAAGTGTGTTGTTTTGACACGGTTGAGTTTAAATCGTAAAATAGGAATCGAATTCTGATGGCATGTTTGATGGAGTAGAGTACGTGATCACGTGATTATGTAATGATCTAGTATTATTGTTTAGGTACATACTTTATGATACGGTTGTACCGGTGGTCAGTTCCCAAAGTCGTAATCAAGATTTTTTTAACACTTCAGACAATTGAAGGCGAATCAGACAAAAGCTTCAACATTATGGAAAATATAGTCCAAACACTTGTAACAAGTAAGGCTATATGCTGGTCCAACTTAAACCATCATCACGCTAAATTACCATAACTAGTCGTTTATTGACGGAGAGATCCTGCATTGTATACTGACAACGGACTAACAAGATCTTACATTACAATGTATACTGACAACGGACTAACAGGATCTTACATTACAATGTGTACTGACAACGGACTAACGAGATCTTACATTACAATGTATACTGACAACGGACTAACAAGATCTTACATTACAATGTATACTGACAACGGACTAACAAAATCTTACATTACAATGTATACTGACAACGGACTAACAAGATCTTACATTATAATGTATACTGACAACGGACTAACAAGATCTTGCATTGCAATGTATACTGACAACGGGCTAACGAGATCTTACATTACAATGTGTACTGACAACGGACTAACAAGATCTTACATTACAATGTGTACTGACAACGGACTAACAAGATCTTACATTACAATATATACTAACAACGGACTAACAAGATCTTACATTACAATGTATACTGACAACGGACTAACAAGATCCTGCATTGTATACTGACAACGGACTAACAAGATCTTACATTACAATGTGTACTGACAACGGACTAACAAGATCTTACATTACAATGTATACTGACAACGGACTAACAAGATCTTACATTACAATGTATACTGACAACGGGCTAACGAGATCTTACATTGCAATGTATACTGACAACGGGCTAACGAGATCTTACATTACAATGTGTACTGACAACGGGCTAACGAGATCTTACATTACAATGTGTACTGACAACGGACTAACAAGATCTTACATTACAATGTGTACTGACAACGGACTAACAAGATCTTACATTACAATGTGTACTGACAACGGACTAACAAGATCTTACATTACAATGTGTACTGACAACGGACTAACAAGATCTTACATTACAATGTATACTGACAACGGACTAACAAGATCTTACATTACAATGTGTACTGACAACGGACTAACAAGATTTTACATTACAATGTGTACTGACAACGGGCTAACGAGATCTTACATTACAATGTATACTGACAACGGACAAACAAGATCTTACATTACAAAGTGTACTGACAACGGACTAACAAGATCTTAAATTACAAAGTGTACTGACAACGGACTAACAAGATTTTACATTACAATGTATACTGACAACGGGCTAACAAGATCTTACATTACAATGTATACTGACAACGGACTAACATGTACCTAGATATACTGTGAACCGGCTTACAAACTCCTTTAAGTTCTACAGCTGAAAACAGTCATCCATCAGACACAACGTGTTTTCATTAGAATTATAATTTACAAATGTGACGGGTCGCCTTGTTGTAGAAGCCATATTGTCCAGACCTGCCGGGTAGTTTGTCTGCAGTCGGGGTTGGCCCATACTTCTTTGTCGGTGGCGCATTGTCCTAATCCAATCAAATCTCGGTAACTGACGATGTAATCTCTTAAACACTGTTTAAAAAGGAGCGCAATTGGCTATAAAAGTTAATTCTATCTGCTGCAGGTTTTAAATGGTATTACATTCTCAATCGCAATGGAGAAACCATGTAAATTTCTCATTAATGAAAATTAAAGTATTTTTTATTTCAAATCTGGGAAAACCCTAGCGGCGGTATGAGAATTGGATTAAAATGAGATTAAACTTTTCATTAAGACCTTAGTGTCTTTATTGATTCCATCAATTGTACTTTTTAAGTCACGTGCACTTCGTTGTTGAGTGTGATTTGACACGTCTGGAAGGGAAGACGAGTCGGCCGCTAGCTGTAATGATTACGGATGAATACAGATGTGGACGGAGCAGTGATTCAGTCATGCATCATGCTGTCTAATGTGTTACAAGAACTCACCGGGCAGGTGTGACTTCTCGGGACCGAGAAGGAGGGTGACTAGCTCATCAGTTGCATCTTACACATTTAAGGCCCCTAGCATCACCGACAAGTCCTAGATAGGCCCCTAACATCACTGACAAGTCCTAGATAGTCCCTAACATCACTGACAAGTCCTAGATAGTTCCTAACATCACTGACAAGTCCTAGATAGTCCCTAACATAACTGACAAGTCCTAGATAGTCCCTAACATCACTGACAAGTCCTAGATAGTCCCTAACATCACTGACAATTCCAAGATATGCCCTTAACATCACTGACTAGTCCTAGATAGGCTCCTAACATTACTGACGTGTCCAAGGTAGGCCCCTAACATCACCGACAAGTCCAAGATAGGCCTCTAACATCACCGGCAAGTCCAAGATAGGCCCCTAACATCACTGACAAGTCCTAGATAGTCCCTAACATCACTGACAAGTCCAAGATATGCCCTTAACATCACTGACTAGTCCAAGATAGGCCCCTAACATTACTGACGTGTCCAAGATAGGCCCCTAACATCACCGACAAGTCCTAGATAGGCCCTAACATCACCGACAAGTCCAAGATGGGCTTTAACATCACCGACAAGTCCAAGATATGTTCCTAACATTACTGACGAGTCCAAGATAGGCCCCTACCATTACTTACGAGTCCTAGATAGGCCCTAACATCACCGACAAGTCCCAAGATATGTCCCTAACATCACCAACAAGTCTTAGATAGGCCACTAGTATCACCGATAAGTCCTAGATAGGCGGCCTCTAACATCACCGACTAGTCCAAGATAGGCCCCTAACATCACCGACAAGTCCTAGATAGGCCCTAACATCACCGACAAGTCCAAGATAGGCTTTAACATCACCGACAAGTCCAAGATAGGCCCCTAACATCACCGACAAGTCCTAGATAGGCCCCTAACATTACCGACAATTCCTAGATATG
This sequence comes from Ylistrum balloti, assembly GCF_031769215.1. Lineage (NCBI taxonomy): Eukaryota > Metazoa > Mollusca > Bivalvia > Pectinida > Pectinidae > Ylistrum > Ylistrum balloti. The sequence goes on from NW_026781887.1 coordinate 663,376, forward strand.
TCCCTTACATCACTGACAATTCCTAGATATGTCCCTTACATCACTGACAATTCCTAGATATGTCCCTTACATCACTGACAATTCCTAGATATGTCCCTTACATCACTGACAAGTCCTAAAGAGGTTCCTTACATCACTGACGAATCCTAGATATCCCCTTGTATCACCAACGAGTCCTAGAAAAGATATGACAACTGATGAGGAGGTCACAATCTACAAGACAGTAACACAGTTCTTTAAATCACTCATTGAATATGTTTGCAATGATTGGGATGTATGGTTTTGGTAATACAAATGTGTGTTGACAAATCTGAAAAAAATAGGAAAAGAGTAAGGAAATTATGTCTTTGAAAAAAATCTAGGTGTAAATTTCTGATTTTTATATGAAGGTCAAATTGGGGAAGCATGTCCTATTGTACATAATGGTGCCATATTTGTGGTGTGCGACTGATGTACATAAGTGGGTGCGTAGACGGGAAGAGGAGTGAGATAGACGGAAAGAGAAAGCTAGGAAGGGGAGAAAAACAGTTAGAAAACTGATTATTAGGAAGGAGAGGAAGAGGTGAGTGAAAGAAGAATAGGAGAGATAAATAGGTGTATGCTAAGGATAGAAAATGGACAATAATGACAAGATGGGGAGAGAGACAGGGTAGAGACGTGACTGTTAGAGAAGGGAAGGTATTTCTGTTAATCGATTCTGGCGGATCCCGAGGCTGGAACATTCTGACAATGACGTATTGCCGAAGACACGCCGTAATTTGAGAATAAAGACTTTTAGCGCCAAATTGGATTGAGGTGATACAAATAAGGTTACTCACTTTGACATTGAGGGCAGAGTAGGTTGCCATTAGCGAGCTTTTAGATGTGGAAGCGGCGGGATGAAGGGGTAATATATCAAAATAAGTTTATGCTTGAAATAATCCTAACTTCTTAGTCCCAGTATTCACCAACGTCCGCGTGCAATCTCCGCTCCAGAATCACTTTCTAGCTTGATGGCTGTCAGTTCAAACACACGTACAGTAATTGATAAAACCGCCATAATGTCGGACAAATTCAATTTTTATATAATTACGTGGCCCGTCTCGTGGTTGATGTTTAATTATAATTTACATCCGACATGAACCAGATCGACGTTCCCGAATAAACCGTTTTGTACGATAATTTCACTACACATCCTTATTGGGAAGAATTAAAAGATATTATCCATCGGATCCATTTTGTCCTACAATTGTGTAATACGAGATTTTTTATGTAAAAAATACAATGTTTCTATTTCACAATTTTGAATTTATAAAGTGTTTTCGTTATGAACACGATATAAAATGATATATGATAATGTTGTGGAATAACTTCATGAAAATACTCATTTGTCCTGCCATTGTCAGAATACACATGCCACCTATAGTTTGTCTGTATTTGGTAATGGCTGAAAACAGCTGCTTTTAGCCCGTGCGGTAATTCGGCAGAATAACCTTCAGAATTTACTTAAATCACATTTACAAATAACTGTTTCATTAAGCGATTGTATGTGTTGTGATGAGTTTATTCATAGACCTGTTGGTGGATTCATTATTTTGGTGTACGTCATCAGGCGAAATTCAGCGTAACGTCATCATCAGGTAAACACAGATTAAACAACAAAACTGTTGAAGTTTCGCTAGTCATATTTTCAATCAATGTTACAAGATAAATCAAATACATGGTTAGTGTCTTGAAAGATAAGTTACATCTGGCTCGCCGCTATTGTCATTTTTCACCTGCGCAATGTACAGCTAATATTTTATAAGACATCTTATAGCTAATGCGTAAGGTTTGGTGAATGTTGGTGTAGTGGCAACGCACCCATCTTAAACTAAGGAGACCAGTGGTCGACCCTGCACAACATAATTACGTCCCTGAGTAAACCCAACTCAACATATTCCATCCGGAACTGTCGGATACTGATTCTTCATATACAGATAATCCCTTATTGAGAATAATCAAGATCATGAGTCTGAATAGAAGCCTGTATACATAAAAATGTCAGAAAGCTTCTAGACAAGGGCTATGGCCCAGAAGTCTTCTAGACAAGGAGTCTGAACAAGTGGTCAGGGCCGAAAGTCTTCTAGACAAGGAGTCTGAACACGTGGTCAGGACCGAAAGTCTTCTAGACAAGGAGTCTGGACCAGAAGTCTTCTAAACAAGGTGTCTGGACCAGAAGTCTTCTAAACAAGGGCTATGGCCCAGAAGTCTTCTAGACAAGGAGTCTGAACAAGTGGTCAGGGCCGAAAGTCTTCTAGACAAGGAGTCTGAACAAGTGGTCAGGTCCGAAAGTCTTCTTTTAGAACTAAACAGGTGTCTGGACAGAAGTAAACAAGGGGTATGGCCCAGAAGTCTTCTAGACAAAGAATCTGGACAAACAGTCAGGACCGAAAGTCTTTTAGACAAGGTGTCTGGACAAGTGGTCAGGACCGAAAGTCTTCTAGACAAAGAGTCTGGACACGTGGTCAGGACCGAAAGTCTTCTAAACAAGGTGTCTGGACACGTGGTCAGGACTGAGAGTCTTCTGGACAAGGAGTCTAAACAAGTGGTCAGGACCGAAAGTCTTCTAGACAAGGAGTCTGGACACGTGATCAGGACTGAAAGTCTTCTAGACAAGGAGTCTGGACAAGTGGTCAGGACCGAAAGTCTTCTAGACAAGGACGATGTACCAGAAGGTTTCTAACCGAGATATTATTCGGACGGATACCCTACCAGACATCAAGAACTGCATTTATATTTCACAACAACCAGTTGGATTAAGAAATAGAGGTATACCAGACACTGGTTTGGGCTTTGAATATAAATTAACACACTGTATTAAGAACATTATAGGTATACACATAACGCACTGTAATGCCGGAAATAGAAAAATCTTGCAACACCAGGAAGAGTCAATACTATTGTGTGATCGTGAACTCTAATAACAGGTAGATGGCATCTGTGTGTGTTTGTGAGGTAGATTGGGGTTACGTCTATGTTGTAAAACAAACACTAGAATTCGTAGTGTTTGGAATGATGACCTGGTTAGTTTCCTGGTAGGAAACAAAGTAAGAAACTGAAGTAGTGAAGTAAATCGCGTACTTGTTTCCCGATATTGATGGGTATATACGATGGACACCGTCAATAAATATTAAGCCTCGTGTTAAAAAACGTACACCAAGAGAGCAGCACATGGATATTTCAATGAACTTTCGCGAGATCTTACCAACAAACTCCACGGAGATACCTAGTATTGTCAACTAGAGAAATGTTATCACTTTGATGATCCCATCCTCTGCTTATTTCTTGACTTTAGATGTACTTTTCACAAGACGCGCCCTGATAAAATCCACAACCATATAGCACCATCACCCCTCTACTTTTGCACCACACTGAATATCAAATTATGATAGAAGAAATGTTTTTATTGGAAGTTATTAAAAATTGGTCGGAAAGTTTCGAGGTTTCAATTAGCTCTAAACAGTACCACAAAGACATTACATTGCATTATAGTAAGGATTTTAGATAATAGATTGGTTGAACAACTACACAAGAACTTTTTAGGAATTTGTGTGAAGTTATAAAGAATCTTTTATCAGTAACTGGCAGCTCTAAAACGTTCACTGTAATTACGGTGTAGAGATTATTTGCGACTGTTCGTAACTTGTGTATTCAATGATTCGTGAATGATAAAAGTTCAAATACCACAACCTCTCGTCAAGGTCATCAAAGATCTGCATGTTCGTTCACTTCGACTAGACAAGGAGACATGCCATTGTACAGGGCTGGTACATATGCAGCAAAATTAATATATTACGACAAGTGTTCAAATTGACTCTGCGAACGGTGGGTTGTTAGTAATTGTGTTTAATTCATCAAGTCCAAAAAAAGAATACCAATGAAAGATCAACTGGACTTCCTGCTCAGGTAGAAAGTAGGATAGCCCCAAATTGATAGATGACCGCGGTAAAAGTGGATTATAGGTGGAACACCGACGACGTAGATTGGTCTGACGTCGTAAACACTAACAGTAACTGTATAACGACTACCACAGGCGAAGGATTCTGCTGACTATCACAAACAGTAAATGGACTACAGTTGTACTTCGCCAGGGCAGATGTCTATTCCCAGACTTAATAATGATTTTCTAGTCGAAGAACAAATAATTTGGCTTACAAAATCCTTTTACGATGTCTATTTTACTACAGCGGCATTGAAATATACAAAGATTGTGGTGTACTCTTGACATATTGTCTCTGTAGAGCAGACGTGAAGACTAGAACCAGTGTCGAAGCCAATGTGTCCTATTTTTACTTCATTGAACGTCTATATTTGACTATTAGCCTGCCGTTATGGTACCAAATGGCTTCGTGAGCAAATTATCGTGAATTTTTAAGATCAATACCGCATGACTTTAAGGTCCTATGTACCAGTACACATTCCCATAATTACAGGGTTACACCTTGCCTAGAGAAATGAGTTTCTAAATTAACATATGCCATCAAGTGCTTACAAAATCACTTTATTGAAGACTATATGGAGATCGAACAACGATTCGAGAGTACACGTTGTGTAATCGCCTGCTGACAGCCTCCGGAGATCTACCATTGATCTTTCTCTTATTGTGTAGACGCGTTGAATGTCTCTGGGTATCGAGCAGTGATCCTCCTGTTCAATACACGCTGAACAGACACATTTGGACTGTCTGTGGACAGTGATCCTCCTGTTCAGCGCACGCTGAGCAGACACATTTGGACTGTTTGTGGACAGTGATCCTCCTGTTCAGCGTACGCTGAGAAGACACATTTTGACAGTCTACGGAGATCAGACATTGATCTTCCTATTCAGTACATGCTGATCAGATACATTCGGACAGTCTGTGGAGATCAGACATTGATCTTCCTGTTTAGTACACGCTGAGCAGACACATTTGGACTGTCTGTGGACAGTGATCCTCCTGTTCAGCGCACGCTGAGAAGACACATTTTGACAGTCTCCGGAGATCAGACATTGATCTTCCTATTCAGTACATGCTGATCAGATACATTCGGACAGTCTGTGGAGATCAGACATTGATCTTCCTGTTCAGTAGATGCTTATCACATACATTTGGACAGTCTGTGGAGATCGGATATTGATTTTCCTGTTCAATATACGTTGTGGAGACGCCCGTCCACAGGATTGGGAAGGTCGGACGGGATGGAGAACCTACATTAACCTTTCAACCAGAACTATTTTATTCATTTGACAAATTCCCAAATAGGTTTACCAAATGAATTCTGTCCGTTTTGCGTTTGTGTTTTACACTGACGCATTTTTTGTGTTTGCAGCGCAACAAGTAACCCAGTGCAGAAAACACAGAGTATTGGGGAACGTTTGCTACTAAAATTATCATTAAGAATGACCAGTATAATTAAAACACGTGGTCTAATCGTATATGTTGAAACAAAACCTGAAGAGTCAGATGAACCACCACTACGGGCAGGATGTCAATGTTTGCCAAACACCAGAAGGATGTCAATGTTTGCCAAACACCAGAAGGATGTCATTGTTTGTCAAACACCAGAAGGATGTCAATGTTTGCCAAACACCAGAAGGATGTCATTGTTTGCCAAACACCAGAAGGATGTCATTGTTTGCCAAACACCAGAAGGATGTCAATGTTTGCCAAACACCAGAAGGATGTCAATGTTTGCCAAACACCAGAAGGATGTCAATGTTTGCCAAACACCAGAAGGATGTCAATGTTTGCCAAACACCAGAAGGATGTCAGTGTTTGCCAAACACCAGAAGGATGTCAATGTTTGCCAAACACCAGAAGGATGTCAATGTTTGCCAAACACCAGAAGGATGTCAATGTTTGCCAAACACCAAAGTATTTTTAAGAAACAAGAGATCCAAGAGAGATCTGAGCGCCCACCATTGTTTGATCGTTATATTCTCTTTGTGAGGTAATTTTTTCCCTTCTTGTCTCTTCTCTTCTCTATTTGTGCTCTTAATGATAAGACATTTGAACATTCCTTTGCAGAAATAGCGATGATAATCTTTATGACTCAAATCCAAAATGGCCGCCTGGAAGCCATTTGGTTTCTTCTGATCAGTCCCAAAATCAAATGAGCAAAAAGAGAAATCAAAGGGAACATACGTATGAAATTTGAGAGATAAGCCATTCAGTACTTCTTAAGAAATAGCAATAACAATCTTTACTAGACAAAATCCAAGATGGCTGCCTGTTGGCCATTTTGCTTGTTCTGATCAGTCCTAAAATCAAACGGGCGCATCTAAGGCCAAAGGGTAACCCAATTGCAATTTGAGAAAGATCTATCAAGTACTTCTCAGGAAATAGCGATAATAAAAATAGTTTACGGACGGGCCACTTGAAATAGCCCATCATCTGATGGTATGGTTATTTATAAGGAAACAATTTAATCATACATAAAAAAAAAATTCGCACTAAATCAGCATATGTACAATAGGTAAAGCTGAGAAATTACTCAGAAGCATTAATCACTCGGTGTGTATATGCACCTCCTGAGGCCAGGAAGTAAGGCATTTAATGAAATTGGGAATGAATATTAAAATTATATAGCAACAACCACATAGTTTCATTGCATGATGATTTTACTGCATGAACAAAATATAATCGTGATTTTATTTTGTCAGACAAAAATTCGATAAATATGGTTGATGTAATGAATAACCACGAAATGAACGACAATTAAATATACCCTTAAATAGACACAGTGAACATACTGATAGACCCAATCACTTTGGCAACAGATTGATAGAACTTTTTTGATTAACGTACTGATAGACCCAATCACTTTGGCAACAGATTGATAGAACTTTCAAAATTAACATACTGATAGACCCAATCACTTTGGCAACAGATTGATAGAACTTTCAAAATTAACATACTGATAGACCCAATCACTTTGGCAACAGATTGATAGAACTTTTTTGATTAACGTACTGATAGACCCAATCACTTTGGCAACAGATTGATAGAACTTTCAAAATTAACGTACTGATAGACCCAATCACTTTGGCAACAGATTGATAGAACTTTCAAAATTAACGTACTGATAGACCCAATCACTTTGGCAACAGATTGATAGAACTTTCAAAATTAACGTACTGATAGACCCAATCACTTTGGCAACAGATTGATAGAACTTTCAAAATTAACGTACTGATAGACCCAATCACTTTGGCAACAGATTGATAGAACTTTCAAAATTAACATACTGATAGACCCAATCACTTTGGCAACAGATTGATAGAACTTTCAAAATTAACGTACTGATAGACCCAATCACTTTGGCAACAGATTGATAGAACTTTGTAACAATCTAAATATGTATGTAGATACGGTAGAAACAAGTGAATTTGGTAAATGTTTTAAGTCTTGTTGATAACACTACAAGTGTTTGAATATATCAATACTTTTGAAATATTGGACTTCGGTCCACTTATTTCTGACATTCATAAGTTATTCTCATTTACAAATGATGCACTCAGTCTCTTACACACACTGGCGTACCTCTTTAAAATGTTGTAAGACAGCAAGACATCTGAATTTGTTAAAGACATACTGTATGGTAACACAAACAAAGCAGAGAAAATAAATAACAGTGTAGACATCTTGAGGGAATCACCTTCAGACGTGATAAGTCGCGGTAATGTTAACATCACAAATTCTGGCTCATTTTTGTGTTGTCAGCAAACATCTGTTTGGTGGCGTAAGACCTAAACAAGGAAGAAAGTACCATATATGGGATTACCAATAAACCTTGGTTTATAAAAAAAATAATGCAGAGAGAACATTAAGGTATAACGCTTAGAAAACGTAAAAGAATCCTGAAAATTTAAGGAATGATAAGTATCTGAAGAATGTAAATAAATTGTATAGAGAGGAGAGAAATATTTCCTTCAGTGTTGTCTAGGGAATACTTAAAAATCAGAAAATCATAACAACACAGAAATTATTGATAATATAGGTGGTGTAAAAACATAAAGTATAGATTTTGAGATGAATGAGCTGTACAACTATTTTAATACAACTTTATCAGAGGAAAATGATGGGTTTGTTAGACCAGGCTTACATCACCATGAAGAAGATGGTGATAAAGTGAATGGTGTACCATTGTATCAGATTCCTGGATTACAGGTGTAATCAAACTTATTTTGGTCCTTGGAGAACTATCTCGTCATCACATCAGTATCATGTCTTGTTAGAGATTCACGTCCATATTAAACAGTCGACAGAATACATTAGTAGATAGAATAAAATTGGTTACAATCGCCAATGTTGGTTTTAGCAGGGATCACTCTACTACACTCTGCTGTCTTACATGTCCTTATTACTCTATATATATCAACGGGCAAAAAATATATTTGTCTTCAAAAGGCGTTAGACTCAGTCAGAAGAAATAATCTTGGGTCAAAAGTTATAAGAAGTATTATCGAACGGAAAATGGTCACGCTAATACAAACCTCTTGTGTTTAGAGTGAGAAGGAGATGATGACCCACATGTTATCTATTATTGGTTCAAAACAAGGCCAAAAAATATCAAGTGTCTTATTTTCATTGTACTTTAATGACTTAGAAACATTTCTTGAAGAAAACAAAGCAAACAGGCTATCCTATGAGGGTGAATTAGCCCCGAACACGTTGGTATAGTTGTTTAGCTGTTTGTTATACTCTATACAAGTGACACTGATATTCTATCAGAATCCCCTTAAGGGTTGGAAAACACATTAGTTATGTTAAATCTTAGTGTAATCAATGAAGATTAACTGGTAAGTCGAGTTCAAAAAAAAAGATTGCGAGATTCTCAAAAATCAAAAACAAAACTTGTGACAAAATTAACAAAACAAAAAACAAAGAAAAATACAAACAAAAAAAACGAAAACAAAATAGAGGAAATAGCAAATGAAAAAAAAAGAAAAAAAACGAAAACAAAATAGAGGAAATAGCAAATAAAAAAAAAAGAAAAAAAAAACGAAAACAGAACGAAAAATGGGGATGTTCATTTGAGAATTGATGGAAATGAACTAGAAATTCAAGACTTGTTCGCACATCTTGGAGATTATTTTCAAAACTTTAATGGACATTTTGTAAGCACTAAGAAACAACTTCGTGTACAGGCTTAAAAACTTAAGTCAATTTAGCGTAAAATAAGAAATATAAAGCTACCAATAGACCTGTGAGGTAAGGAATTTGAAAATATAAGTGTGGTTGAAAGAACAACCCTGCAATTTTGTAGACGTGCGTTAAATGTAATGAAAAGTACGGCATCTTATACGGTTTACGGGGAATCTGGAAGATCTTGTCTGCTTAATGAGATATAAGTGAGAATAATCACTTTTTGACACAGAACTGCCAAGGAGAACTATCTGGAATATTGTATAACCTAATATAAGTTACACAAAGGCAATATTGTAGAATTTAGTGGTTGAACTTTAAAAACTTTAAAGGACTAAATGGTACGATTTTATTAACTTAATTTTAATTTGCCAACCATGTTTCAATTCTTACTTTGTAAAATTACCTCTTGTTTCATGCTATACGCGTGACAGAGCGAAATAAATGGATTTTAATTAATCTTAATCTAAGATTGCATGCGCACTCTCCGAACGATAATGATACGAATTAGTGTTGGATCGCTCCTATTTTATTTCAATTTTTTTGTGTTGTTAATTAAATTGTTAGGCAAACTTTGAAATATCATAATTAACAGAAAGTACACTATTTTTAAAAAATATTAAAATGTTAAATTACTTTTTTTTAACAGTTATGAAATTAATATCTAACCATGTCAGTCCCTTTACACTTGTATAGACTTTGTATAGACAAATCAAAGTTGAACGCTACTTTACTACAAAATTTTATTCAAAAGTAGATCAATAAAAATAACTCATCTGAGAAAAATGTATAAGTCCTGTTCAAAGAAACTATTGATTGTGAGGAGTATGTAAAAAGGTAAGTGTCAAAAACAAAGAAATATTTTGTGCAAATTGAGAACTTCAAATTTTAAACCGGTAAAAATGGATTGTGTCCCCTTTGTATAAATGATATCGGAGACAAACGTCATTATTTCTTTGCAAAAATCCAGAGATGCAAATAAATAACAGAAAATTCATACCAAATTAATTACTTGGTATCCTAGTATGAGTTAATTCCGATGGTTATTAACTCTTTGTAATATAAATAGGATCACTAGACTGAGTTTCCCCTCCGTGTTCTAGAGACAACATAGCTCTCAGATCTGTATGAAACTGTTAACTATTGTGACTTGTTAAGTTGTTTCACACATTAGTGTGACTGGGTGCAAACTAAACTTTGAAATCTTGTGTTGATCATAATTCCCAGGCGCTTTAAATAAAGGCTGGATTTCATCACACTTTTATAAATTCCGATTTAATCGTATTTTATTAAAAAAAAAAAAAAAAAAGGACGGACAGACGGACGGACGGTGTGGTAGTGTAATAGTTTGTGATTTCTGGCGAATACTGAACTCGGATAACTTTATACACTAATTAAAAATATACGTAGATACAATATAATCTGGTACCGAGTAATTCGATTCCTTTATTTTCCAAACCATGCATCGTATTGGACATTGATTTCTTTTTACTTAAATGAAATTTCATAAGGTTACTACGACATGGTGACAGTCACTTGTAGTATCACCTGTTAATAAATAGTTTGTAGAGACTTATGTCTAACGTGTTGGAGGGGAGTGTCTAAAATATAGGGGGGAGTCAATTTCCGGTTTAACTTAATCCGTGACGTGTCTGTATGAAACATTAGTACCCAACAATGTACTCTGAATAGTAACTTGTCCTTTCAAATATTGACAAATCTACCAACAATGGGTAAGTAAACCACAACTAGTACCTCTACCAATTACCAGTGCTAATATTGTGACAGGGAGTTACCGCATTCCTGTCGTACTTGTGTTTAAAGCTCTCATTGACAGGCAGATCCCACGTCTCGGAGAAGTTGATCTATAGGTTTTCATTTCATGCAATCCGCCAATAAATCCAATCGTGAAATGTTAGAAAGCATCAGTCCCTATCACGTCTGTATCAGGAAAACATTAGCCTTAGCTTTTTTTCCCCATTGGGCTTGTTTTGGTTTCAGTCACAACCCTCAGGCATGTGTCATTTCTGAAGTCAAAGATGTTCACAAGATATATATAAGCTGGAGAGTTGACTAATATTGGTCGAATTTCGATAATCGTTAGTGAGCGGGCAGAAAGTTAGTACAAGCTTATTACTGTTGATGGTGTGCTATCGTGTTTGAATACTACATTTTATCCCCGGTTGGACGCCTTTCATACCGCTTGTCTGACTGAGCGAGTGAGTCACGGACTCTGTGCGGTATGTCGTATGTACTGGTACACACACACAAACCACACACAGTATAAGACGGACGTACTCACTGCTTTCATTCCAGTATGTCTTCACAAAGGGACTCGTACAACCACCAGGGATAAAAATTAGTGATTTTACCTACAGCATTGTGGTCGTTTACAGTGATATTTAAGCAGTGACTGAATTCACACCTGTGTTAATCTGTAATGGCGAGCTAGGTTTTCACCTGTATAAATTTGTAATGGCGAGCTAGTTGACATGGCGTGCAGGTAACACAGAGATAGCCGTGTGGGAATCTATACCTTGACAGGCCAAAAGGACGCTGATCCTCCATACGGCAGACGAAATGGCCATCCTCAAGACTTTTCTGTGTTTCTCAAATACCCGAGTGGGAACTCTGATATGTGGATGTTATAGTTTGGTAAGTTACTGGATTGTTGGTGTGACATCACTAACCCTTGTGTGTTGACATTGTCCAGACAGGTACAAGTAGAATTTAGTACTGTTTCTTATCAAAGCCTTCGGTCTGAACTGCAACGATTAATTTGCTCTGAACAGGATATTATACAATATAGGTAATTACCATGAATGTGGGTCATTACTGATCGAGATTATGGTCTCGTGTATGTTACCCCTCCCCCCACCTCCCCACACACAACCCCATTGTTTCAAAAGATTTCATATAAATATGATTATATACACATGTACAGTATTATTTGCTGTATGGTCCACTATTGGTACTAGATCTAGACAAACAAATGTTAGTTGGATGAGAATTACGTACATAGATTATTAGGTATAAGTTATATAGATATTTAAACCTGTTGAACCTGTCTTCTGTTTATTTCCTTGTCTGTAGATGACATATTAAGGCTTAGTACACAGACTATTTAATCTTTGTGACATATTTCATGTCGTTTAGAACCAATATAACAAGCATTATTTCCCTGGTATGTATTTCGGTTACAACAATGAAAACAAATATTGTTATATACGCACACCAAATTTTTGGAAATTTGGAAATGGTATTCACTACATGTGTAGAATGTCGACGTGAAATTCGTCAACATCTATATATACTTTATGTATGTGTACTTTTTACATCGGCAATAAGGATTTTTTTGTGTTCGTGAAATTGCCGTTTTTCCTTTGTAATTTCTCGAAGTATTATTTTCCCCTCTAGGTTATTAGTATGTGCCCACTGTTGATATCCATTGTGTCCCATTATAAAGATATCACACAGAGATATGATCGCACATATTGCATTTTTATACACCGACTTGCCAATAAACTGCAGTCAGCAGCTGAGGCCAAGGTTTTAACTTAGTCGTAAACGTGTCCCGTCTGTCATAACGTTTGGCGGCACTGCCGAATTTATGTCTTGGTCTTTGAAAATGTTTGACCAGAGAACGAATAACTGCGCTTTTATCAAAACTTCAGGGAGTTGATCACTGGACACTCGATCGATACACGACCACTCAAGGGCCAATACATCAGGGAACTCTGTTGGTCATTACCGAGTCTTAATTAGATGAAACCGGAAGTTCCTGATGCTCTATTCCACATCTGGTCCTACTTTGCTTTGCGATATATGTCAATGTTCATTACAGTATCGTACGGGTCCCACAAAGGAGAGGATGGGCTGTCGATCACAGCCTGTCAGTCGATCAGTTTAGCACTGCCCAGATCTGATAGCAATTTAATCGCCCAATGATTTACAGGCATTTCATAGCTATTTGGGGGACCCTCAAATGCATCACAATTGTGGTTAGCACATCTCCTTCGGGGCCAGAAAGGCCCGGCCTAATTATCAGGATCCGAAGTGGACAAAGATGAATTCATTGAAGCCACCTTGAATAATTTCCGGTAACTCTGAAAACCGATACTACTACCATGTGTTTTAACCGTTTGAATTTTGGTAAAGTTTAGATGGTGGGGAACTGTTCTTCATTGTTTAAAGACGCAACTAATTTCTCAAAAAAAAAAAAAAAAAACGCGGTGCAATTTACACGGTTACAATATTATAGGGAGTTTGTATCGTAATAACTTAAATCAGCGCCATGGAGCTGTATCACCCGCTACCTACTCACACGTAGTGTAATGGTTGTTCGACAGAAGCTGAAAATCAGCTGTTTCTGTTTGTAGGAGAATGCTTACATTGACCGTATCTTGAAACGATGGTCTAGTAAACTAATGAAAAACACAACCAGTTCTTCAAGGCCAGCTAGTGGTGTATCGCCAACGGCTTCTGAATCCTAACTTGTCAAACGTGAACTTTATTGAACAATAATGCATCTAAGATTGGGTTTGAACAGACACCGCTCGTGGCATTGTTTCAGGTTTCCTATGCTAGTACACTCTCAGGTAAATGCTTTGAAATTCATTTAATTATCTAGCGAGTTACTCATTCTACACGGCTGTTGTAAGACTCCATTCTAGAAATTTGGTCCATGCCTTAAATGTTCTACCAATTTTCTCCCTGTTACTCTTTCCTCAAAAAGAATGCTGTTGTACCAGAAACTAGTTGTTAACCTTAATTTTATATAAAAAAAAATAATAAAGCTGTGACCTGGTAGTCCCCACACACCTCTCCAACATCTCGCATATTAGACGTGTATTAACTTAACAATCACAACTTGTTAATCATTTGCCGAATCGACAACATTCCAGGGGCGTGTTTGAGGGGTCGACTTCGCTGACATCTCATTGTGGAAGACATTTGGTGTCCACCAGGCTGGCCTCTGGTCAATACGTGCCAGCTTCACAACGGGAAGCTGTACGGATGGTTATTCAAATCAAAGAGGTGTCAGTTAGAGGGTGTCGAGAGGAATTCGATATTGTCCAAATTAAGTCAGGATGGGCCAGTAATAACCACCAAACACACTATAACCGCTATCTGAGTGACTAGAGACTTTCTACATTATATACTTTGATGATAATACTTGTTTAAAGAAAATCTGATGTATTTAGTTTTTAGATTTCTGTCAAATAACCTGAAGTCGGCATTGTCCGCTAAGTTTGAAGAAGTATTTTTTAATTTCATAGAAAAACTTTGAAATGTTTTAGACGACACTTGTTTAAATGACGTTACAACGTAATCACGTGAGGCGCGTGCTCCTACCCGCAATAACACAAGGGGTTAATCATTACACGTGAGATACAGATATCACAATATTATGTTATCACTTGATCAGTAGCTTGACACCTTATCTTGTCTGCCCCTGGGAATCTGTAGAATTACAGAGATTAGAAGTTATTACACAACCCTAGGCCCCGTTATCAGTTGTATATGACACCTGTGCTGGGTACCTGTCACTTTTGATACGTAACGTTTTCGTGTGATTATGGTAAGTTTGGTCTGTCAATCATAATCTGTATCTGCAGGCTAAGTGACCAGTGGCCACGAAGACGTCTCCGAGATTTATAATTAATACGTTCTAGTCCACTCAGTCATATCTATCCTAGTGACAAATTTCTAATTGATCTAAATTATTATAGCACGTCTCTGTCCATTCCGAAGTGACGTCCACAATCTTGCACGTTTTTGTATGATTAGTCAGACAAGGTTGTGTTTTATCGTTTATTTAGCTAGAAACAAGCTAGAAATTCACCCCCATCTTTTAGAAAGTAGACGGAATTTTATAAATAGAACTTTATAATGTCCACGATTAGATAGCGTGCTTATATCACACAACTAATGGATAATTGAAAGATAATGATGGGAATTAAAACATGTTGGGAAAAATCTAGTTTCAGTAGGATGCTTGCAAGGGTTGTTATCCGTATGAGACCGTCGATATAATGAGGAAGTAAACTGATAACTGTTATATAACTCGTGTCTAGAATTTCACCAGCTCACCAGCAACAACTCCCTCCCCCCCCCCCCTTCCAACAACAACACTTATCAATTTTTACACGTGCAGGATACAATTAACTAATTATACCGTCAGAATGAAGCCTGTGTCAGCTCATGTTACATAAAAACTATAACAAAGCAGTATCCAGTGTCACGAATCGTTCAGCAGTGACATGTGACCTTTGTCCCTGCCCCACGGGCACCGATCATTGAGGGGCCTTGATCGGGTTTCTTTACAAATCCGTTTAAGTGGCGAGTTTGTGATGTTTATCGGCAGAGCCATATCCCCAAGATCTAATCGTGATATTTAAAGATTTCACATCTAGAGCAGTTTGATACATTTTATAAGAATGATTCATACATGCTTGTCAGAAACTAACCTGTTTAGTCAACACTGTGACCATTGTGATTCAGAAATGGATTTTTCTCGATCCCAAGTTTGCATGACGTTCTGGTGCAGGGAAGTTATTGGGGGATATATTTCTGCGTTAATGGGAAACTGGCGGCGATCAGAGACCGAGTTCACGAACATATAGAATCGTTAGAAATGTAATACAGCATATCTCCTGTAACTCCTCCAACGAGACAGACAAATGTACAGTATCAAATTCTGTTACAAATTCAATTCAAAGACCCTTATCCAATATTACTACAAAGTCACATTCTACTAGAAACATCTAAATTGTTTAATGCAAATATTCTTTTCTTTGTACTAAGTAAGAATCTCCAAATTCGCACGAATTCCCAACCCGTAGTTCATGCCGATACATCTCACAAGTAAAGATCGCGGGGTCGAGAATTTATGCAAAGTTCCTGTGTTTCGAAAGTATTTGTCCGTGACCACGCGCAAACAGAATATTTGTGTTGTGGTTATGTCGCCTGGAACATCATCCTAGCTAATTGGGGCTAAGTTTGACACCTTACACATTGGATAAAGATGTCAACTTAGGGACAATACTCCTTAGCAGTATCAACACTAACCTTGTTAATCTACACAAATATTCTGTATGTGACCATTTGTGTCGGTCCCAACTAGCTTTTGGTTGTCGTTATTGACATAAGCCAACGTTTGTTTGTCTACGAGGACGAATGTGCTTGTTAAATGGCGAGAGAAAGTGGAACTTTATCACGGGAGTTAGTTACATGTATGTGTTGACATCGCACAACGCTGGGCTATCTCGGGACATAGGATTATCTTCCACCACTGGTCATCTCTTGGCACAGGATGAATGTGTGTCTTGACCACTAGCCATCTTTGTACAACGATATGTTAAAATTTACGCTGAATGTTAGCCTATTCAACACATTACATTAAAACTCATAAGACAGTGATGGGGTTCCATAACTTTCTGTATGGCACTGATGAATAGGCACGATGTATCATAGACAGAGTACTGGACCCCACAAATATGTGATTAATACATACACAATTCTGGTACGTAAAAGACTTTAATCTCGACAGAGATAAGGAGGAAAGGGTATCATTGTTGGGTGAAAAAGTCACTACGGCGGTCGTAAATCCGGGGTCGTTAGCCCTTAAACACCTGACAGCTAACCAAAGTTACTGGGTCGTGTCTGGTCACGTGACAGGACGAACACCTGTAATTAAACAAAACATACTCCGTCCGATTGCATCGTCTTTGATGTGTAAGCGCGTGACTGGACATTGAGTCATTCTTTTTTGGTGTTCGGTTTCACGATTCAGCCGAAGGAAACCGTCCTTATATAATTATTTATCCCGTCTATAAATCAGCTCTGATTATCTTAAGTGATGGTTTCATTGAAGTTTGAAATGTATTAAATCATGCAACGATTATAAGGCTATTTACAATCTCGTTTGTTCCATTTATATTTTATATTTCTTTCTTTCATGTAAATACAGGTATGGTTTTGTTAGGTAACCTATCAAACTACATCAATAGGTTAATGACGGAATCCAACAAGTGACTTAACAACCTACAGGTCATTTCGACTCGAGGTTAAGCCGACTTTGTTGATGTTTCTAAATGTATGTGTTATGTAAGGGGAAACTTTTAAATCCACAGCGTTATTGTTGGAGTGTATCAGTTTAGTGTTTTCACAGAGGATAGCCTTGTTATTTTCTTTAAGTTGAAGTATCGTACATTAACTGATTGTGTACCAAAACAACATGTCGCGTCCATAGTCAGTGACCGAATGAGTTGTTTTGCTGGTGTTTTAGCGTAAATAGAAAATAAAACAGCCCACTGGTGGTCTCCATGTACCTGCTGTACTTGTAAGAGAAGTGTCAATTCTGACCATATCTGACTGGTTTCCTTTGATCAACACGGAGATGGTTGTATTGTGAAAGTTCAGATTGAAGGTGTAGATTTTGGTTGGCCTAAGCGACCTCGAGACACATCGTTTCTCTAATTCACCTTGTCCATTTTACGACCCTTGTAAAGTCTACGTTCTGTCGACGTCTAAGGTTTCTATCTTAAGCCTAGAAAATCCACCGAAGTATATACAATAAAAGAGCATTTAATATCTTCTCGCATTATCTTAAACGTTTATTTAAAGTAGTTGGAACAGATTTGTTGGTAGTAACTTTTCTATAGACATCCGGTCAATGGAGTATAACACACTCCGATAGGAATTTGTTAATTTGCTCTTTGCTTTTGATGTTGGAAATAAATGAGTTTAATGAGACCAACACTAAGCTGTCCAGTAAACCACAAAACGCTCAGGACGAGATTCAGCAGATAAGTGTAACGGTACGGAAAATGGTCATCAAATTTGGTATACGCCGAGTAAATTAGTCTCATCATTTTTTTGACTCTTGGCAGGAACTTGAAAGTGTATATTGTCAGAATTATGGACTAAAACAATACTCCATTGTCCGTTGTGTTGAACTATTATACTGTAACAGAGGAAGTGCTCACCTGTACAAAGTATGTGGAATGTCTCTCTACATATATTTTACATATTCTCCCCGCTACCCGGAGGCGGTTCATTATAACAGGGATAACCAGGTAAATCATAGGACGAAGTCGTTATATTGTAATAAATGATGGCGACTTTAAGTCTAACCAGAATTAGAATTTTTGTTGACACCTGTAACGCTGTCATATCTAGTGTCCATACACCTAAGTAGCGACATCTCAATAAAGGAACTTCCAGTTTGTAAACGCCAACCTCCTTGCCGGTGAACTCTAACCTTCCCGCCTGTGAACCCTAACCTCTCAGTCCCTAGTAACTATGAACCCAAGTCTCTGACTATACTCCTTTCTGACTGAACTCTAACCTGCCAGTCTCTAAAGTTGATCCCGGGAGTTTATTGACCAGTTTCGCATTTTCTCTGTTAATCTCAACATTTTCGTTAAAGACAATACTTCGGTATGGTTCTGTCCAGACAGGGAAAACCTTGTCTTTTATTATAAAAAAGGAGAAGAAAGAAAATTGATGACACTTGTCTATATGTTGTTGTCCTTCGGAAGCCATCTGTGACGACCAAGCCATATAAAGATATTCCACCATCGATACTGTCGAGAGGTTTCAATGGCTTATTGACCTCTTGATTCGTCATCTTTGTCAGGAACCTAGATATAATTTTCTCAGAGTCGTTTTATTAATGTCAGGTCGCGACCCTAGATGCTTTTAATCCCAAAAGAAACGACCCCCTTTCTGCGTGACATTTAGAGAGGCTTAGACGAGAAATGTAGAGAAGACTCTGTTTTGTGTTGAAACACGTTCTGCATTCACTCAGCACATCCTGTTGAAGGTGACAGGTAGATGGTCTGCTATTGATGGCGGATTAAAGTTTAACTTCCAAGATTTATGATGGCTTAGTCACTTGGGCAATAGCCATACAATTCGAAAAAATACGCGAAGTATCTTAATTTCTAGATGGAATATTTCATTCGGGGAAATTCACACGGGGACGGCATTTGTAGGACACTGGACTAATTTGTCATGGTAAATTCAGTGTAGGAGATCAATGAGAGATCAGATGATTACAACAGAATATAGTCTGGTCACGAACGTGCTGACGACAAAATTTTGTCTACACATGAGCCTGCAATGTCGTAAATAATATATCGGACTTGTTTTGAGATAGTTAAAATTCCTACCTAAAACCTCACCTTTAAGATTCAATATAATTGTGACAATTATCCGAGACTGTGGTAATAGGGTAATATCATTATAGAATAGTTAGGACATAATGATTTGTACTTAATGACTCGAAGTCATGACGAGCCTAACCCTGAACTACGGGTCTCTATTGTAAGTACAGCTTAATGTGGCAATTCTCTACCCAATTACAGTGTCACTTTACGGTTAACGTAAGTCTAGCACACTAAGTATAATCGAATTCATTTAGACGGAGACACTCCAGACTTATCATACCGTTTTCTAATGTTCCCGATTTAGACGGAGGACACTTCAAACTTATCGTACCGTTTTCTAATGTTCCCGATTTAGACGGAGGGCATTTAGACTTATCATACCGTTTTCTAATGTTCCCGATTTAGACGGAGGACATTTCAAACTTATCGTACCGTTTTCTAATGTTCCCGATTTAGACGGAGGGCATTCCAGACTTATCATACCGTTCTCTAATGTTCCCGATTTAGACGGAGAACCCTTCTGACTAACTGTACCGTTTTCTAATGTTCCCGATTTAGACGGAGAACCATTCTGACTAACTGTACCGTTTTCTAATGTTCCCGATTTGGACGGAATACACTTCAAACTTATCGTACCGTTTCCTCATATTCCCGATTAAGACGTCGACGACAGATCATTTGTAAATTACTGTATACAAATTTAAATGTTCATGTCTGGAGATTACGAACAAAAATATGTCTCAGTTGTATATTTTGCAGTGAATGTATAAGTATATCATTAGCATAGTACCGACTATTAATTAGGCATGGCTGAGTCGGCGGGTCTTCAGCTGGTTTCTCGATCTAGTTCAAATCTCGCAAAAACAATACCATAAATAACAAAGATGAGAGCCCGGATGTTGTCCGTTACATAAGACAGTGTTCTATACAGTGCATAGAGATATATGAGAATAGAAAGTATTTCTCTCCACATCATCACCTCAATGGATCACAAAGCTTGATGCTGTTGATCCGGCCTCTGTCCTTATCTACATAATCAGACCAGTTTCACGTTATTTATGTCTTTATACGTCTGCTAGAGAATTTAACGTCATGTACATGTACGGGTTTCTGATATCATTGTTAACTACTAAACACCATCTATCTGAACCGTTGGTTTATTATTGACCGGAAGTGGAATGTCTTCGACATTGGTGAATCCTCCATGAGATATAGGACGAGTTTTGACCCTTTTACCTGCTGATAAAATGATCTGTTTTGTAAATGTGTGTTTGTGTTTTACAGGTGATATCCTTGATCTGTCTGGTGTTCTATCTGTTCCGGTACGTGGGGTACCAATTAATACAAGACTCTCCTGGTAAGTACTGAGTCTCTAAACCACATCCTCTGTGTGATTCAAAAGATGTTGGTCGATTGTAACGTACAGCCAAAAGGACCAACACGTAATTCATCAACAGCCATGATCGTCTTATTTCATATTAGTATTTTAATGCATCATTATATATATATGTGTATAGTGTAATATATAAATTAACATTCTTATGTATGATTCAGAAATGGTACTAGAAAATATACATTAATTATTAATGATACGAGTAACACTCAAAATCTACACTACAGGGTTGTTTAAATGGTTCGTTTGATCAGCACTAAGATCATAGATAATGTTCTTGTTGTTCTCTCTTTATTGAATTACTATTAACCGGTATCAAAATGGTATATTTGTTTTAATTTTGTTGTTAAATTTGTAAAATATCCTCAAACGATTGAGTAAATCGAATCCGTCACAAACCGGTCTTTACAAGGGACTTTGCCGATCATTTCTGTACTTTGGCCACACCAGAACATATCTCCCTTTCCATCTTTATGATCGTACACCTATTAAATACTGTCAAGGTGTTAAGACTCACTGGTCCTTGAACTTTCCGCATAGATTTTAAACTCTCGACTGTCCGTCGATGTGAAGTCACGCCCACATTCATGTCCGGTCATTAATTTCACGTTAAATTGGTGAGGGACGTTAACCAGCCGAGGGAAGCTCCCTTCACTGATCATTCATAAGTGAAAACATAGACGGAAATTCTCATATGGTGTCACTTCTCTTTCAACACAAGTTTATAGAAGTACCCTTTATGATTTGACGATCAGCATTTTGCTCTACACGTGAATATTATAGCCATACAGGTCAAGTACGGGCAGTCAAATCACTAACCACGATGGTGACTGAAAATCTATATATCGCGTTAGACAAGTGCTTGAAATTTTAAATTCTTATAGCTCAAAGCCGTTTTTTTGGATTCATATTTATTTGTATTCCTAGCTTCCTGTTTATGTATGGTTTCAAGTTTGTAAATGGTAGTGAATTGATGTCACCAGATGATGACCACCGTAGGTTTTAGGAGAATTTGTGAATTAGACCATCAAGTTTTGTAAAGTCACATTGTGTATGTAAAGGGTACTGTTATGTTTGATATTAAATATCACGAAAACATAATTTCTGCTAGTGTTAGCAAACCTACATCAGTGTTTGGTGCGAGTTCGGTAAAAAGTAGAAAGTTCCTCTTGTGACAGCTGTACGGCGTCGGGTCGGCCCTTCTAATGGTGATCAAACATCTCCATGGTTCAGCGTGAGGTTACAGGTAAAAATGTCGGCGGTTTGCTTTCAAGTCTTACTTGTGTGTAACATTATACACTGGTGATTTAACTATTCACTGCTTTCGATAATAATTACCGTACAATTTAAAAGCGAGCGTGTGACAATGTGTTACGGCCTTTTGAACAAGGTTTGGAAATCCTCTGTTCTGCTGAAATACTCGAGACAGTCACTATATCGAAGCTGAAAACCTGCAGTTTTTTAATAGCCGGATATTGTGTTTTTTTACGCGACACAAATTCTTTTTCCGAAATTATTTGTTATATTGATGAGTAACGAAACGTAAAAAGCATAACAACTCGTGGGAAGACTGCTGGTACAGTTGTTAAAAGGTGTTGTAGAGATTCTAGTTACTTTATTGGGATTTTCTAATACATGAAATAGGGAAATACGGTTATGATTATGTGAAGTAGTGGACGAAATAATTGTTTATTTATTTGCCCGTAAACCTGGCTAAGACCCATGGGAAAATGATACAATGTTTGAACACTAATGGTTTATATCACGCAGACCAATAGTATTAATCATGCAATCCCGATGTAACACACAGTATCAAGTGTTCTATAAACCAACACTAAATTCCTCAGCATGGGTCACACCGAAAAAATGTCAACACAATTAAATAGCCACCGGTTTCTTTGATTGTACAAAGGATGCCGACCTGGCTTTCGTAAGTCGATTGCGCGCTGGTCAATTTTGGTCACAGGGGTTTTAATGGAAGTTTTAATCTGGCGTGTGAACAGAACGATTAACTTGTGTAAATACACTGTCCACTCAAACGATTGTGTGACAGTAGCGTGTGTTAGTTACTTGGGTCACACTCCTTCACCAAAATTACTAGACACAAATGAATTTTGTTACACTTCTGTTAAAGTTTATTTTCCTTTGGTCGACTGGAATGATTTACTACTAATATATATATGTTACTAATAATAATTGAAGCATTTACCAACAGACTGACTGATGTGGTTGACCTCACCACAGATTGATATAATTTACTTAACGTCAGTTATTTTCACTAATATCAATTACTGAATTACAGATTGACTGATATTAGTTATATAGCTACAAATTGAATTATATCATTTATTTCAAACAGATTGACTTTTAACTACATATTAACTGATATGAGTTATTTAATTACAGATTGAATTTTAACTACGGATTGACTTTTTACTACAGGTTGACTGACATGGTTTAGTTAACTTAGTTAACTACAGGTTGAATTTTAACTACGGGTTGACTTTTTACTACAGGTTGACTGATATGATTTAGTTAACTTAGTTAACTACGGGTTGAATTTTAACTACGGATTGACTTTTTACTACAGGTTGACTGACATGGTTTAGTTAACTACGGGTTGACTTTTTACTACAGGTTGACTGATATGATTTAGTTAACTTAGTTAACTACGGGTTGAATTTTAACTATAGACTGATATAATTTAGTAAACTAGAAATAAATAGAAAAAATAAGGTTTTTCCCGTGAAAAATCATACAGATCTGAATATATTTCACTCACCTCGCACTCGTGCTGAATATCTAAATTTTGACAAACTCTTCATATATATATAGTTAACGGTGTTAAATAACTCCATTAAACTTGACGTATTCACGTTTCCCCCACCCAACGCATACAACAAACAACATTTATTTATTTATTTATTTATTTATTTATTTATTGTGGACAGAGAATTGACTAAACTGGTGTTTATTTATTACAGAATACAAAGGTATCGTGTACGCTGGGTTTGTACTATATGGTCTTATGATAACAGCGTCCCTCGTCCTTATCCCGGGAGTGCAGCTGGTAAGTATCCCTAACACTTCAGTATTTAACACAAATTAGTCTATTGTCAGGTCGGATTTTTTTTATAAAACAAAATAATTGCACAATTTACAGTTTTAAATTCAGAAGAAAACACGTCAGATCAATTGTTTTTAAGTGATCGTTGTATGAAGTCTGCCATTTTGTGTTTTTCCTAGGACAAGAGATACCTGCTGTTACCTTGGGTTTACGTGCTAGTATTAAATGTTTTGTACGAAACTGGTGCAATAGCTTTACTTACCACCGTTCACATGGAGCGGGAAAAAGTAAGTATGCAAGAGTTATCTTATCCTTAATTTAAGTACGAGTTGTCTCTCTTACATAAGTCAAACCTTCGATGTACATTGCATTAACATGTGTGCTAAGAATATTAATGTAGACCTTATGTTTAATACTGAATACATATCTGAACTAAATCCTACTGTTATTTCTATTTTTGCAGACTTTACAAGCCTGGGAGATTGTATGGGTGTTTTTCTACTGTTTTAAATTAATAGCAAATGTAAGTAGACCGAGATACAATAAAGAGAATTTTCGGCCCCTTATATTAGAGAAGTGAGCTGTCATCGATTTTCTGAATATGTCTTGACTATCCAAGTCATTGTTCGGATTTAATTTAGTATATGTTTGTAAGGACTGTTCTCTGTCCAGAGATACTATTATGATGACTAGCCATCAATCAAAACGTCGCTATGAGAACAATAACCTATTTTTATTTCTCTACTTACAGTGCTACTGTTTTGCATGTGTTGTATCTCAGTACCAGGAGTTGGCAGAGGGAAGAGGCACATACGAGTATTTATATAAACCTGTAAGTATACCGCAGTTACACAGTCGTGTATTTGTGAGGTTTCACAGGGTTACACAGACGACAGGGTTATACAGGTGACAGGGTTACACAGGAGAGAGGGGTACACAGGTGACAGGGTTACACAGGTGAGAGGGTTATACAGGTGACAGGGTTACACAGGAGAGAGGGGTACACAGGTGACAGGGTTACACAGGTGAGAGGGTTATACAGGTGACAGGGTTACACAGACAAGAGGGTTATACAGGTGGCAGGGTTACACAGGTGACAGGGTTACACAGGTGACAGGGTTATACAGGTGACAGGGTTACACAGACGACAGGGTTACACAGGTGACAGGATTACACAGACGAGAGGGTTATACAGGTGGTAAGGTTATATAGGTGACAGGGTTATACAGATGACAAGGTTATACAGGTGACAGGGTTACACAGACGACAGGGTTACACAGGTGACAGGATTACACAGACGAGAGGGTTATACAGGTGACAGGGTTAAACAGACAAGAGGGTTATATAGGTGGCAGGGTTATACAGGTGAGAGGGTTATACAGGTGGCAGGGTTACACAGACGAGACGGTTATACAGGTGACAGGGTTACACAGAAGAGAGGGTTATACAGATGACAGGGTTACACAGACGAGAGGGTTATACAGGTGGCAGAGTTATACAGATGAGAGGGTTATACAGGTGGCAGGGTTACACAGGTGACAGGGTTATACAGATGACAGGGTTAAACAGGTGACAGGGTTATACAGTGCAGAGGGTTATACATGTGAGAGGATTACACAGGTGAGAGGGTTATACAAGTGACAGGGTTTTACAGGTGACAGGGTTATACAGGTGACTGGGTTACACAAGTGGCATGGTTACGGGAGTGACGATGTAACAAGTATAATACACAGTTGTAATAAAGATTGTACTAAGGTCAGTGTCACAAACACCATTTACATACCCCATATCAGCCAAAAATCATATTCAATGTAGATTTCCAAAAGAAACACAATGTTGGATTAGAAACCGCTGAACATAAAGTCAGTCATTTTCTGCTGATTAATCGTCATTTAAGTTTATGAGATATCAGATTAACGGATTTTTTTAAAACTTGCATTTATTTATTAATTTATTTCAATTTTTGCTCCTCGATCAGCTTAATATATAGTAAGCTAAAATGAAATGAGTAGTTTACCTGTAATCCAATCCCTCTGTATTAAAATGTATTACTTATGATATGATAGATACATCACAGGTTTTTAATAGTGTCTTCAGTAATAACAAATATCTTTCACAAGTGTGGCTAATATTTTTATATTTTGCACTCGTGAAAGATACAAAAAATATTATACACACGAGTGATATATATTGGTTATTACTGGGCACACCATTAGATGTTCATTTTCACAAACAAAACAGCCAAATTACTTGTATATTTAGAACAGATATAAATTGAGAAAGCTGACTAAGCTTTTCGCGGACATTACTCACTCATTATATCTTCGCAGTACGCGACAAAATATAGTTCGTTTTGTTTTAATAATTAAAATTGATTTAGCACAAAAAGAAATTTCAATATCAATTAATTTTTACATACACAAAGAAAATGCTACTTATTGATGTCACTAACAGACAAAATTTGTAAAATGTTCAGAGAATTTCACCTGTGACAAGTTACTACGCGGCTGAAAATATGGCGGCAACCTACAGCTGTCGCTGCTGATGACACGAATCCTCTTTAAATGCCTAACGTGTTAGCTCCACATTCAAGACATTTGGTTGGGGTTGGGTTTAATGTCTGATAAAGTAATTTGTGCTGCATTGTTTGCTGACTTTTATGTTAATGAAAGCTTACCATGGAATTGAATGTCGTGTTATTGGTAAACAGCGCTTTCTGGTTTTGTTTTTGTACCGGGCTTTATGATTTGTCAATTTCATAAGATGATTTGTGTTCTCTGTTTTCATTGGTGTAAATCTGTAAAAGTGTTATTTTTTCACTAGAAGTAGCACAAAATGGTTATTTTCCAGTGAAAAATAACAGTAATATCAATGAGATATTTCTCTATATTTCGTTGGCCAAAATGTAATAAATCGATTTTTCTCGCACTACACATTGGTATTGCTTTTCTTACAGAGATCGAGACGTCACCATCGGCGCTGTCGAGCGCGGGAATATAATATAGACACATATGAACTACCTTTCGGTGTCCATCTACCACCATATGAGGAGGACGATTCACAGAAAAATTTTAGTCCGCCAGCTTATGAACAGATATTCCCAGTCCCACCAAAAGTGGAAAACAGAGCGACAGAAAATTATATACATACTGGCGTGTCGCCATATTCACGGACAAATGACGTCACAAATGGAGTCCCTAGTGATTCGAGTGATCCCAGCAGGCGATCTAGACCAAACTGTTATCAGGTTACTGTGGATGTTGTGTGGATCTGAAAAAAAAACTGATAGCTGTTACAGGTTAACTGTGTAGATCTGGTATATGTTACCAGGTTAATTGTAGATCTGGTAATTGTTACCAGGTTACTGTGTGGATCTGATAATTGTTACCAGGTTACTGTATGGAAATGATACAATGTAATTGTTACTAGACTACTCTGTGGAAAGGATAACTTGGTTACTGCGTGCATCTGATATCTGTTGCTAGGATACTGTATGTATCTGATATCTGTTGCTAGGTTACTGTATGTATCTCATACAATGTATCTGTTACCAGATTACTGTGTGGATCTGGTAAATGCTGCCATGTTTCTGCGTGTCTCTGACAACTTTTAACCTGTTACTTGGGATGGTGTATGTATCTCTGTGCAATGATGTGTGATATTTATTTCTAAGACACTAAAAACAAGAGGAAAATGCAGTCGACAGTTTATATTCCAGTATGTTGTGAGTTCCTATGTGTTTCTGTTGGCAGATTGTGTATTAACCATTCATGGGGACCATAGTTCTATTGTGTGTTCCACATTTCCTACCTGGACTCTTCAGCGTTCCGTACCACCTTGTTGCTATCATCAATCAGTATCACAATATTACATCAGGATGTCTCGCCGTTATCAATTCAAGTGACCCAATCCTAATTTTTTAAAACATCAAACATCATGCACTCATCAAATCGCCTTTATTACGGAATCAAAATTGAAGTGTGATCACTTTTATAAAAAGTTATAACAATGTAAGGAAGTGATCAGCCTCTCTTGGTAGAACCCCAGATCTTCATAGATCACGTGACAAGCGAAAAATAGATCTTTGTGTTTCTGGTAATTACTTACCAATTGTGAGTCTGTCATAGTATAGAGACGTCACGTGCTAGAGCAGAGTTTTTTTTTTTTTTTTTTATGATCTGTGAAGATGATGTCAGAATCTTTGCTACTGTTAACAGGCATGAGTGGATGTAGGTTTTGTATTCCGGTGAATAACTACCATGGCTGCTTTCATTTACTGGTAGACACAATCTGACAATAGATAATTCTGCTGTCTACCTGCTACACAAAAACGATATAGGGACGAACACACCGCCATATACATGTAAATGTATATACAATGGGCGAAACAAATACAAAGCTAACATTTGTTATAAAATTTGAATTGATATGAAGTTTCATAATAATCGAGATGACCCTTGACCTGACGGATGGTACCATGGTACTAATGTCAGATTAGTTTTGTTTGTAACACAGGGACCAAAACAATTATTGTAATGGACTAGTTCCACGAGAAAATAGTCTGAAATACCATAGAATATTGAAGTGAACTTATATAGTTTTAATGCTCATGGAACTGTCCAGAAAACCCTGATGTCAGACCCCGTGTTCAGCTACACGGATTGGATGTAAATGCCAAAACATAGAATAAGTGTGAACTACAAAGTCGATATAAATTAATGTTTACATTGATAATGGACGATAATTGAAATGTGTGAAGATGTAGAAAATATGTAAAACAAAAAACATGTTAAGATGTGACAGTCTGTGGTGAAATAAGTGTGAATGTGACTAGTGAGATGGACACGCGGACATGTGAGTGATACTTAGGTTGCAGATGTGAATTTCTCAAACATGCCATTTTGAAATTTACCTTTTACTTTTGAAGTTATGTGATATGTCATTTATTAAATTTGTTTTTTTATGAAGTGTTGTTATTGTTTTTAGTAGTTCACAGTGACTTGGGACATTAAACAGGACACTAATATCAGTCGTCAGAATCACTTGTATGTATTATGACTACATCAGAAACACATATTCTGTGCAATTTAATTGCATCAGATAGCTTAGTGAAGTCAGACCTTCAGGTTCAGGACACCTGGAGCTGATATCTGGTCTAGAATTACCACAATACCATGTTACACTAAACACACACCGGTATGGGGATTCAAACGGCTATATTGAATAAACTTGTGTTTGTATGACCGTTCAGCTACCAACTCATACTAAACAGGATGGTCTTAATGTAAATGATTTGTGGGGTTTTCCCCAAAATAAATAAATAAATGATGCTACTTGTACACCTGTTGAAATAGCCATGGCGATAGTTTATAGATTACGGTTTATATATTGAAAAAAAAAGAAACATACAAAACTAGAAACCATAAATGAAAATAGTAAAAAGTTGTTGAAAGATTCTTGATATACTGCAGTCTGAACGGCTTCTAATTATGCAAACTCATTTTGACCGAAAGACGACCACAACTCCAACACACAGTGTCGTACTGGTAACCATGACGACCTTACTAAAAATGGTATTTATTTCAGATATAAGTGTTAAGTTGAACGTGTTGACGCCGTCATCATTATCGTCGATCCTCTGAGGGTGTTTAACAGTTTAAACACATTTACGTTTTAATGAAAGCCCCTTAGTATCCAAATTATCAAACAGTTATGTAAATTATGAGCAAATGTCACGTCAGAACATTGAGGGAGTTCTCGTCGACAGAACACTTCTGGAACATTTGATAACGTGCTCTGGTGTAGCGGACAGACTTCTGGACCATTTGATAGCGTGCTCTGGTGTAGCGGACAGACATCTGGACCATTTAATAGCGTGCTCTGGTGTAGCGGACAGACTTCTGGAACATTTGATAACGTGCTCTGATGAAGCGGACAGACATTTAATAAGTTGCTGCGGGGTAGCGTAGAAACCTCTGGACCATTTGATAAGGTGCTGTAGGATAGCGTATAAACCTCTGGACCATTTCATAAGGTGATGTGGGGTAGCGTACAGACGTCTGGACCATTTGATAAGGTGATATGGGGTAGCGTACAGACGTCTGGATCATTTGATAAGGTGATGTGGGGTAGCGTACAGACGTCTGGACCATTTGATAAGGTGCTGTGGGGTAGCGTATAAACCTCTGGACCATTTAATAAGGTGATGTGGGGTAGCGTATAAACCTCTGGACCATTTAATAAGGTGATGTGGCGTAGCGTATGGACGTCTGGACCATTTGATAAGGTGCTAGGGGGTAGCGTATAAACCTCTGGACCATTTGATAAGGTGCTGTGGGGTAGCGTACAAACCTCGTGACCATTTGATAAGGTGCTGTGGATTAGCGTACAAACCTCTTGAACATTTGATAAGGTGCTGTGGGGTAGCGTATAAACCTCTGGACCATTTGATAAGGTGCTGTGGGGTAGCGTATAAACCTCAGGACCATTTGATAAGGTGATGTGGCGTAGCGTACAGACGTCTGGACCATTTGATAAGGTGCTGTGGGGTAGCGTACAGAGGTCTGACGTCTAGATATCAAATCTAGATGAGTAGGTATAATAACCCCAACATCCTGAATCATCCAGGAAGTATGATGTAATAATCTTTTATTTTTCCTCTAAGTTTATATGGCTGTATATTTACTACAGTGTTTATAGAAATGATGTAGAAGTTGAGAGTACAGATCGCCTTACTGGCCTCAGATAGTACGAACCCACAATCACGGACCCACAAAATTATGTGACTCTCAGGGCGTTTCCTGATCCTCATGCGGAACCTGCTCACTGTTAACATTGTACAACACGTCCTCGTTCAGTAACTAATAAGTAGATAAAGGATATATTGACGGGAGATAACTCTGTCAGTGTTGAGAGAATGGATATTTCAATGGGAGATAACTCTGTCAGTGTTGAGAGATGTCTGTTTTTGGTATGAAGCAGATTTTATAAAAGGGCCTGCCGTTTAACACCAGTGCGGAGAGTAGGTATATTTTTTTTCATCAGATTAAAAGTTTTGCGTTGTTATATGAAGCATTATTTTGTGTATAAACACATTTAAAGGTCTTCCTGGAGGCAATCATTGTTTCACACCTATGATATTTTCTAATAATTCCCGTGGTTTCCACTTGATACATATATGTAATTTGATATCTCTATAACACGAAAAGCCATGAAATATTTATTACCATAAGACGATTCAGTTTTCGTAAAGTCAGATCGATGGTAAACGCAGATGAAACATTATAGTATCGATCGATACTGATGAATGTGTCACGAAAGACAAGTTGGTTACTCAGACATGTAAAACAGATTATGAACAGAATTTATTAAAAGAGTGATCAGTACAATATGACAGTAACTTTCTAAAAACGACAGAAATACTGTATTCATTTCCTTTCCTTGGAATTAACAGTAAAGTATTGTGACGTCAACAGAGCTACAATTGTTAATTCAGACAATGATAATTCCAATGAGTATATTGATAATTTCTGTCCACCATAGAAATACCTAGATTCAGGTCCAAATTGACACATTCATTACTTCATTACTACCCAGGTAACTATGGAATAGTGACACCCTGGTAACTATGAAATAGTGAGACCTAGTAACTATAGAATAGTGAGACCCTGGTAACTATGGAATAGTGAGACTTGGTAACTATAGAATAGTGAGACCCTGGTAACTATAAAATAGTGACACCTTGGTAACTATGGAATAGTGACACCCTGGTAACTATGGAATAGTGAGACCCTGGTAACTATGAAATAGTGACACCCTGGTAACTATGGAATAGTGACACCCTGGTAACTATGGAATAGTGAGACCCTGGTAACTATAGAATAGTGAGAACCTGGTAACTATGGAATAGTGAAACCCTGGTAACTATGGAATAGTGAGACCCTGGTAACTATAGAGTAGTGAGACCCTGGTAACTATGGAATAGTGAATTTCTGGTAACTATGGAATAGTTTGACCCTGGTAACCATGGAATAGTGAGACCCTGGTAACTATGGTATAGTGAGATCCTGGTAACTATGGTATAGTGAGATCCTGGTAACCATGATATGATGATAACGGTAACTATGATATAGTGATACCGGTAACTATGATATGGTGATACCGTCAACTATGATATGGTGATACCTGTAACTATGATATGGTGATACAGGCAACTATGATATGATGATACCGGTAACTATGATATTGTGATACCGGTAACTATGATATAGTGATACCGTCAACTATGATATTGTGATACCGGTAACTATGATAAGGTGATACCGGTAACTATGATATTGTGATACCGGTAACTATGATAAGGTGATACCGGTAACTATGATATTGTGATACCGGTAACTATGATAAGGTGATACCGGTAACTATGATATGGTGATTCCGGTAACTATGATATAGTGATATCTTTAACTATGATATGGTGATACCGGTAACTATGATATAGTGATATCTTTAACTATGATATGGTGATACCGGTAACTATGATCTAGTTGTGCCGGTAACTATCAAAGACTAGCACTTTAAAACAACAGCACGTGATATCTATGGAAATTGAAATTCGATAATTACAAATGGTTCCCGGGGACTGAGATTTAATGTGATTAATCCTTTTTTGAAAAACATTTGTTTTCAATAGAGCCATGCTTCATGTAACATGGGTGTTTCCTCGGCCATGTGTTTGATATCAAACACTTAAAGCGATGTCTCGTCATCTCTCCTGCGAGTCCACTTAGGAAAGTAATGCTACCAAAATGGCTGCACTGTTAAATGACACAGACCCTCAGCCAGCAGAGATGATTTGATTTGTTATGATTTGAAGTGCTAACACACACGAGGACACGTTCGATTAGATAAAACATATAATTACGTGTAGTAAAATAGTGTTTTTTCATTTTCAATGAGAAATAAAAGCAGTATTATTATGAATATATTACAGGATACAGATATGTATTAGATCGTCGTTTTCATAGAGTGACATTAGCTAACAGTTCCCATAGAGTGACTGGCTATCAGTTCCAATAGAGTCAGTAGCTATCAGTTCCCATAGAGTGACTAGCTATCAGTTCCCATAGAGTCACTGACTAACAGTTCCCATACAGTTACTAGCTAATAGTTTCCATAGAGTGACTAGCCAACAATTTCCCTAGAGTCACTAGCTAACAGTCCCTATAGAGTGACACTAGCTATCAGTTCCCATAGAGTCACTGACTAACAGTTCCCATACAGTCACTAGCTAACAGTTCCCATAGAGTGATTAGCCAACAATTCCCCTACAGTCACTAGCTAACAGTCCCTATAGAGTGACACTAGTTATCAGTTCCCATAGAGTCACAAGCTGACAGTTCCCACAGAGTGACTAGTTATCAGTTCCCACAGAGTGACTAGTTATCAGTTCCCATAGAGTCACTAGCTTTCAGTTCCGATAGAGTCACTAGCTATTAGTTCCCATACAGTCACTAGCTAACAGTTCCCAAAGTCACTCCCTTATAATTTCTTTAGAGTCACACTAGCTAACAGTTGCCATAGGGTCACTAGCTACCAGTTCCCATAGAGTCACTAGCGAACAGTTCCCATACAGTGACTGACTACCTGTTCCCATAAAGACACTAGCCAACAATTCCCGGAGAGTGACTAAAGTCACTAGTTTTCTATTCCCATCGAGTCCCTAGCTATCAGTTCCCACAGAGTGACACTAGCTATTAGTTCCTATAGAGTGACACTTGCTGACATTTCCCATAGAGTGACTAGCCAACAGTTCCCATAGAGACACTAGCTATCAGTTCCCATAGAGTCAGTAGCTATCAGTTCCCATAGAGTGACACTAGCTAACAGTTCCCATAGAGTGACACTAGCTAACAGTTCCCATAGAGTCACTAGCTAACAGTTCCCATAGAGTCACTAGCTAACAGTTCCCATACATTTCCCATAGAGTCACTATAACAGTCCATTAGTAAATAGCTATCAGTTCCAATAGAGTCACTAGCTATCAGTTCCCATTGATTCACTAGGTAACAGTTCCCATAGAAACACTAGCGAACATCTCCCATCGATCTGCTGGGTGGCAATTTCTAGAGGGTTCACTAAACGATAATTATGAACAATATATAGACGATATGTACTCTTGTTTCACAAAAAGAAGTTCTCAGTTTGGCGCTACATAGCTCAGAAATTAACTGAATTATAGATTATAAACGATAAAATGCAGGATACAGTTAATTACAGTTTGAATTCTTAGCTGAATGTGCCTTTATAAAATACACAAAATATTACAAAAAAATATTACCGAAAAACCGACTCTCTAGATAGTGCTGCCGTATTGATGGCCAATCCACTTGTCGGCACTGATTATACCTTGTGTACCTTACAAAACAAAATCGATACACGTTTAGATTTTATTCTACTAAAATCGAGATTGTCTGGATGGAAAACAACATTCATTTTGTTTATCATCACTGCCATCAGTAGTTAAGTTTGCAATGTTTGCTGTGCCCGATCGTTGCCGTCGTATTTTCAAATAGTCATTTTCTGTTACAAGTGATTTACTTTATTTTCTTGATTACAAACATTCATGGTGCTACGAGCACGCGAACGCGATATTTGCAAGGTTTCGATCAACAATGGAGTATTACATAATTACATCACTTCTATTAGAACGTCACATACATATTACAATGTTTCATAATTTTCTTTAATTCGATGCTATGATATCACATTGTACAAAAATTTCCATTCAAAGAGAGGATAAACGCTAATAATAACTTTTAATGTTATTGTACCCGACTTAATGATTATTCCGGAATATTACTACCATGTATAAAATGTATATCACCTAGTAATGGTAGTTTGTACCTACAGGGTTCTACATCACCTAGTATTACTAGTTAGTACATACAGGGTTCTACATCACCTAGTGATACTAATTAGTACCTACGGGGTTCTACATCACCTAGTAACACCAATTAGTACCTACAGGGTTCTACATCGCCTAGTGATACTAGTTAGTACCTACAGGGTTCTATATCACCTAGTGATACTAATTAGTACCTACAGGGTTCTACATCACTTAGTGATACTATTAGTACCTACAGGGTTCTACATCACCTAGTAACACTAGTTAGTACCTACAGGGTTCTATATCTCCTAGTGATACTAGTTAGTACCTACAGGGTTCTACATCACTTAGTGATACTAGTTAGTACCTAAAGGGTTCTACATCACCTAGTAACACTAGTTAGTACATACAGGGTTCTATATCACCTAGTAACACTAGTAAGTACCTACAGGGTTCTACATCACCTAGTGATACTAATTAGTACCTACATCACACTTAGTGATACTAATTAGTACCTACAGGGTTCTACATCACCTAGTAACACCAATTAGTACCTACAGGGTTCTACATCACCTAGTAACACTAGTAAGTACCTACAGGGTTCTACATCACCTAGTGATACTAATTAGTACATACAGGGTTCTACATCACCTAGTAACACTAGTAAGTACCTACAGGGTTCTACATCACCTAGTGATACTATTAGTACCTACAGGGTTCTACATCACCTAGTAACACTAATTAGTACATACAGGGTTCTACATCACCTAGTGATACTAGTTAGTACCTACAGGGTTCTACATCACCTAGTAACACTAGTTAGTACCTACAGGGTTCTGCATCACCTAGTGATACTAATTAGTGCCTACAGGGTTCTACATCACCTAGTAACACCAATTAGTACCTACAGGGTTCTACATCACCTAGTAACACTAGTTAGTACCTACAGGGTTCTAAATCACCTAGTAACACCAATTAGTACCTACAGGGTTCTACATCACCTAATAACACCAATTAGTACCTACAGGGTTCTACATCACCTAGTAATGGTAGTTTGTACCTACAGGGTTCTACATCACCTAGTATTACTAGTTAGTATATACAGGGTTCTACATCACCTAGTGATACTAATTAGTACCTACGGGGTTCTACATCACCTAGTAACACCAATTAGTACCTACATGGTTCTACATCACCTAGTAATGGTAGTTTGTACCTACAGGGTTCTACATCACCTAGTATTACTAGTTAGTATATACAGGGTTCTACATCACCTAGTGATACTAATTAGTACCTAAAGGGTTCTACATCACCTAGTAACACCAATTAGTACCTACAGGGTTCTACATCGCCTAGTGATACTAGTTAGTACCTAGAGGGTTCTACATCACCTAGTAACACTAGTTAGTACCTACAGGGTTCTACATCACCTAGTAACACTAGTTAGTACCTACAGGGTTCTACATCACCTAGTAACACTAACTAGTACCTACAGGGTTCTACATCACCTAGTAACACTAGTTAGTACCTACAGGGTTCTACATCACCTAGTGATACTAATTAGTACCAACAGTGTAGACTATCTTACATCCTTAATAGGGAATATATAAAAAAGTTTTACCACAGACATCCAAGTGTCTTCAAATTAATCAAACTTTTGAGCGTAAATAATGTCAAGGAACTTTGTAATTTGGGAAAATATTTGTTTTATCCTACAAAAAACCCGCCAAAATACTGCCAGCTCTGTTTCTTCCTAGGATCATGTTTGTATATGTATGTTATGTGTTCAGCTCTCCTGAACATGTGTGCATCTATGTGTGAGAGGGTGTATGTGTCTATGTATGTGAGGGTGTGTGCGCGCGTGTGTGTGTGGGGTGGAGGGTGAGCAGGTGTGTACGTGTGTGTGAGGGTGTGGGTGAGGGTGTGGGTGATGGTGTGTGTATGAGGGTGTGTGTGTGAGAGGGTGTGTGTGTGGGTGAGGCTGTGTGTGTGTATGAGGGGTGTGTGTGTGTGTGTGAGGGTGTATGTGTGTGAGGGTGTGTGCGTGTGTGAGTGTGTGTGTGTGTTTGAGGGTGTGAGTGGATTTGGTCGTGCGTATGAGTGTATGCTACATGTATGTATGTATATGTTTATGTATATGTACTACTTTTGTGACTATGAGTCGTAAGGCTCTCGGCTTATAAAGAATCTGAATATGAATAACTGCAAAGTGATATAACAAACTTCTATTGGGATAATGCTAATATTGTCAATTCGTAATGGAATTGGCATTGTTATGTTATTACAGACTTGATAATCCAGTACTATCCTGTTAATGAGTGACTAATTAGCTAATGAATTGGTCATCTCCAAATGACCGTTTGATCACCTCGTGATAAAATGACCTCGCCGTAACAAGGTGTCCAGGTGTAACGTAATTACCTACATAAAGGAGCTAAGACGGCCTGGGTGATTGGGTGTAATGTTACGGCTATGCAATCCACAGCACTATCTTCTAGACAACAGAGCAGTGTTACACTGATAAAAACAGCTTTTAATGCTCCCTACATCAAAGCAAATATATAATTACATAATTCAGGAAACTGGTCAATTTACACCTGTATCACGTGCTTTTCGTAATTGACACAAGTTGTGCGCATGATGAAGAATTGTCTGCCGAGAGTAAAAAATATGCTTGATGGAAAACAGCACGTTCGAGTACAAACAAAAAAAATCCCCTGAATTTGTATAACAGAACAGAAATACCATTGAATGAGATTTGGTGAGGCCTGAAGCCGGACGAAATGAAACGTACAGATTTATTAAAGTCTCAGTGCGGTATTGATTGTATGTGAATCATATCCAGCCATTTATCGTGCACAATTACTATAGATACGTTCTTTATGATTGCAAAGTGAATATAAGCTTGATGTGCAGACGACCGCGGGACAAAAGTACAGCCATGGCAAATATTAACTGAACACTTGAATTCTAAATGAATATTGCCCATTTAAATATGTAGCTTTGGTATGCTGAATCATTTATCGACGCCAGCGGAGACCTGACTCAGGGTTAGACCATGACAGATGGTCTTAACCCAACCGTGGTCGACACTTCATGGAGGACGCTTGCTCCATCAAAGGGGGTGTTTTTATCCTCAGTACGTCTCGGAATAAATTTAGCCGGCTCGGTTGATATCGTACAAAGGTATAGAATAGTAATATAGGCCTCTCCTGCGCGGGTTGACAATAACTCAGGAAAAACAGCTTTCAAGCCGTATTATCCTTAGGAATTTCAAAGATAAGGATGTATCCAATTCAGGGGATTATTTACAGTTTATGTTTAAAATCTTCAGTGTTGAAGTTGAGCATGCCTCAAATCAGCTGACGTGGAACCCGAATTACAACAAATCTACCGAATAACGTTCACCGCACAGGGAACTTGGCGGACTTGGAAAACTTTCAGAATTGTGTGTACCTCGGGAGGGTCGAGAGCGAAAGTTACCATCATTATTAAGCTGAGCAGTTCTGTTCGGTGAAAGTTTTACTCCTGACAAATTGTCGTTTGCTTGTCTGAGGCTCTTGGGAGAGGAAACCTTTAATTTTACACTGCAGCAGACGCCCTTAACACGCGAGCACGTGCGGTTAGGAATAGAGCTGTTCATGTATCGGAGAAAGCAAAAATGGCCATGAATTATTCCTTCCTAACGGGGCACTTGAAAGATTTGTTGAAACACGGGATCGACTTATGACAGCGTCACACTAAGGTATGAACAATAGCATTTGTCATTTCCAACCTAATTTGTTGTTTCGTTGTGTAACAAACGACATGGTAGCCATGTCATTTCAAATAACATGGTAAACATACGTGATCAAACTAGTTAAGTCTTTATGTTCAACGCTTTCGTTGTACACTTGTTTATGGGACATTATCAGGCGATGTTACATGTAGACATAATTTCGTATATTTATGTCTATCAAAGTGTTGTTTATTTTCCTATTTTAGATTTGATTCCCATGAGTGTTGTTTCTCCTTTAAAGGCAGATGTCAAAATTCTGAAAATGATCGAGGTCAGAGAGTACCTTGATATCAAACAAATAACATGTTTTCTTTGCCTGATCTATGTCTTGTTTGATGTGGTAGAAACAGGTAGTCCACACCGTGGCTCCGAGTCAAAAGGACATTTGATAGGCTTATTTTGAGGGAGTTTTAATTATCGTCGTTCAACATTACAGATTACAAAATTATGTAATGTGACAATGGTTTTGAGGTTTTAAATTCGATCTTGTGACCCTAATGCGCATTATTGACGTCATCATGAACTTCTTTGAGCAAAAGAAATCACAGATTTGATTTTGCTAGACTGTCATGGATCGTTCTGATAAAAAAAGTAACATGTAATTGGATGTTGCACAGTTATCGACAATTAAAAAGTTGTTTGAATATGCGAAATATATCAGGTGTCTTTTCATATTTCGGAAAATAATAAATGTTGGATAAACATTATAATAGTCAGCGATCAAGTTCCTTCAATGACATCAATATTTATCCTTGAAAACATGTTTCCATTCGGAGGAAAATTATTACCAATAATGACACTCTGGAAGACATCGGCGCGAGGCATTCTGACGTGACCCAATAAGGAACGGTAGGACGTTTCATGTCATCTTCAGTAACATCACAGTAACACATGTTTTAGATAACACATTATATAGAATGGAAAGGCATCGAACAATGAGGCCAGTACAGTTGGTGAATACCGACGATAACTTGGTTAACTACCCTAGGGTTTTATTGTTAATTCAGTTAAATAACACTTAAAGTCAGCATAAACAATTAATCATTTAACCCGACCTCTAATACAATACAGCAGGGCCAGTGTTTTGCATTTCATCGAAAAAACGGGATACGAAATCCGTATGATATATTCACCAGAAAATGTCAGTGATTAAAAAAGCTAAGTATTATTGGCAATATCCTCGGAGTGTGGATTATATTTTGGTTTGGTGTCCTATTGGTAATATCCCCGGAGTGTGGATTATATTTTGGTGTCCTATTGGTAATAACCTCGGAGTGTGGATTATATTTTGTTTTGGTGTCCTATTGGTAATAACCTCAGAGTGTGGATTATATTTTGGTGTCCTATTGGTAATAACCTCGGAGTGTGGATTATATTTTGTTTTGGTGTCCTATTGGTAATAACCTCGGAGTGTGGATTATATTTTGGTGTCCTATTGGTAATACCCTCGGAGTGTGGATTATATTTTGGTGTCCTATTGGTAATAACCTCGGAGTGTGGTGATACCCTCGGAGTGTGGATTATATTTTGGTGTCCTATTGGTAATAACCTCGGAGTGTGGATTATATTTTGGTTTGGTGTCCTATTGGTAATAACCTCGGAGTGTGGATTATATTTTGGTTTGGTGTCCTATTGGTAATAACCTCGGAGTGTGGATTATATTTTGGTGTCCTATTGGTAATAACCTCGGAGTGTGGATTATATTTTGGTGTCCTATTGGTAATAACCTCGGAGTGTGGATAATATTTTTGGTTTGGTGTCCTATTGGTAATAACCTCAGAGTGTCTATTATATTTTGGTGTCCTATTGGTAATAACCTCGGAGTGTGGATTATATTTTGGTGTCCTATTGGTAATAACCTCGGAGTGTGGATTATATTTTGGTGTCCTATTGGTAATAACCTCAGAGTGTGGATTATATTTTGGTGTCCTATTGGTAATAACCTCAGAGTGTGGATTATATTTTGGTGTCCTATTGGTAATAACCTCGGAGTGTGGATTATATTTTGGTGTCCTATTGGTAATAACCTCGGAGTGTGGATAATATTTTTGGTTTGGTGTCCTATTGGTAATAACCTCAGAGTGTGGATTATATTTTGGTTTCCTATTGGTAATAACCTCAGAGTGTGGATTATATTTTGGTTTCCTATTGGTAATAACCTCGGAGTGTGGATTATATTTTGGTGTCCTATTGGTAATAACCTCAGAGTGTGGATTATATTTTGGTGTCCTATTGGTAATAACCTCGGAGTGTGGATTATATTTTGGTTTGGTGTCCTATTGGTAATAACCTCGGAGTGTGGATTATATTTTGGTTTGGTGTCCTATTGGTAATAACCTCAGAGTGTGGATTATATTTTGGTGTCCTATTGGTAATAACCTCGGAGTGTGGATAATATTTTTGGTTTGGTGTCCTATTGGTAATAACCTCAGAGTGTGGATTATATCTTGGTTTCCTATTGGTAATAACCTCGGAGTGTGGATTATATTTTGGTGTCCTATTGGTAATAACCTCGGAGTGTGGATTATATTTTGGTGTCCTATTGGTAATAACCTCAGAGTGTGGATTATATTTTGGTGTCCTATTGGTAATAACCTCAGAGTGTGGATTATATTTTGGTGTCCTATTGGTAATAACCTCAGAGTGTGGATTATATTTTGGTTTGGTGTCCTATTGGTAATAACCTCGGAGTGTGGATTATATTTTGGTGTCCTATTGGTAATAACCTCGGAGTGTGGATTATATTTTGGTTTGGTGTCCTATTGGTAATAACCTCAGAGTGTGGATTATATTTTGGTTTGGTGTCCTATTGGTAATAACCTCGGAGTGTGGATTATATTTTGGTGTCCTATTGGTAATAACCTCAGAGTGTGGATTATATTTTGGTGTCCTATTGGTAATAACCTCGGAGTGTGGATTATATTTTGGTGTCCTATTGGTAATAACCTCGGAGTGTGGATAATATTTTTTTTGGTGTCCTATTGGTAATAACCTCAGAGTGTGGATTATATTTTGGTGTCCTATTGGTAATAACCTCAGAGTGTGGATTATATTTTGGTGTCCTATTGGTAATAACCTCGGAGTGTGGATTATATTTTGGTGTCCTATTGGTAATAACCTCAGAGTGTGGATTATATTTTGGTGTCCTATTGGTAATAACCTCAGAGTGTGGATTATATTTTGGTGTCCTATTGGTAATAACCTCAGAGTGTGGATTATATTTTGGTGTCCTATTGGTAATAACCTCGGAGTGTGGATTATATTTTTTTTGGTGTCCTATTGGTAATAACCTCAGAGCGTGGATTATATTTTGGTGTCCTATTGGTAATAACCTCGGAGTGTGGATTATATTTTGGTGTCCTATTGGTAATAACCTCGGAGTGTGGATTATATTTTTTTTTGTGTCCTATTGGTAATAACCTCAGAGTGTGGATTATATTTTGGTGTCCTATTGGTAATAACCTCAGAGTGTGGATTATATTTTGGTGTCCTATTGGTAATAACCTCGGAGTGTGGATTATATTTTGGTGTTATAATAACCTCGGAGTGTGGATTATATTTTGGTGTCCTATTGGTAATAACCTCGGAGTGTGGATTATATTTTGGTTTGGTGTCCTATTGGTAATAACCTCGGAGTGTGGATTATATTTTGTTTTGGTGTCCTATTGGTAATAACCTCGGAGTGTGGATTATATTTTGGTGTCCTATTGGTAATAACCTCGGAGTGTGGATTATATTTTGGTGTCCTATTGGTAATAACCTCGGAGTGTGGATTATATTTTGGTGTCCTATTGGTAATAACCTCGGAGTGTGGATTATATTTTGGTTTGGTGTCCTATTGGTAATAACCTCAGAGTGTGGATTATATTTTGGTGTCCTATTGGTAATAACCTCAGAGTGTGGATTATATTTTGGTGTCCTATTGGTAATAACCTCGGAGTGTGGATTATATTTTGGTGTCCTATTGGTAATAACCTCGGAGTGTGGATTATATTTTGGTGTCCTATTGGTAATAACCTCAGAATGTGGATTATATTTTGGTGTCCTATTGGTAATAACCTCGGAGTGTGGATTATATTTTGGTTTGGTGTCCTATTGGTAATAACCTCAGAGTGTGGATTATATTTTGGTGTCCTATTGGTAATAACCTCGGAGTGTGGATTATATTTTTGGTTTGGTGTCCTATTGGTTATAACCTCGGAGTGTAGTTTACTCGTGACTTTTTTGCCAAATTGAGCAATCATTCTCCAAGGAAAATAATATCTAAATGAATTTTCCTTTACTTTTCTCCCTTTTTTCTCTGGTCTTTTTAGCACGGGTTTAAAATAGTGAGATGTTGACTGCAGCAGATATCCCAAACGTGTCAAGCATTAGAAGGCTCACAATATTTAGTATTAAAAACGGTTGATTTATATAACAGGTTTGTTGATATGTCTTGGATTACAAGACACCAAATGTGTTCAACAATCACGTATACTCTGTGACAAACGTCTTAAATTAAATCGACTGACTGATTGAATATTTATCGTTATGTGTCTAATGATAATTTTTAAATACTTTAATTCGTAGACTTGATATGACAGCCAAGGTTAGTGTGTACTCTAATAGAGACAAATATAAAAAGTGGTAAGCCATTAACTGTACAGCGTCGGAAACATTAGCAATAAAAACGGAAAACACCACACACATTACAAACCAGATGTCTTGTATCCCACATAACGTTCTTATTTCTTTGACACGTGTACAAGGGAAGAACTTCAAACATAACGATTAGCACAGACAAAACATAATAGGACACAAATGAAAAGGGAAACCAGAGGTATCAACATGAGGGGATGAAGAGAAAGATGGAATTAAGGAGATGAAAACGAGGGACGGGAAGTTAAGGGTAGGTGAAATGAGGGACGATGAAAAAGATTAATGGAACCGATGGAAGGGTAGAATAAAAAGATGAAATGAAGAACGAAAGGGTAAAAAGAACCGATGGAAGGGAAGAATAAAAAGATGAAATGAGGGACGAAAGGGTAAAAGGAACCGATGGAAGGGTAGAATAAAAAGATGAAATGATGAACGAAAGGGTAAAAAGAACCGATGGAAGGGAAGAATAAAAAGATGAAATGAAGAACGAAAGGGTAAAAGGAACCGATGGAAGGGTAGAATAAAAAGATGAAATGAGGGACGAAAGGGTAAAAGGAACCGATGGAAGGGAAGAATAAAAAGATGAAATGAGGGACGAAAGGGTAAAAGGAACCGATGGAAGGGTAGAATAAAAAGATGAAATGAGGGACGAAAGGGTAAAAGGAACCGATGGAAGGGAAGAATAAAAAGATGAAATGATGAACGAAAGGGTAAAAAGAACCGATGGAAGGGAAGAATAAAAAGATGAAATGAGGGACGAAAAGGTAAAAGGAACCGATTGAAGGGAAGAATAAAAAGATGAAATGAGGGACGAGGAAAAGGATAAATGGCACCGTGGGATGGTTAGAAAAAAATAGTATGAAATGAGGAACGATGGAAAGGGTAAATGGAACTTAGGGATGGGCAGAGTAAAAAGATGACATGAGAGACGGTAAGGATAGAATAAATCAAGTAAAGAAGACGAGGAGGATTATTCAGCTGTTGTGTTAGATTGAAGAGAGTATTTACAGCGGAGACGAGAGTATCACGTTGTCAGGATATTAATTCCATGATATGTAACGTTCGCTTGGCCATATGTGTTGGCTATGCCAGCTATGTTCCACCAGTATTCCACAGCTTCTGAAACTTCCTGTAACTGGAATTAAAGAATTTGGAATTACTTTGATCCTCCTAAAATCTAATATCAGCATCATACAAGCAATTAGTCAGAAATAATTACGCAAAATCTCTCTTTAATGAACTTGCATATTTTTCACAAACACCTTATATCAAAGCATGTTCAAGACTTAAAATGAATCCCAGCTTTTGGGGATGTTGCTTCCAAGCCAATGGAAATATTAATGACTCTTTTAGCAGATTCGAAAACCGGAACATTTATGGTGATGTCGTGCATTCCTAATGAGTTCGTTACACAAGAGCAATCGGGACGGTTAGGGAATGAAAAGTTATAGAGCGGCTTAAAATACATCTTATCCTGCCCTCCCTGTCACCTTTATCAAATCCCCTACTTATTCAACGTATCGTGTAGAGAGATGAAAACCTGCGACATACTATATATCTAGTCTGTGTGTAAACTGATCTAATTCTGCATATTAATTTCACTGCTTGAAGCAACTATAACGAATTTGCATGCGTTGAGATTGCCAGCTGGGGAAAGTTAGTGATGTAGCGCGGACTCCGGAGCTCCAACGGAGAGAGAGAATGTATTACTACCCCCCAGTCGGGGTCTCGCTCAAGTCCTATCAATCATAACGTTGCTTCAGTCTCGGCTCCAATCCTGCAAATAACCAGG
This sequence comes from Ylistrum balloti, assembly GCF_031769215.1. Taxonomy (NCBI): domain Eukaryota; kingdom Metazoa; phylum Mollusca; class Bivalvia; order Pectinida; family Pectinidae; genus Ylistrum; species Ylistrum balloti. The sequence continues at coordinate 708,255 of NW_026781887.1, forward strand.
CAAAATTTAAATCAAGACAAGAAAAATTGTAAACAGTTTTTTTTTATTGTTGAATCTACACTTAACAGACGGATATAACGATTGGCTTCAGTACTAAATTCCTGATTAACGTGTAACATAATACCAGCTAACACATTATATAAAGCCGAAAAATAATCTTATATTTAGAAAAACATCATTCTATTTGAGAGGCTGATAACTGTTGACGTGTAACTGCCATTATCATAACTTACATGGGTGAAAACAAAAGTGCCTAGTGTTGGAAAGCATCGTTCAGCGCCGACTGGGGACATCATAATCTTGTCGGAGCCAGTCGTGTTTATTGTATAACGATCTACCGTATGAAGTGCTCACTTACGTTTAACATTAACTATTAATGCAGAATTATTACCGAAGATATCAAAATATTTTGAAAATCACAAATAGCAATGCTGTTGAATTGCATCGGGTTTCTCGTAAAAGTTTCCGCCGTGGTAATAAAAGAGACCGAGGAGTAGAAAGGGTGTAAGGAGAGTGAAAGTCTAGAGTCTGCATGCATTTTACCATACACATGCGATAAGATAACGAAAAACTAGTTTCGTCTCGTTTCACTACATTTTATGTCGCTCAGCATCGGGCGATGCCTCTCTGGGTCGACAACAACGGGGATGAAACGGGATTGGAGGGAAGATGACGTGACGGTGGAGGGTGGGGAGGGATAAGGAGGGGTTAGATCTGTACGAAAGGTGAAAAGAGTAAAGAAAGTGTCCTGGACAAAGTCCAAATGAGCAAGATGAAGAAAGATAACACCTATCAACAGAACTGCTGTGTTTATCAAGTTCGTTTAGTCAATATTTGGTTTTAATTCAATTGACGTCGGCTGATTATTGAATCTTTGAAGACACGAGTTACAAAATTTTGCAATTTTTGTTTCTTGTTTTGTTTTTGTTTGTTTTTGACGTAATTTCATATTTATTTTAATTTCTGTATTAGCTGTCTAGATGTTCCTAGAGGTAGGCTCATTGACCAATTTAAAATTGGAAACGGCGGTCCTTCTGATAAAAGTCACAAATACAAAATATGTATACTAAACCCAGCAGTGTGGCAAAGAGTTTTGTGATTTAAATAAAGAAATAACGTAGAAGTAGAAATTGATTTTGCAAAATCAAGTCGTATTATTGATTGGCTTAATAGCTGGATTAAGTCGTGTTAATGAATAACTTGTCGTGATGTAGCCGTAGTAAGTTGACCTTGCGTGATTGAGTCGTGGTCAGTTGACTTTGCCTGATTAAGTCGTGGTAAGTTGACTTGGCGTGATTAAGTCGTGGTAAGTTGACTTGGCGTGATTAAGTCGTGGTAAGTTGACTTGGCGTGATTAAGTCGTGGTAAGTTGACATGGCGTGATTAAGTTGTGGTCAGTTGACTTGGCGTGATTAAGTCGTGGTAAGTTGACTTGGAGTCGTGGTAAGTTGATTTGGCGTGATTAAGTCGTGGTAAGTTGACTTGGCGTGATTAAGTCGTGGTAAGTTGACTTGGCGTGATTAAGTCGTGGTAAGTTGACTTGGCGTGATTAAGTCGTGGTAAGTTGACTTGGCGTGATTAAGTCGTGGTAAGTTGACTTGGCGTGATTAAGTCGTGGTAAGTTGACTTCGCGTGATTAAGTCGTGGTAAGTTGACTTCGCGTGATTGAGTCGTGGTAAGTTGACTTGGCGTGATTAAGTCGTGGTAAGTTGACTTGGCGTCGTGGTAAAGGTTTACTGATTTGCC